>NC_138550.1:161064607-161570982 GCF_964273705.1 Natrix helvetica | reverse complement strand
TGTTGCGGGATGTAAGCTGTTCCAAGTAAAGCTGTCTTTTGAAATTGATTGATGGTGAGTTTGTCAATGGCGATGGTGCTCAGGTGTCATTGTTACACCACTACTGAGTCAATGTAAGCAGGTAAGCCATTAATCTTTTATAGCCACCGGAGGGAGAATGCATATTTTAATTTCCAATATTGGGAGAGCCCAACTTGGAAATAACATTTTTAAAAGATTGATGGGTGGAAGGAGCAGGAGTATTTTAGTCGCTTTACTATCAATGCTTCAAGTCCAGGATATAGTTGGGAGGAAGGAAGGCTGATGCCTGCAAACTACCAGTTGTATGTTTTCTAGAGAGAAAATAGCTCTTGATAGCTAGGGTTTAAATATAGAGAGTGGGGAATCCCCCCCACGTGGCTACAACTAGAGGTTATTTTTGGCCTTCCTGGTTTTTTCCCACAGCTCAAATGATGAAGGCTAAAACCTGCTTTGTTAGCAGGCCGGAGTGGATTTAACTCCGTTGCTTTTCTCTTTTTATGCTTCGTTTTGTGTTTGTTCTCTTTAGAACCAGAGGTGGGTTGCTCCCAGTTCAGCCCAGTTCCGCCAAACCAGTAGTGGAATTCAGGCTTGGGTCGCAGAATTGGCAGCAACCCGGGCCTGCCAAGCCACCAAATCAGTTCCCTCAACGCTGCTAGGCCGCCGCCATTTTGGTTTTTAGTGACTGCACGTGCAACGGTAGTAAAACCGGTATTAAAACCGGCCGCAACCCACCCCTATTTAGAACTACCGTATTTTTCAGAGTATAAGACGCATCTTTTCCTCAAAAAAGAGGCTGAAAATCGGGCTGCATCTTATACAATGAATACAGCATTTTTTCCTTCCCAAAACCCCACCCCCTTCACCGAAATGGCTGTGCATAGCCTTTAGGAGGCTTTCAGAGAGCTCCTGGGGGCTGGGGAGGGCAGAAATGAGCGAAAACCTGCCATTTTTCGCCCCCCCAACCCCCAGCAGTACTCTATAAGCTTCCTAAAGCCTATCCATGCCCCTTTAAAAAAAAAAAACACCACAGGCCTGATTTCACGAAAAACGGGCTGTTTTTTGCTCGTTTTTGCTCCCCCCCCCCCCCAGGAGCACTCTACAAGCCTCCTAAGGGCTATTCATGCCCTTTTTTTGAAAAAAAAAACCGGCCCGTTTTCATGAAAACCGGGCCGTTTTTGGGAGGTTTGCAAAGTGCAAAAACTTTTTTTTTAATTTTCCTCTTCAAAACCTTGCTAAGTCTTATACTCAGGTGTGTCTTATATGCCGAAAAATACGGTATGTGGGTTTTCTATGGTGTGTGGTGCAGAGGGGGTATTCTGCTGGTTCACCCCGGTTCAGGCAAACTGGTAGTGGCAGCGGCTGGAGGCTCTGTCCACTTGCCCAGATGTCATCACAGAAGCTCTGCACGCACACACGCTCCCTCTTCCGAAACGGTAGCGAAGATTAGAACATTCCATGCCTGCTGTGTTTTTTCTGATGGGAGGAGGGAGCAACCAAGGAATCAGCCTGGGATCCTTACATAAACACAAGAGGGAAACCCGAAGGTGCTTTTTCAAGAGGCAACTGGACTTTCTGGTTTTTCTTTAAAGACGTTTCGCTTCTCAAAAGAAGCTTCTTGGATGAGGAGCCCCCAAGAATTGCATTAAAAAAGAATGCAAATGACCAGCTCTCTGAAAGGAGTATAAATCCTTCCATTCTCCATCATCCAGTCAGAGCTGAAGAAGCTTCTTGGATGAGAAACAAAACGTCTTCAAAGAAAAACCAGAAAGTCCAGTTGCCTCTTGAAAAAAAAAACACCTTTGGAACAACCATGACCTGGATGAGAGAGGACCTCCATAGATACAAAAGGGAAAGATGCGACCCCGCCTGTTAGATCTGGGCAACGAGAGAACAGACTGCGGACACGAAGTGACTTAACAGCTCTTTATTAGTATTAGTAGTGATCCAGCTTGCTCTGTGGCCAGAGGGTTCCCCTTTTATAGGAATCGGGTACGCCTCTTGACCAATCAGAACGATACCTGTTTCCCGCGGTAGCAGCGGACCAGAGAGGAGACTTGCCACGATATATGTTAATATCTAACACCCCTCTCCTCTTAGACGGAACGTTGCGGTTAGTTATATAGTCCTTAAGGTATGTTGGCGTTTGTCTTACTCGGGTGGAACGTCGCAGTTCGGGTTGATCGGAAGTAGTTGCAGGATTGGTTGCTTTCTCTGTTTCGCGTTCGGGAGTCTGTAGGCTTTCGTTACTTTGGCGTTCGGGGATCTGCTGGTTTTCGTTGTGTTGGTGTTGTTCCTCTTGTTCTGTCCTGGGCTCGCAGGTGTCGTAGTTCTCTGTGTTGGGGGTCTCTGGTGGTTGATTCTGTATTGGCAGGTAGCTCTCGTTCTCAGTTCGAAGGTCTGAGTGCGCCAGGTGACCCCGTAGTTGATCGATGTGCCTTTTCCAGTTTTGCCCGTCTTCCAGTTCTAGCAGATACGACCGTGGACCCGTGATGCCAAAGACCTTTGCCGGCATCCACAATGTTCCCCCTGCATAATTGTGGGCGTATACTGAATCCCCTCTGCTAAAACTCCGAATTTTGCTTGTGGAGTCTGGGGGTGCTGTGGCAGAGTAATTCGGGTGAAGACGGTCCAGGTGAGACCGTAGACGGCGGCCCATGAGTAGTTCAGAGGGGCTCCTACCCGTCGTAGCGCTGGGGGTAATGTGTTGAATCAATAGGTAATGGTCAATGCGTGTTTGCCAATCACCTGGACCCATCCTAGCGAGGGCCTCTTTTGCGGATCGCACCATTCTCTCCGCTTGTCCGTTTGATGCCGGATGGAATGGCGCGACGAGGGCATGCCGAATCCCCTGACCTGCTAAATACGTTTCGAATTGCATGGCCGTGAACTGGGGCCCGTTGTCGGAGACCAGGAGGTCGGGCAAGCCATGAGTGGTGAAAAGTCGCCGTAGAACCTTAATGACTGCCTCTGCCGTGGTTGAAGTCATTAGGACTACTTCTAGCCATTTGGAGTATGCATCCACAACTATGAGGAAGGTCTGACCTTGAACTGGCCCTGCGAAGTCGATGTGTATTCTCGACCAGGGTGCTTTAGGCTTTTCCCATTCTGTGGCGGGCGCTTCCGGGGGTGCAGGCCTCGATTCCTGGCATGGATCGCAAGTGGCCACCCATTCCTCTATTTCTTTGTCCATGTTTGGCCACCAAACGTAACTTCTTGCTAACGCCTTCATCCTAACGATCCCCGGATGACCAACATGTAATGCATCTAGCACATTTCTACGTAACGCATAAGGAATAACAACTCGATCCCCCCACAATAAACAACCTTGTAACACTGAGAGTTCATCCCGTTTTGACCAAAACATTTTGAATTCTGGGCCCACGTTTCCCTTCGGCCACCCCCTCCAAACCCAAGTTTGAACTTGCTTTATTATATTGTCTTTAGAAGAAAACCTTGCAACATCGCAGGAAGAAACCGGTCCTGAGTCCAAACAGTCAATGAGCAGCACCGGTACTTCGGGAGTGGGGTCTGGCAAAAGGTCCGGTAGTGGGCAACGGCTGAGTGGGTCTGCGTGTCCTAGAGTGGAGCCCGGTCGATGAATCAACTTGTAAGAGTACGCAGCCAGGAAAACAGTCCACCTGGTCATGCGTGGAGAAAGGGAGACTGGAGTGGGGCGGTTTCCCGCCAAAAGTCCCAACAGCGGTTTGTGATCTGTAATCAGTTCAAAATCGCGGCCGTAGAGGTATTCGTGGAAACGTTTTACTCCAGCTACAGCAGCTAACGCTCCCCTGTCCATCTGGCTGTAATTCCTCTCGGCCGATGAAAGAGTCCTGGAGTAGAAAGCGATGGGTGCTTCGTTCCCATTTGGCATCCTGTGGCTGAGGACTGCGCCGACTCCAAAAGGTGAACCGTCGCAGGTCAATACCAGCGGTAGCGTCTGGCTGTATTGGACTAACAGAGAATCAGTGGTGAGCAGGCGCTTTACTGCGGCGAAAGCTGCTGCTTCGGATCGTCCCCATCTCCATGTTGCGTTCCTCTGGAGTAGTCGATGTAATGGCTCAGCAACGGTCGCTTTCTGTCTCAGAAAAACGCTGTAGAAGTTAAGTAGTCCGAGGAAGGCCTGCAACTCGGTCTGATTTCGTGGTGTGGGGGCGTCCTGGATCGCCTTTATTTTCTTTGAAGTGGGGTGTATTCCCTGACCATCGATTCTATATCCCAGGAATTCTACGCTAGGCACGTTAATTTGGCATTTCTCCTTTTTTTAGGCGGAGGCCCTTTTCTCTGATTCTGGCCAAAACAGTTCTGACTCTTTTTAATAGTTGCTCCTCGTTTGCAGCGGACACCAAGATGTCGTCGAAATAGGGGACGACTCCCGGTATCCCTTGCAAAAGTCGTTCCATGACGCTCTGGAACAGACCTGGAGCAATACTCACACCGAATTGTAGCCGGTTGCATTTGAATGCTCCTCTATGCATCACTATAGTTTGGGCCTCCGCTGTGGCGCTATCCACGGGCAACTGCTGGTAAGCTTGTGCCATGTCTAACTTAGCAAATATCTTTCCTGGCCCCAACGAATGCAATAGGTGTTGTACTACTGGCACAGGATATGCGCTTTGTTGAAGCGCGACATTAATTGTGCATTTATAGTCCGCGCAGATGCGGACTGATCCGTCTGGCTTGACTGGGGTCACAATGGGAGTTTCCCAGCGCGCGTGATCCACCGGCTCAAGGATTCCTTGCTCCACTAACTTATCTATCTCCTTATCTATTTTTGGGCGGAGTGCAAAAGACACTCGTCTCGGTTTAAGTCGGATTGGCGCCACTTTGGGGTCTAAATTGAATGAGATTGGTTTACCCACATACTTACCAAGACTGGGGCTGAACACATCCTTGAACTCCTTAAAAATCTGCTCAGCGCTGCTGTTCTCCACGGCGTTGATTCCAGTGACTTCTAGCCCCAAGGATTCGAACCAATCCAGTCCTAGGAGGTTTTGTAACGGTGCGCTGGTGATGGTCACGGGCAGCTGGGCTACGATGTCCTTGAAACGGATCTGGAACGTGCCTTGGCCCACGATGGGGACTCGGTTCCCCTGGTAGTCTCGTAGCAGGATGTCTGGAGCACGTAGTTGGCTCTTTTTGAGGCTAGGGATAGCCTGTTTCATGGATGCCCATGAAATGATCGTCAGGGACGATCCTGTGTCAACTTCCAGCTCGCAAGGTGAGCCCTCCAAGAGGACTGTGACTTTCAGCTTTTTAGGCCGCTTGGTGCGGACCTGACTTATTGTTGTGAGATACGTTCGCAACTCCTCTCTCTGGGTCAACTCTATCTCAGCATCTGTATCCTGAAAATACTCTCGTTGAGCGTCTTGATAGAACGCTCTCTCAGCTCTTGGTGTGTAATCTCTCTGGGAATACGTTCGCTCAGCTCTTTGGGGATTTTCTCTCTGGGTAAACACTTGTGGATTTCTCTCTGGGCGCCCTTTTTGGTTTCGCCAAGCCCCTGGGTTGGGCTTCTGTTGGCGGTACGTAGGTGGCTGCCGTGAGGCAGGGACTCCGCTCCGGCACACTCGTGCGATGTGCCCAAGTTTGTTGCAGAGTGAACAAACAACGTTCCTGAACCGACAGGTAGACCGGGGGTGATTCCCTCCGCAGCTTGTGCAGGGTGGCAAACGGAATCCGGGTCTCCCCCCAGGCCTCATGTGACTGCTCCACATCAGGTGACTGTCCTCGAACTCGGGATCCTCGTAGTTGGGGTTGGTGTCCTCGTAGTGGACTCTGGTTTGTCTGGGTGCTGGTTGGCTTGTGTTGAACCCGCGTTGTATGCTTTCCGATGATCTTTCTGCTGACTCGGATGCCCTTGCTTCGTTTAGTGCTATTTGTAGGGTTAAATTTGGATTTGCCAACAGCCTTTTTTGTAGCGAAATGTCTCTTAACCCACAAACAAATTGTGCCAGGATATGCTCGTCCAGATCCCTGAACTCACAGTTAGTTGATGCCTTACGTAGGGCTGCAACGTATTGATTGATTGATTCTCCCGCCTTCTGGTTCCTCGTGTTGAATTCCTGGCGGCAAACGTGGCGGGAAGGTTTTGGCGCGTAATGAGTCTGTAGAGTCTGTTGCAACGCCGCCCATGATACCGCTTGTATCGGAGTAGGTGCGGTGAGGTCTCTGGCCGTATTGAAGACTTCTTTTCCACAGTAGCCGAGGAAGATATTTTTCTTTCGTGCGTCGGTTATCCCCGTGTATTCATTCGCTTCGAGAAAACACTCGAACCGAATCATGAATGCCTCCCATTCGTCATTCGCTGGGTCGAATGGAGCGGGGGGAGTGTGCATCGCCATTTTACTCATTTGAATTTGCCGCGCTGCGGTGTCCTGAGATGGCTGCCGGAATTCCTGCCGAATTCCTGGGCTGGATCAAATCCGGAGATTCTGAAGTAGCGATCTTCGTCCTATCTGTCTCTCGATCCCACCTTCGTCGCCAATGTTAGATCTGGGCAACGAGAGAACAGACTGCGGACACGAAGTGACTTAACAGCTCTTTATTAGTATTAGTAGTGATCCAGCTTGCTCTGTGGCCAGAGGGTTCCCCTTTTATAGGAATCGGGTACGCCTCTCGACCAATCAGAACGATACCTGTTTCCCGCGGTAGCAGCGGACCAGAGAGGAGACTTGCCACGATATATGTTAATATCTAACACCTCCCATCTCAAATGCTTTAGGGCAGTGGTTCCCGGACCCCTGTGGGGCTGTGATGTTATCACAGGCAGTCCACAAAAGCTTGAAAAACGCTACAACTTAAATCTTGAGTTAAGTCTTGAGGGTCTGTGTCTATGGTCCATGGCCACAAAAGGTATCCTATTTTTGGAGTATAAGACGCACTGAGTATAAGACACACTGGAGTATAAGACACACCGAAGTATGAGACGCACAAAGGTTTGGAAGAGGCATTTTTTTTAAAAAAGTAGGTAGGTACATAGAGGGATAGAGAGGGAGAGAAAGAAAGAGAAATACAGTAGGTAGGTAGGTAGGTAGAGAGAGAGTAGTTAGGAGTTAGGTAGATAAAGGGAGAGAGAGAGAGGGAAATACAGTAGGTAGGTAGGGAGAGAGAGTGTGTGTGTAGGAAGGTAGGTAGGGAGAGGGATAGAGAGAGAGAGAACGAGAGAGAGAAAAAATACAGTAGGTAGGAAGGTAGATGTTTCCAGGTGTATTTATCCATGTGCTGGAGAAGGAAATCACTGACAATCTGCAGCACCTAAGACTTTGTTTCTGCTGGCACAGCCCTTGATCAATGTAATTCTCATCAATCAGTTAAAGAGCTTTCCACAAGGAAAAAAAGTTTTTACACTCTGCAAACCACCCAAAATGGCCCGTTTTTTCCAAACAAAAGGCATAAATAGCCTTGGGGGGGGGGCTTGCAGAGTGCACCTGGGAGGGTGGAGTGGGCCAAAAATGAGCAAACAAATGGCCCATTTTTCACAAAAACGGGCCGGGTTTTTTATCAAAAAAATTGCATACATAGCCTTATGGAGGCTTATAGAGTGCTGCTGGGGGTTCGGGGGGCAAAAACTGTTCATTTCTTGCTCATTTCTGCCCTCCCCAGCCCCCAGGAGCTGCCTGAAAGCCTCCATAAGGTTATGCATGGCCATTTTGGTGAAGGGGTGGGACTTCGGGAGGCAAAAAATACTGTATTCAGTGTATAAGACGCACCCAGATTTTCAACCTCTTTTTTGAAGAAAAAAGGTGCGTCTTATACTCTGAAAAATACGGTACTTAAAGGGAGTCCATGGTGAAGAAAAGATTGAGAACCACTGCCTTAGTGCCTCACTTGGTATTTCCCAGGCGAGAGTTGGGGGAGATTCCTGTATTATAGGCAGAAAACAATAAAGTACCTGTCGTATTTTTCGGTCTATAAGACGCACCAGTTTTGAAGAGGTAAGTAAGAAAAAAAGTTTTTGCTTTCCCTCAGCCCCCAACAAAACTCTGCGGGCTTCAGCAGGGATGGGGCAAGGCAAAAACACCCCCATTTTTGCCTTGACCCAGCCCCGCTAAAAACCTGCTGGGGGCTGAGGGAAGGCAAAAAGGTGTCCGTTTTTGTGAAACATGGCCTGTTTTTTTTTTGCAAAAGATCGGATGTGGGGGCAGGGCTTCAGGAGGCCAAAAATGGCTGTATTTGGTGTATAAGATGCACCAACATTTCCACGCTCTTTTAGGCGGGGAAAGGTGCATCTTATACTCCGAAAAATACAGCAGTTTGAACTCTACATGTGGGTCTGGTTGTTTGAATCTGGCATTCCTTCAGTATTTCCTTAGCCAGGTGAGACATCTACATAAGTACCTGAAATACCAAGGCAAATCCAACTACAGCAGGGGTGTCCAAACTTGGGAACTTTAAGACTTGTGGACTTCAACTCCCAGAATTCCCCCGCCAGCCATGCTGGCTGGGGAATTCTGGGAGTTGAAGTCCACAAGTCTTAAAGTTCCCAAGTTTGGACACCCCTGAACTACAGGAACAGGAGATTTTTGTGGCGATACAATGCGCCCTTGGGAATTATTTTTCTAAAACGTCAAAATTCGGTGTCTGTAGCTGAATGCACGCACCATTTCCATATTGCTTCGCACTTTGCTGTTTTGGGCACCGTCTTGGTACCAACTTCCTCGTGGCCAAATATACTTAATTAGCATGTGCTAACAGCCCTGAAGCATTTGCATTTCAAAGAATACAGAAATGTTTAGTTCATGTATCTGTTTGAAATTGAAAAATTAGATGGCTTAATATTAGATGCATGTTCAAGATATTTTGTCCTCAGCTCCAAGAAGAAAAAGATATAGCTCAACGTTCATAGGCTTTTCAGTATTTAGCCAACTGTTCCATATGCATGTGGATAAACAGCAGGGGTGAAATCAACTTACCTTTGCTACTGGTTCGGTAGCAATATGAGTGCATGCTTTCTAGCTAATATAAATCATGCGTCACAGCTGATTGTCAGAAATACCAATGATCTTCCAAACTGGTAGCATTTTTTTTGCTACCAGTTTGGGCAAACCGGTAGCATCTTTACTACCAGTTCAGGCAAACAGGTCTGAACCTGTAGCATTTCACCCCTGCTACACAGGTGTATCATTTGAAATGACCAAGCCATGGCTGTCAGAGCTCTGCAATTTTACAAGAATACAAGAATACAATAGTAGAGTTGGAAGGGACCTTGGAGGTCTTCTAGTCCAACCCCCTGCCTAGGCAGGAAACCCTATACCGTTTCAGACAAATAGCTATCCAACATCTTCTTAAAGACTTCAAGTGTTGGGGCATTCACAACTTCTGGAGGCAAGCTGTTCCACTGATTAATTGTTCTAACTGTCAGGAAATTTCTCCTTAGTTATGTTGCTTCTCTCCTTGATTAGTTTCTACCCATTGCTTCTTGTTCTGCCCTCAGGTGCCTTGGAGAATAGCTTGACTCCCTCTTCTTTGTGGCAACCCCTGAGATATTGGAACAATGCTATCATGTCTCCCCTAGTCCTTCTTTCTATTAAACTAGACATACCCAGTTCCTGCAACCGTTCTTCATATGTTTTAGCCTCCAGTCCCCTAATCATCTTTGTTGCTCTTCTCTGCACTCTTTCTAGAGTCTCCACATCTTTTTTACATCGTGGCGACCAGAACTGAATGCAGCATTCCAAGTGTGGCCTTACCAAGGCATTATAAAGTGGTATTAACACTTCACTTTTGTCCGAACAGTTGCAGGAATTGTGTATGTCTCGTTTAATGAAAAGAAGGACCAAGGGTGACATGATATCAGGAAGTTGGACTAGAAGATCTCCAAGGTCCCTTCCAACCTGGTTATTCTATGTTTCTATGGTGAGTTGAAGAAAGGGATGGTTGAATTCCTCCCTCTGGCTTTTATGCCATACTGTGAATCCACCAAGATAGGGTAGACATCCCCTTTCTCCATTAAGGCACGACAGATATTTTTACACCTGCTGAGACTGTGAAAAGCCTTTGGGTAATCAATAAATAAAAGATGAGCTGACTTATTCATGACTATCATCTTTTATGATCAAACACGGATGGGGGGAATTGTTTCTGCCCACCAGACAAGTCTTTGATCTGATTTTGACAGGCAGGGGCTGCCGGAGAGACCCTCCCTCTCCATTTCTCTTCCCTCCTGACAGGCTTCAATTTCTGCAGATTTAACTTGACCTGTACTTTGGCTGACCCTCTCTTTGAGAGGCCATCTCTGGGGAAAGAGGAGAAAAAACAGCCCACTTGAAACGGCAATTTAGCTGGAAACGTAGCGGAGGACATCTTCTCGGTATCCCAGAGTCACACTTTTAATATTTCCATCCATGATGTTTAAGGAAGGTTTTCAAAGAAGGGAAATGAAGAAAGAAAAGGAAAGGAAAGAAAAGAAAAGAAAGAAGGAAGGAAGGAAGGAAGGAAGGAAGGAGGAAGGAAGGAAGAAAGAAAGAAAGAAAGAAAGAAAGAAAGAAAGAAAGAAAGAAAGAAAGAAAGAAAGAAAGAAAGAAAGAAAGAAAGAAAGAAAGAAAGAAAGAAAGAAAGTGTTATCAGGGTTGGTGAGAAAGACCCTTCAAAGAGAAAAGGAATAAGAGATTCCTTATTCTCCATCGCTCACTGATGTTCTTTAGGAAAACAGAAAGGAAAAAGACAACATTTTTTTCATGTTTATCACGGTTTGTCATAAATGCCAAGAAGCCTTGCACTGGGGGTTTGAAAGAAGATACACTAAAACCATGTTGGCGAACCTATGGCAGGTGCAGGGGTGGGTTCCTGCCAGTTCTAACCTCTTCTATAGAAGAGGTTCCACAAATCTACCGTGCTGTTTAGAACCGGTTCCAGCTCCCTCCCTCTGCCCATTCGCACATCATCAAGATGAAGAGCGAGAGGAGGAATTCTGGGAGTTGAAGTCCACAAGTCTTAAAGCTATCAAGTTTGAACACCCCTGGGTTATTTTTTTCCAAAGGGTTAGGGGTGCAAGGGTCTTGTAACTTGACAGCTTTAAGACTTGGGTGCTTCAAATGCCAGAGTTTCTGAGCCAACATTTTGGTTACTAAGCAAGAGCGTTGTTAAGTGAGTTTCACCACATTTTACAAGTTGGTCACACCCACCCAGTCACATGACTGCCAAGCCACTCCCATTGTCACATGGCCAGCACGCCACTCCGACAAAGCAGGCCACACCTACAGAACACGTTCTAAAAAAAATTGAAATCCACCACTGCACAGGTGGCACGTGGGGCCATATCTGCTGGCACGCAAGCTGTCAGCTCTAACACCATGTACTGGCCAGCTGATTTTTGGCCTTCTGGAGGGCCAGCGGAGGAGTTTTTGCCCTCCCCAGGCTTCAGGAAAATCTCTGGAGCCTGGGGAGGGTGGAAAAACGGGCCCAATTAACTTACCAGAAGTTCGGAAACGATCCTTTTCTGGCTTCCAGAGGGCCTCCGGGGGGCTGGGAGAGGCCATTTTCACCTTCCCCAGGCTTCAGGAAAGCCCCCAGAGCCTGGGAAGGGCAAAAAACGGGCCCAGCAAGCCAGCAGAAGTTCGGAAACGATCTGGGCTGGGGGAGGCTGTTTTCGCCCTCCAGAGTCTTTTCCTGAAGCCTGGGAAGGGTGAAAACGGCCTCCCCTGCCCCCCCTCCCCAAGGAAACACCAAGCTCAGCTTGGAGGTGAGCTGTGCGGTGCGTGGGGGGGGGAGCATGTGGGGGATTGTGTGCGCATGCACATGTGGGGGCATGTTTTGCATTCATGGGTGCCGGCACACACGCATGCTATCGTGCATGCCGCTTGCATTTTTGGCACCCAACAACAAAAAGGTTAGCCATCCCTTCACTAAAACATAAGTAAGAGCCTCAGTGGCGCGGTGGTTAGAGTGCAGTACTGCAGGCTACTTCTGCTGATCACCCGCTGCCAGCAGTTTGGCAGTTCAGATCTCACCGGCTCAAGGTTGTCTCAGCCTTCCGACCTTCCGAGGTGGGTAAAATCAAGACCCAGGTTGTTGGTGGCAAGAGGCTGACTCTGTAAACCACTTAGAGAGGGCTGTAAAAGCACTATGAAGTGGTATATAAGTCTAAGTGCTGTTGCTATAAAGAAAACAACGAAATCAAAATGAAATGGTAAGTCAGCACCTTTTGTTTAATGTTTATTCACCAAATGAAATTTACAAATTCAAACAAGCCAAATGAAAAAGAAGTTAAGATGTGACGGGGATGATAGACAGGGTAGTGCACTTGCACACGCTCCCTTAAGGGCTTCTTAAATAAGTCTCAATACCTCCATATAGAGGAAAACAACTTATTATCTAGCAAACAGTTTGGTTTCAGGGGAAAAAAGTGTCATGTGACATACAACTTTTGCATTGGATAACATGCCTTCATCAAGGCAAAGCTGTAGACGTAATCTACATAGACTTCTGAAAAGCTTTCGATTCAGTGGTGCACAATAAACTTTAGCCATCATCTGGTGGTCACCCTGCTGCAGATTCTTCTTCCTGTTTGTGCTTAACCTCATCTCCAATTTTCAGGGAGCATTGGCATTAATATTTGGCAGAAGGGCCCCAGGTTCAAATACTTTTTAAAAGTAAATAGAGAAGCAAAGAAGTTAGCAAACCAGCCAATCAGCCACTCAACTATCCAACCAACCAACCATCCAACTTACCATCCAACCAATCATCCATCCAACCAGCCAACCATCCATCCATCCCTCCCTCCCTCCCTCCCTCCCTCCCTCCCTCCCTCCAACCAGCCAGCCAGCCAGCCAGCCAATTAACCATTCAACTATCTAACCATCCAATCATCCAACCAGACAACTAGACAACCAGCTAACCAGCCAGCCAGTCCGCCAGCCAGCCAGTCCGCCAGTCCGCCAGCCAACCAACCAGCCAGCCATCCAATCAACCATCCAATCATCTAACCATCCAATCATCCAACCAGACAACTAGACAACCAACCAACCATCCAGCCAGCCAGCCAACCAGACAGCCATCCAATCAACCATCCAATCATCTAATCATCCAATCATCCAACCATCCATCCAACCAACCAGCCAACTAACCAACCAACCAGCCAACTAACCAACCAACCAGCCAACTAACCAACCAACCAACTAATCAACCAGCCAGCCAACCAACCAACCAACCATCACCAATCAATAATTCAGCATTTCTATTACCTTTCAAGCCAATGAAGAAGAGGGAAATGGGAAGTATCAATCGGCACTGCCAATAAAACCATAGCCAGATAATTGATTAAGAGGGCCTCCATTGAAAAGAGATGGACCACGTGGACATAACTTTGTAGTAGTTTAAATATTTGCAAAGTGGTTGGGATAAAACAGGCATAAGGAAGAAAGAGCCCTTTGACCTATTCAAGTTACAAGTGTGGGTGTTGGTTACTGTGAATGGGACCATTGTTATGGTTGGGTCCAATGATGAATCATTAAAGTTGGACAAAAAAGCTGAACAGTTATTCAGAGCCACTTAAAATCCAACACCAGGAATGTGAAAGATCAGAGAAGTAGCTGAAGCATTTAGGGAAGAAACTAAGAGTATGTAATCTAGGTATGTGATTGAGTGCATATATGTATTTATTTCCTCTTGGGTTTCTGGTATATTGCAACATCCAGTTCTAAATTATGCCCCTCAATCCTCTCTGCTTATTGGTTGTGAGGATGGGAGCCATAATCTAAAATATCTGGAAAGCATAAGTTTGTGGGAGCCTATCCTGTGAGCCTTTGAAGTTGGATTAGCCTTTATACTGCCTGCTGCTCTTCTCCATTCTGCATTGTTGATATATTTGCAAATTATAGGGAGAAATTGCAAAGCTGCACGGCATTGCTGAAATTTACTGGGGGGGGGGGGAAACATCCACAGGAGAAAATAGGGGACAGCTTAATGTTTTTACAGGTAGCCCTCGACTTTTAAGACCCTAAAGGGGCTTGAAATTTCCATTGTACGCCATGGTGATCATAATTTGAGGCGTCCACGTTACCAGATTTGACTTTAATGACCTTTTTTGGGGATGGCCGTTAAACAAATCAAGATATTGTTTGAATGCTGTTTGCTAGAAACTGGTCCAAAAGATCGGAAACGGCCAAAAAATGTTGCAAATCACAGTCATAAAGGTAGGTGTTGCTTTTAATTTTGTCTTAGGATATTAGCTATCTCAACCAGTTTTGTATTTTAGATTTGTTAAGCATTTCTTCATTTTTTAAAATCTTGCATTGGCATCCTTCAGTCTCAAAAGACGATGGTATTGTGCTCTGGAAAGAGGTCGGTGCTGGAGTGTCCTCTCCAGCACTAAGCCTGTATAGATTAATATGGAGGATAGACTATTACCCAAGCAGTAGATTCCCCCTCTCTCCAGAAATAGTCCAATGGAACGATAGAGCTGACATGATTGGTTCCAGCTGCATCGTAGGAGATACCAGAACATGGTTATACACAGTCACGAACTGCTTCCGGGACTCTGGATCTGGATTTTGCCTTCGAAGTTACAATACAATACAATAGTAGAGTTGGAAGGGACCTTGGAGGTCTTCTAGTCCAACCCCCTGCCTAGGCAGGAAACCCTATACCGTTTCAGACAGATGGCTATCCAACATCTTCTTAAAGACTTCCAGTGTTGGGGCATTCACAACTTCTAGAGGCAAGCTGTTCCACTGATTAATTGTTCTAACTGTCAGGAAGTTTCTCCTCAGTTCTAAGTTGCTTCTCTCCTTGATTAGTTTCCACCCATTGCTTCTTGTTCTACCCTCAGGTGCCTTGGAGAATAGTTTGACTCCCTCTTCTTTGTGGCAACCCCTGAGATATTGAAAGACTGCTATCATGTCTCCCCTAGTTCTTCTTTCTCTTAAGCTAGACATACCTAGTTCCTGCAACCGTTCTTCATATGTTTTAGTCTCCAGTCCCCTAATCATCTTTGTTGCTCTTCTCTGCACTCTTTGACTCCTGAAGCCTTTTCCAGTAGTGGATATAGCCACAAGGCAGTGGAGGTTTGTAATCAGAGTTTCCCTTCTCCTAGAAGATGGCTCTGCTGCTTTATCTGCTGTTGGGGCGTAGAGCCCTCGTCCGCCTTCAAAACCGTTGACCGTCTTCTCCTGTAACCCTGGAAAGAGGCCCTTACAAAGTGCTACCAGCTGTGCCAGCTGGATCAAGTTTTTTTTTTTTAAGGAGGCGTTGCTCCTCCATCACTCATCCTTTGTCCTGGCTTGTGACAGGCAGAGCCTGGCTTCCCAAACGTTGGGCCCAGGATGGCAGGTTTTTTAATCTAAGCAATTAATAAAAGTAGTGAAATTAGGAGAGGCCATTTAATCCATTAACATTCAATCTTCCCTCATGTGGAAGAATGTAATATTCCTGCTTGAACTTTATGGCGCTCTACTCAATACTCTGCTCCAATCTTTGACCATTTGACCATCTCGGAGTACAATTTTCAACCTAGTTGTCTGTCACACCAATTAACCAATATTTTCAAAGTTTCTACTCATGTCATCGAGTACTGTGTCAAATGCATTCCTGAAATCAAGACGTATTACACCTGCAGCGTTCCCATCATCTACCAAGTAAGAAACCTCAAAATGAGATCAGATTGATTTTTCAAGGTCCGCTCTTGAATAACTCATGCTGACTTTCAATCAATGTCAAATCAATCAAGTAATATATAACCTCCTTATAAGCTAAAACAGAAATCAATTTCTCAAAAGTTTCAGATACATCAATTTCATTAAGATTCTGCCAGTCTCTCTAGGGACTGAGAATCAAAATCCCTTGAAGTATTAGTGCCACTTTTATAAAACTTTAGTAAGACCATACCTGGAATACTGCATCCACTTTTGCTCATCACATTACAAAAAAGATGTTGACATTCTGGGAAAATTGCAGAGCAGAGCAACTAAGATGAGCAAAGGCCCCGAGACTAAAACATATGAAGAACGTGTAGGAAGTTAGCACCCACCCCTCTCCTAGAAAAATGAAATATCCTAGGAAATATTAAGAAGGCAGAATATTATATTTCCCTGGATCAGAAATGGAGAAACATGTTTTTAAAGACAGAGTAGCTCCCTGCAGCTTCCTGACCCCCCATCCCCTTTGTCAATGAGCCATTAAAGCCTGAGCTAGTCTACTTTACATAATAAAGGTAATATCAGCCTTTCACAGAAACTCACCACATGGCATCTGAAAACTCAATCAAACTTGGAACTCAAAATACAGCCTAGAGAGTTGCCCCTGCATGGCCCCATGGGAGTCTGACTGCCAATCAGAATACATTCTTACACAGGAACAGGAAACAGATAGGTGGGGCTGAACAGATTATAAAAAGCCCAGCAAGCCCCTCCCTCAGCCCTTCTCTTTTTCTCCACCAATATTGAAGCATGTGATCACCTTTTCTGTTCAGGACTCCAACCATGTGTTCCTGTCCATTATTAAACCGTCTTTCCAAGCAGCCTCCAGGTCTCCAGTGTCTTTTTCCCCACTTGGAGCTGAACCCAGAAGGACATTTCTTCCAACAAACGGTTGCAGGAATTGGGTATGGATTTTTGGTTTTCCCCCGCTCCAGGAGCACTCTGCAAGCTCCCTAAAGGCTATTCTTGCCTTTGGGGGGGGGGGAACAGTCCCATTTTTGCAAAAAATGGGTCATTTTTGGGAGGTTTGCAGAGTGCAAAAACTTTTTTTTTAATTTTCCTCTTCAAAATTTTGCTGCGTCTTATACTCCGGTGCGTGTTATACTCCGAAAAATACGGTAGTCCATCCGACAAATCACTCCACTTTAGAATGCAATAGAGAGCCAGAATTTAGAACAAGATGGATAACTAGTTTGGTGTATTTCCCTGGATGAGAAAAGGGGAAACATATTTTTAAACACAAAAAGCAGCTCCCTGTAGCTCCCTGCTCCCAGCAGATATTTGGGGCACGTTAAGTCTGGGCCAGACTATACACAAGACAAAAATCCTCCAGCTCCAGGGTGATGGGATTAAGACATGACCCCTTAGGACATAATACGATTAGCCCCCTCCCCATCTAACACCAGGGCTCACTGCATTGCAAAATCACCTGGGGACATTACATCAGTCCAAGTTTCCACCAAACGTGATTCAGACAAGCATGACTCCACATGGGAGTCTGACAACAGCCAATAGAATGCATGCTCTTGCCACAGGAACAGGAAGCTCAAGGGCAAGGCCCAAGAGAGGGTATAAATAGCCCTCACTCTCCACTCTGTGTGTTCAGCTGCACCAGGACTTCAAACCCATGTTGTCCTGTTCGCCAATAAACCATCTTTCCAATCAGCCTCCATGTTTCCAATGTCTTTCTTCCCCACGTGGAACTGAACCCAGATGGATATTTCTTCCAACAAGCTGAAGATGGTTCTTGGATCATCCACTACATGGATGAAGAAACTACTTCAAACTACTGAAGAAATATCTTCAAAGAAAAACCAGGATGTCCAGTTGCCTTATGGGAAGTTAGCACCCGCCCCTCTCCTAGAGAAATGAAATATCCTGGGAAATATTGAAAAGACAGAATATTATATTTCCCTGGATAAGAAGTGGAGAAACATGCTTTTAGGCAGGAAACAGACTCACTCTTAATAGCCCCCCACCTTTGTCAATGGGCCATTAAAAAGCCCGAGCTAGTCTACTCTACATAACTAAGGTAGGATTAGCCTGCAACAGAAACTCACCACATGTCATCTGGGAACTCAACCAAGCTTGGGACTCAAAAGACACACAGCCTACAAAGTTAGCGAAGACAAAAAAAAAAAAACACCCCTGGGAGTCTGACCTTGGGCCAGTCATTCTCTCTCATTCCTAGCAAGGAGCAGAAAAGGGCAACCCATTTCTGAAATCTTGCCAAGAAAACTACAGAGGCTTGTCCAGGCAATCTTCAGAAGTCAAGACTAATTCAAAGGCATTTAAAAAAACCCGGAAGGATAAATGTTGATTGGACCTGTCGTCTCATCAACAATGTCTCCGAATCTTCCAGTGGGTGTCAAGCGTTTGTATATACTGCAGGCTGGATCCTATTAAACTAGGTGTGGCTTTGAGAGGGTGCAGAACTGAATCTGTTGCCACGCTGGCAGGCGGTCGTCTTGGTTAGACAATGCAAAATACAGATGATGTGGCATAAAAAAGTTTTGCTTCCAACACTTCCTTGGATTTGTTTGTTGCCACTGTTTTGATCAAGAGGAAGAGGAGGTTAGGTAAAATGCAAAAAGGGTTGGTTCAAATAGGAAAAGCAGAGCCAGTTTGGTGCAGTGTGGGGGTGTCAAACTCAAAGCCTGGTGGCGGATCTGGCCGGCGGGGTGCTTAGATCGGGCCAAGGGTGGGCTTCAACAAGTTTAGCAAGGGGCTCTCTGCCCTGTTGCTGGGTGCATGTAGCCATGGTGGGTGTTGCCTAGTTGACCTCCTGCACCACGGCAGGGGAGGGGTGCTTTTGCGCTCCCTGGGCTCCAGAGCCTTTCCTTGAGCCTCTGGGAAGATGGAAATGGCTTCCCCAGGCTCTGGAGGCTTGTTTCTGGCTTTCCCAAACTTCCGGTAGGCACGTTTCCCCCCCCCCCGCCCCCATCCCCGAGCCTCTGTGTACGCCCTGCACTTACCTGCACCCAAAACAGGCTGTGTGGGGATTCCTGTGTTGGGCCAGCCAGGAGTGAGATTTGAAGGTTCTTTGAATTGCACACAATCTTAGCTAGAGGTTCTCCTGAATCTCTGCCCACCTCTGGATCTGGCCCATGGGGCTGCCCTAGAAACAGTGGCGAACCAGGCTGCGTTGCCTCTGCCAGCCAAAATGGAGCTTGGAAGGGCTACGCATGGCCCTCCCGAGCTCCGTTTTAGGCTGCAATGGCCTCCTGCAGCTCTCTGCCCAGCAAACATGTGCCCTTCCCAAGCTTTGCTTTCGCTGGCAGAGCACTTGGGCCTCCCCCAATACGAGTGATGTCGAACTGGCCATGCCCACTCTGGCCACTCTCCAACAACCCCCCCCCCCTGGTTACAACCCTGAAGTGGCCCTCAACGAAATCAAGTTTGACACCCCTGGTCTAGTGATTAAGGCACCTGGCTAGAAACTGGGAAACTATGAGTTCTAGTCCTACCAAGGCAAGAAAGCTGGTTGGGTGATTTTGGGTCAGTTACTTCCTCTCAGCCCAGCACACTACACAGGGTTATTGTTATGGGGTAAATAGGAGGAGGAAAGTGTGCGGGATATGTCCAGTTGTTTGTAAAAATCATAAGGTAAAGGTAAAAGTTCCCCTCGCACACATGTGCTAGTCGTTCCTGACTCTAGAGGGCTGTGTTCATCTCCGTTTCCAAGCCGAAGAGCCAGCGCTGTCCAAAGATATGTCCGTGGTCATGTGGCCAGCATGACTAAATGCCAAAGGCGCACGGAACGCTGTTACCTTCCCTGCTTTTCTACTTGCATTTTTACGTGCTTTCGAACTGCTAGGTTGGCAGAAGCCGGGACAAGTAACAGGAGCTCACTCCCTTACGCTGCGCTAGGGATTCGAACCACCAAACTGCTGGCCCTTTTTTTTTTAAGAAGTTATTTTTTAATTAAATAAACACAAACAGACCAAAAAAAAACACAAAACCATCTTCCATTACAAATTGCAGAAAGTGTGATGGTTGGTTACAAAAACTTCAGTGCGTCCCTTCCACAGTCATCACCTATAATTCATATCGAATCACATATTTTTAAACCAAGTATGCAGTATTTATATACATTGTTTCATCATACCTCAGAATTCATTTGACTGTAATTGTTTTTAAATCCTTTTATATGGAATATTCCAATTTAAAGCAAAACCAAATAATGGCATTCCATTAACTTCTCCCAACATCCTACAATAAAATTGCATCCTTATAACATGTTCTAAATAAAAAAATGATTATGTTTAATTTCTAAACTTCCTTTCATAGTCTCCATTTGCAATTTATATAGAATTTTCTCTTAACAAACCAATACATATATATGCATTATTATCATTATCAATCATTTATTTAACTATAACCATTATCACTTCATTTTATACATAATACTCTAAATTTAACTAAATTTTACTTAATTTTTATTGTCAGTTTTCATTACATCAACCTGTGTCTTTCCAGTAATAGTGCAGTCATGTCTTTTGCCATTTGTAGCATTAGCATTCTGATTAATTTCTTGGTAAGTCTTATATAAACTTCTCTTTGCAAGTTATTGTTCATTTCATTTCTTATGTAAACTCGAAACCCTCCATTTGCTTCTTCAATCAGCTTATCTTTAGTTATCACTCGTGCTTCTGATAAAATTTCTCTCCTTACTTCCATCAATTTTTCTCTCTTTTCTTCTTCTGTACTTTGAAGTCTGGGATAAAGTTCCAGTCCATCTATCTCCCCTTTCCATATTCCACTTTTTTTCATTTCTAGCCAGCCTCAGGTCAATATCAATATCAACAGTTTTCTTGTTTCTTTGATTTTTCCCTTCAATTTTTAGGACTCTATCCTCCACTTTTTCCATTTGATAAAGATCCTCAATTTTTCCATCAAATTTTATTGTGCTGCGTTCTATATTCTCCAATCTCTTCTCAATTTTTTCTGTTACTGCTATTTTGAATGCTGACCTTTTTGATCGACAAGCTCAGCGTCTTAGCCACTGAGCCACTGCTTCCCTAAAAAAAAAGCATAAAGGCGGGATGCAAATAAATATATAAATATATATCAGCAATTCTTCATGTTCCCTTTTGCTGCGCATTTCATGGAGAATTGTCCAGCCAGGATTCCACCTTAGTTGTCTTTTCTCCAAAACTAGAAAAGATGCAGCACCACTAGCAATTTCTCAATGCTTTTGTCTCTGCAGCTTCATATTCTTTCCTATTATGCTGGCTGGGGATACTGGGGTTTGCAGTCCTATTTCATCTGCTGGGCATTTAAGTCAGGGTGCCAGATTAGATTTATCACATATCCCAAACGAGGAACTTCGTACAGTCAAAAGTCACCAAATCCGCAAAAGAGGAAGATATCAGGAGATGGTGAAGATTTACAGGGATACCAGACTGTTTCCATCAATATTTTACTTTCGGTACCTTAAAAATGAGAATTTTTGTTCCATACTTATGCATGGAGAATTGTGAGCAAAGCCATGTGGAATAATGGCTGTATTCTACGTAAAACCTCCCTTTTATGACCCTGCAATCCCTTAATTTGCGGTAGAGTCGGAGCGACTGGATAGATCTGAGAATTTCCTGGCCAGATGCCCTTCCTGATGCCTAATGTGGAGTTCACAGCAGATATTTTCCTCTTTGCACCCTAAGAGGGGAAAAATTCACCCCCTACCTAGAATTGAACACTCAACCTTCTGGGTGGGAGGCGACAGTCTTCACCACTAGGCCATCAAACCGCTCAATGGCTGTATTCTACCTAAGTTAATAATATATTAACTTGATCTTCTGTTTTTCGAAGGCAAGAGAATCACTGGCAAACACTCGGAGCTTTCTTTTTTTAAAAAAAGTTTATGCTATTTAAACACTTTAATAAATGAAATAACTGTAAATATGCCCATGGTTGATGGCCTAAATTTCTGGCAGGCCTTTAAGGTTAATAATGCGGGATGGTTATTCATACTGCCGGTTGTTTATTAACACTATTCCTATTCAGCAGTCCTCATTAAAAAATATGAAAAAGTGAAGTGGCTAACAGTACAATGCACAATAAAATATAATTAATGCAAGAGGGAAATAGAGCCACAATAAAATCAGAGAAGCAATTGAAAATGGCAGTCAGTTAAAAGGATAATTGAGCTTAAAATACAGATTAGACCACACACAAGCAGGAAAGCAAACTAAGTCAGTTGCTTGGCCAGCTATAGATCAATCAATCAATAAACAAACAAACAAACAAACAAGTTAGCTATGTGGGACATTTCTTTTCCTAAGTTGTTTTTTTCTTGCAGATGGGAACGTAGATTCTTGTAGATGTACAAGAATCTACAAATTCTTGTAGATTTGACTCTTAAAGTCAAAAGTTCCAAAGTGCCACTGCAATCAGTTAGAAAGTCCCACTTCATTTTCTTCCAAGTAGCAATATTAGCAATGTGACTAGTCCTCAGCCTACAATCACAATTAGCACCAGAATTTCTATTTCTGCTAAGCAAGGTGGTTGTTAAATGGCCAATTTTACAATCTTTTTTTTTTTTTTGCCACAGTGGTTAAATGAGTCACTGCTGTTGTTAGGTGAATCACGCGTTCGTTAAGTGAATCCAGTTTCCCTTAGTGACTGTTTGAACAAGGAGAGAATCGATCTGGCAATCAGAAGAAATTTTCTGACCATGAGAGCAATCAACTCATGGAAACAGAAGTTGCCTTCAGAAGTTGTGGGAGTTTCATCACTGGAAGCTTTCAAGAAGAGACTGGACTGCCATCTGACAGATAGAGGTCTCCTGCTTGGGTGGTGGGGTTGGACTAGATGACCTACAAGGTCCCTTCCAACTCTGTTAAATCTGTTGATCTGTTTTGCTTTGCAGAACCCTCGCGAAAGGCTCCAGATGTTGATCCCGTAACCCCTGGGATGCTGCCATCCTCATAAATGTAAGCCGGCTGACAATCTATCAAATTCCGACCAGGCGATTTTTGGGGGATGCTGAGAAGAATGTAATTCAAGTTGGTTGCTGAATAAATGGATGTAAGTTGAGGACTACCTGTGCAGAGAAAAACAGCTCTCCCAGAAATCTCAACTCTCCAACAGGTCATTCAGAGAAAAAAAAGTGCCCATTTGGTCACAAGCTCCTACGATGTTTGTGGCTACAGAAATCCTAAAGCTTTGAATGTCTCCCCAAACGGCCATTATTAGTGGTTGACTTGTTTTATCCCAAAATAAGCTGGCTGATGTGCAAAACCGCAATTTTGGAGCTATGGTGGCACAGTGCATAGAATGCAATATTGCAGGCAAACTCTGCCCGCTGTCCGGAGTTCGATCCTGACTGGCTCAAGATTGACTGAGACTTCCATCCTTCCAAGGTTGGTAAAATGAGGACCCGGATTATTGAGGGTGACTCTGTAAAATGCTTAAGAGAGGTCAGTAAAGCACTGTGGAGTGGTATATAAGTCTAAGTGCTATTCTACTGCTAACTGAATTCACTGCCGGGAGTTCGAATCTCACCAGGCTCATGGTTGACTCAGCCTTCCATCCTTCCGAGGTGGGTAAAATGAGGATCCAGATTCTTGAGATCAATAGGCTGACTCTGTAAACTGCTTAGAGAGGGCTGTAAAACCCTACAGAGCAGTATATGAGTTTAGAGCGCTGTTGCCACATGAAGACCATTCAGATAACCAAATTATCTTCAGAAAACTGAATCCAAGACTGACATCAGTATGTACGTTTAGGGGTTCATTATGCTACTCCGTTTACATTGCTAGAATAAGTGAATCAGAATCAGGAAGGGGATGATAGGTACTTCAGTCCACAGGTCACCAAAAAAACAAACAATCAAGGAAAACCTGTCAATTCCCATATGATGAGCCCTGATGGCACACTGCTTAGAATGCAGTAGGGCCGGCTAGTTCTGCCTATTGCCAGCAGTTCGATCATGATCACCGGCTCAAGGTTGACTCAGCCTTCCATCCTTCCGAAGTCAGTCAAATGAGGACCCAGGTCGCTCGGGACAATTCTGTAAATTGCCCAGAGTGTTCTATAAAAGCACTATGAAGCAGTATATAATACAATAATACAATAGTAGAGTTGGAAGGGACCTTGGAGGTCTTCTAGTCCAACCCCCTGCCTAGGCAGGAAACCCTATACCGTTCCAGACAAATGGCTATTCAACATCTTCTTAAAGACTTCCAGTGTTGGGGCATTCACAACTTCTGGAGGCAACTTCTGTTCCACTGATTAATTGTTCTAACTGTCAGGAAGTTTCTCCTCAGTTCTAAGTTGCTTCTCTCCTTGATTAGCCTAATATAATATAATATAATATAATATAATATAATATAATATAATATAATATAAGCCTAAGCGCTATTGCTAATTCACTCGGTTCTATGGAACTGGCAGTGTTGATTAAAGCTGCCACAGTTGAAACTCTCCTTTAGTTTCTGAGCTCTGTTTGGAAGGGCCTTTTATCTTTTTTCATTTATGCATGTCCAACCCTGTTGGCTCAGTCCACACTTCGATGCAAATATGCTGCTTCAAGGGAAAGCCAGATAGGGTGTGCCCAAACGATAGGAATTTGTACAACATGAAAAGGCTAGTTTTCAAATAGGCTCATTTTCGAGTAGCTTAACTCTTGGTCACTCTACAGAGCTCCGTCTCGTGAGTTTGTTGGTCAGCTTATGGATCCATCTGAGCAAAGTTCAATTGGGTGAATTAGGTAGCTAGGTTTACAGGTCACATAAAGACTCACCTGTTTCGATTAGCCGGCTTGGCCCATTCATAGTTTTATTTTACCTCCTGGCAGATATTTTTAATTTGGGAATTTCTAGGTTATTATTTTAACTTTAACTCTTGGGGTATTTTTAGGGTTATTTTTTTTAATACTGTTTTTAATTGCTTTACTTTAAGATACAGTTTTTTATAGCCTCCTCGTCTAAGTATTTAAGGATCTGTGTATTTATATATCTATTCTTATGTATTCCTTGTGTTTTATTTGACTATACACCGCCCCGAGTCCCTTTCGGGAGAGGGGGCGGTCTAGAAATTTAAAAATAAAGTAAAGTAAAGTAAACATATACAGGTAGTCCTCGACTACCCACTCGCCACAACTGAGCCCCAAATTTTTTATCGCTAAGCAAGAAAGTTGTTAAGTGAGCTTTGCTCCATTTGGCGACCTTTCTGGTCACAGTTGGTAAGTGAATCACTGCTTGGATTGGATTTATTAGATTTATATGCCGCCCTTCTCCCAAGGACTCAGGGCAGCGTACAGCATTAAAAAACACATAGTACAAAAGTTAAAAGGAAATTAGAAACAGTCCAAAAAACAAACCCAATTTATATAACACTCACATTTTAAAAATTAAATAAAATTAACAGGCCAGGCCGGCTTGCTGGAAAAGCCAACTTTTTAGGGCGCGTCGGAAGGACCAGAGGTCAGGGATTATGCGAAGCTCCGGGGGCAGCTCATTCCAGAGGGAAGGCGCTCCCACAGAGAAGGCTCTCCCCCTTCTGTTGTTAAGTTAGTAACACAGTTCTGGCTTCCTCATTGACTTGTCAGAGGGTCGCAAAAAGGGATCACATGACCCCCGGTGGCTGCAACCGACATAAATATATGCCAGTTACCAAGTGCCTAACATGGGGATACTGCTACAATGGTCTTAGAGGATCATAAGTCTCTTTTTTCAAGTCCTGTTGTAACTTGGAATGATGAGTAAATGAATAGAATAGAATTCATTATTGGTCAAGTGTGATCGGACACACAAGGAATTTGTCTTTGGTGCATAAGCTCTCAGTGTACATAAAAGAAAAGATACATTCGTCACGAATCTTACGTTACAACACTTAATGATAGCCATAGGATGCAACTCAGCAATCAAATCATACTCGGAAACCATCAATATAAATCATAAGGATACAAGCAACAAAGTTACAGTCACAAGTGGGAGGAAATAGGTAATAGGAACGATGAGAAGATTAATAGTAATAGTAATGCAGACTTTGTAAATAGTTTGACAGTGTTGAGGGAACTATTTGCTTAGCAGTGATGGCGTTCAGGAAAAACTGTTCCTGTGTCTAGTTGTTCTGGTGTGCAGTGCTCTTTAGCATCGATTATAGAATAGAATAGAATCATCGATTATAGAATAGAATAGAATCATCGATTATAGAATAGAATAGAATTGTTTATTGGCCAAGTGTGATTGGACATACAAGGAATTTGTCTTTGGTGCATACGCCCTCAGTGTACATAAAAAGACAAGATACGATCATCAAGAATCATAAGGTACAACACTTAATGATAGTCATAGTGTACAAATACGCAATCAGGAAACAATCAATATCAATATAAATTGTAAGGACACAAGCAACAAAGTTACAGTCCTGCAGTCATAAGTGGGAGGAGATGGGTGATAGAAATGATGGGAAGATTAATAGTAATAGTAATGCAGACTTAGTAAACAGTTTGACAGCGGTGAGTGAATTATTTGTTTAGCAGAATGATGGCATTCGGGGAAAATACTGTACTTGTGTCTAGTTGTCTTGGTGTGCAGTGCTCTATAGAGTCGGTTATAAGTCAATGACTACCCGTACAATCAAATAGTTAGGACTAGCCATTACTTTTTGCATGGAAAAAGGGGGTCAGGCCCAGAGGTGGATTGCAAATCCTGGTCCTACTGGTTCCCTCGTGGGCATGTGTGTGACACTTCTGCACATGTGCAGAAGCATTCAGGTGGGTGGGCGGAACCTCCCGCCACCACTGCCACTACTGGTTCACCGGATCTGGGCCGAACATGGAGCAACCCACCTCTGATCAGGTCCCTGTAGATTGCAGGTGTCACGTGTTCTCTTTCTTGGCTGTCCTTAACATTTCCTGGGACGGTGTCCTCAAAGTTTAGAGGCAAAGCGCTTAATTATTTCAGTACCATTTCACATTTATTTCTTTTTTTTTAAAAAAGAATAGGCATATTAAGCGGAGAGAAAGAGATAGGAGTGAGCCAGCTTGTAAAATATGCAAATCCCAGCTTCATGGATTGTTGCTTTTAGTAGCTGGATGAAAAAAAGGGGGACAATATGACCCCCAGTCATAAAAAGATTGCTCACTCCTGGCACAGAATGCAAATTGGGGTGTTTCCAGATTGAAGATTTCTTGAGCTTCCAACCAATGTAGAAAAAAGTAAAGTCCTGCACTTAGACAAAAAAAAAAAAAAAACTGAAAATACAGATATAAAACTGGGTGAAACCAGGCTTAATAGCAGTGACTGCGAGAGGGATCTTGGAGTCTTAGTGGACAACCAGCTAAATATGAGCCAGCTGTGTGCGGCAACAGCCAAAAAAGCCAATGCAATCCTAAATTGCATTAACAGAGGGATACAATCAAGATCAAGGGAGATACTAATACCACTCTATAAAGCCATAGTAAGACCACAGCTAGTGTACTGCATCCAGTTTTGGTCACCACACTATAAAAAAAAGATGTTGAGACAAGAAAAAGTGCAGAGAAGAGCAACCAGGATGATTGGGGGACTGGAGGCTAAAACATATGGTGAACAGTTGCAGAAATTGGGCATGGCTAGTCTAGTGAAGAGAAGGACCATGGGAGAAATGATATTTGTGGGGCTGCCACAGAGAGGAGGGGGTCAAGCTATTTTCCAATGCAACTGAAGGCCAGACAAGTAATAATGGATGGAAACTGACCAAGGAGAGATTCAACCTGGAAATAAGGAGGAACTTTCTGACAGTGAGAACAATCAACCAATGGAACAGAAGTTGCCTTTTGAAGTTGTGGGAGCTTCATCACTTGAGACTTTCAAGAAGAGATTGGGCTGCCATTTGTCAGAAATGACGTAGGGTCTCCTGCTTGAGCAGGGGGGTTGGACTAGATGACCTACAAGGTCCCTTCCAACTCTGTTAATCTGTTAAAAAGCATTCTGGGGTTATGCCACCTTTTCCCCCCTGCCAAATTCCCCCTCCCTCCCCCTCATAGAGAGGATTGAAGAAATAATGCAAACCCACAAGAAGATTAGATGGAGAGGTGGCGCTTGGATTCTTTCAGGTCCTGCAAAGGAAGCAGAGTCCTGCAAGGGTAAAGCATTCCCCAGAAAACAAAAGTTCTCCCACCGCATTGCTAGACGGATTTTCCCTCTTTCGCAGTGGCTCTTTTTTCCTTCTCCGGCTCGGCTGCGCTCCTCTAGTCCACTTTTGCTCCTGTCAATCGCGGCTCTTTAAAACCCGTTTTAAACTCTGCAAATGTTGTTCAAAGGGAATGTTCTCCTGCCTGAGACGAGTTATAGTTTAGCTTTACCGTTTTAATGGCTAAACTACGGTCTCCGATAAGGCGGAGAATCCGGATTCAAGCACGGAGGGTGGAAAGTTTCAATATAAGACAAGGGTCGAATTGCGAACCTTGGTTCTCTCTGAACTTGGTTGTTCGCGAACTGACGTTTCCTTAGCACTGATGGTGTTACTTAGTCGCCTAAGGAAACAAGGACTCCGCGTCGTTGAAAGTGGCCAGAGACCAAATCGCGAAAGGACTTATTGTCCACCTTGTAGGTCTGTTCCTCCAAGAATCTGCCTCCCCACCACCTCTCTATCACACACGCATACTCCCTCACACGCATACAAACATACGGAGAGAGGGAGAGGGAACGGGAAGGAGAGCGAAAAAGAGTGAAACAAAGAGAAAGGGAGAGAAAGAGAGACAGAGAAAGAAAAAGAGAGAGACAGAAATATAGAGTGGGGAGGGGAAAGAGAAAAAGAGAAAGCAAGAGAGACAGACACAGAAAGATGGGGGGATAAGAGAAAGAATGAGAGAGAGAGAAGGGGGAAAAGAAACACAAAGAGAGGGAGGAAGCGAGAGATAGACAAAAAGAGGAGGAAAGAGAATGGGAATAAGAGAGTAAGAGAGACACAGAAAGACAGAAAGGGGGAGGGGAAAAGAGAAAGAATAAAGCAGAGAAAGAGAAAAGAGGGGAAAGACACAAAAAGATAGAAAGAGAGAGAGGGAGCGAGAGAGATAGGGAGCACCTTGCTCCCGGGGAAACGTTGTTTCACTGTGTACTGTACTGTATATTGTTGAAATGACAATAAAATTTGACTTGACTTGGCTTGAGAGACAAAAAGAAAGGGAAAGGGAGAAAGAGACAGAAAGACAGGGGAGGGGGGAAGAGAGAGAACGAGGGAGAGACAAAAAGAGAGGGAGAGCTATTGAGACAGAGAAAGACAGAGAGGGATGAGGTTAAGCATTTGTTGGTGGGGCTGAACTCTTCGGGACAATCAGTTTTCTTCCGCCGAGGCCAAGCAGTTTTTCTCCAACGAAAGGCCCCCCTCTTGTGGTCTGGAGCGCTTTTGGTCAGGGAAGAATTTTTTTTCCTCCTTTCCTGCAGCAGCGGCAGCTCCGGAGAGGAACTTTAAATCTCCCCCGTCCGTCCCTCTCTCCGCCTTCCCCAAAGACCCCCGACTCCGGAATAAAACATTAGCGCCCAAATCGGAGCTTTCCCCCTCGGCGCGGTTCACGCGGTCCTTCGGGTTCGAAACCCAAACAGCCGCGACGTTTCCCACTTTCCAACAGGCGGGGTCTGAAACAAAGAAAACAGAAAGCGGGGCGGCGGGGAGGGGCGGCCCGGTTGCTATAAACCCGCGGGAAGCAGCGCTGGATTCCCACAACCACACACCCACGGGGGCCTGGCGGGAGCCGGACAGGGCGCATTTTGCGGGCTCGCAGCGCTTCAGCTTCCAAGGGCCGGTAGACTCCGCGGCGCAATTGCTTCCCTTCCCCCGGTTTGTAATACAGATACATAGATACACACATGCAAACACACGCGCCATCCCGGACTCTCCCGCCCTCCTCCCGATCCAGCTCGGCCCGAGACCCCCTTCCGATCTCCCCCCCCCCCGTCGCTGCGCCCCTCCGCAGCCCGTCTTGCGCTCGCTCGCTCGCATCCACGTGGCTTTGTCGGGGAGGGAGCACTATATTAGGGCAGGCAGGCAGTCCGGCGCGCTCTCGGGGAGGAGGAGGAGGAGGAGGAGGCGGCGGCGGCGAAGGGGCTGTACCGGCGCCGCCCGGAGCCAAAAAGGAGGTCCCCGTGGCTGGCTTGGACGGCGGCAGCAGGAGCGGTAGAGGCGGCCACTTCGGGAAGGACAAAGGCAGAGGCGGGCGAGCTGCTTTGGAGGCGGTGAGTGAGCGGGCTTGCCTGCCTGCCTGCCTGCTCGGCGGCGTAGCGCGCCCGGAGCTCCGCTTGAGCTTCCCCGCTCGGGAAGGATGAGGGGGCGCGACCGCGGGAGAGGCGGCTGGGTGTCGCGCCGCCTCAGCCGGGCTGCCCTTTCTCAGGCGGACGGTTCTGAGGAGAGCCGCGGCTCTGGGGCGAAGCGGACGGGAGCCGGTCCCGGAGATGATAGCCCGGCCCGGAGAGGGAGGCTCCGCGGCGGGCAAAAGGGGACAGATAAGGGAACGCCCGGGTGGTTAGCGAAGCCTCTCTCCCTCCCTCTCTGACCCGCGTGTCGCCACTCTAACGTGATAACGGTACGGGGAGGGGGAAGGTCGAGGGTTCCGCGGAGGGCAAAAGGGGACAGATAAGGGAACGCCCGGGTTGTTGGCGAAGTCCCCACTCTCTCCCTCTCTGACTCGCGTGTCTCGCTACTCGAACGTGTGAACGGTGCCGGGGAGGGGGGGAAAGGGTCGAGGGCTCCGCGGCGGGCAAAGGGGGGCAGATAGAGAACGGCCGGGTTGTTGGCAAAGCCTCTCTCTCTCTCTCTGACCCGCGTGTCTCGCCACTCGAACGTAGGAACAGTGGCGGGGCGTTGGGTGTGTGTGTGGGGGGGGGGGAAGGAGTCGAGGGCTCCGCGGCGGGCAGGCGAACGGGCTCCTTCTGGGAGTCAGCCGAGGCAAAGAAGGCGGCGTGGGAACCGCAGCCTCGGGGCGGCGGAGGGCAGCGCCTGCCTCGCGGGGGCGAAACGAATTGTGTGGCTTGCTCCCCGCTTGGCCCGCAAAGGCTTGAACGTGTGGAGGCAGCGCGAGGAGCCTCCGGGCTCGAGGCAGGGATGGTGAAGCAAGCGGCGGGCGGGGCGGGGCGGCGAAGTAGGAGACTCCAACTTTCGGGCCGGGATGGACGAACCCCACAGCTGGGGAAAAGGCGTGATCGTGATGGGGGGGGGGGAGGCAGCCTCAAAGGGGCGGGAGGGAAGCGCGGACCCGGCTCTCTTGCTGGGCCGCTGAGCATGCGGAGGCCATTCGGGCGACCTGAGGAGAACTGAGGAGAACTACTGGCCGGCGAAGCTCAGCCCCTGACTTTCTTGCTCCCGCGGCTTTTTGGGGAGTCCTGCCTGGCCTCAGGGAGCGGTGCGTTTCCTCAGCCGGCGCCTGACAAGAAGCCCGAACTCTTGTGTATTTGTGGTTGCGCGTGTGGCCGTTTATGTCGACTCACACTGAGTTACGGGGGCGGGATGGTGGGCGGGTGTGTGGGGGGGGGGAAGCATTCCCGGTTACGAAGCGGGCAAGGTGGGGCTTGCAGAGCTAAAGGGAGCCGAAGCGGTCCGGCGTCGCCGAAAGGGGGGGGGGGGAAGAAGGCGAGAGGCGCCCTCCTTTTTTTCGACCCTTAAGAAACGGCGCCTCGCCACGTGCGCCGCCGCCTCTTTTAAAGCTCGGCCCGCTGCCTCCCTCGGGCCCCCCCGGAGACTCTGTGTGTAAGAGCCGCGGCATTCCGACGATCGGTATTTCTGACCCAGGGCCGCCCAGAGGATTATTAAGTGCTGGAACAAGACTACTATCGGCCCCGTCACCTACACGTGGACAGATAAATCAATCATGTCATCGTACATATATATAGATAGATAGATAGATAGATAGATAGATAGATAGATAGATAGATAGATAGATAGATAGATAGATAGATAGATAGATAGATAGATGATAGATAGATAGATAGATAGATAGATGATAGATAGATAGATATAGATATAGATATAGATATAGATGATATAGATATAGATATAGATATAGATATATTATTATTAACACACACACACACAGCGTTTTTGAGTGCCAGGTTTTTGAGGTGACATTTCATCACCATACAACTGAAATGAAATATAAAAATATATTCATAAACTAAACTTGAAAACTTCAATAAAGAAAGTAGTGAAATTAAAATTCAATAAACGACATAAATAACTGTTCTCTGAGTTTCAGATTATGTCAAAACAAAACTGCAGGATGGTTTTGGGATACACCCAAAGTATGAAGTATATATCCAATGTTGTTTTTCTTTTTAAAAAATTGGTTTTGAAAAAAAATTAAAAACATTTCCCCCCCTCGTGGGCACCCGTTGAGCTCCATGGACCAACAATATACAGGCTGTACCCCTCTCTTCTCAGGCCTCTTTGGACCTCCTCCTGCCCTTCGAATTAAGGGTTAAAAAAAATGGCACGTAGATCAATACCAGGTATTCCTTGAGCTAACCACCAGTTTGTTTAGTGACTGTTTGAAGTTACAATGGTTCTGTGTGGGGGAAAGCGACATGACCGTTTTTTTCAGAAGTTGTAAGAGCTTCATCTTTGGAAGCTTTCAAGAAGAGACTGGATTGCCATCTGTCTCAAATGCTGTAGGGTCTCCTGTTTAGGGGGTTGGACTAGATAATCTACAAGATCCCTTCCAACTCTGTTAATCGGTTTAAGAGTAACTGTGCAGGCATTGAATCATCAAGGAGTTGAATGGCCTTTCCTAATATTTTGCCTTCAGTCTTAATGATAGATTCTCTCTCCAGTACCTTCATTATATCAATGTCACAGATCCACTGCATACCACTCTATAAGTGTTTGACTCTGTTGCCCCCGAGGATTTGGACAGGTTGCATGGACGGCTACGACCCACCACATGTTCAATGGACCCGTGCCCCTCCTGGCTGGTACTGGCAGCCTGGGAGGTGACACGAGGCTGGCTTCTGGGCCTGGTGAACGCCTCATTGTAGGTTTTCTGTAGGTTTGGTAATCCTTGCTTCCTAGTTAACTGGGTTGAGGACTGCAGACTGGCTGGTTCTCATTCATATTAAACAGCAACAAGGCTTGTTCGGTGCGTTATGCTGGTTTAGCAAATTGTACCTTAAATTTTACCTTACTGTAAAACATCTGCTCCATATATCAGCTTAGTCAAGAGCAAAAGGGAAGCAGAACTCTTTAACTTTTGCTAAGCAATTGCTTGTTTTGTTTTGAATCTTGGTATCTGTTTGGATATGAGTGTGGAGAGGAAATGAGAAAAAATTACATAAAGCATCTCCCGTGACAGCTCTTGAACCAAAGCCAACAACAACAAAAGTTTCATATCTATACATTGTATAAATATGCAACACTGTTTTTTTTTAATTACAGTTTTTTTTCTTAGGAAAAAAAAGGGAAATTCAAAATCTGTTCCGAAGGGAAGAGGGTAACTTCCTCCAGAGGCTCTCAAACTCTACAAGCACTGACTTGCAAGTGAGAATTTGCCACTCAGAAAGTCTGTAGTAGCTTTTTCTCTAACTAGGCCAATTAAAGGTATACAGTAGTTTGCCTTCATGTAGCACACTAAGCTTGGTTCCTTTTTCCCTTCCCTTAGCATACACATGGGATACTCAACTCTTGTGTTAAAAACATGGTGCAGTTTATTGCATGAACCAGAGGTGGTATTCAGCAGGTTCTGACCAGTTCTGGAGAACCGGTAGCAGAAATTTTGAGTAGTTGGGAGAACCTCTGACTGGCCCCACCCCCATCTATTCTCTGCCTCCTGAGTCCCAACTGATCGGGAGGGAATGGGGATTTTGCAGTATCCTCCCCCTGCCACGCCCACCAAGCCACACCATGCTAACCAAGCCAACCCACAGAACTGGTAGTAAAAAAATTTGAATCCCACCACTGGTTAATTCAGTAACCAAATTAAAGAAACAAGTAAAACAGGAAAGTTATTCTTAGCCCAGTAGGTTTTTTAAAATTAAATATACACCTTTCAAGATTCGTTGCTAAGAATAACGATTGGAGAGAAATATCTACATACCTCTAAGCATGCAAGGTAAATTGGTCATCTCCGTGGTGACCCTGTAAGAGAACTAAATTTAAAGTAGAAGGTTAGTTTATTCTTCTCCGGAGCTCAACAGTTAGTTGATTGGAATGTCTACTGTCATATATTACAAAGAAAAGAATGACTTGATAATGGAAAAGATTAAAAAAAATTAATAACAGGCTTTTGTACTGAATGCTGATCATTGGTGCATGTTTCCTAAGCTGGCTGTTTTATCTGTGTTGAAAAATTCATTGTTTTATTTATTTTTGTTTTATTTATTTATTTCATCAAGCATGAATTAGATAACAGTTATAAGTGTGAACATGATTATGAATATGAATACAAGGGAATATTAGGACAGGACTGTAGGCACATTGGTGTGCTTATGCACGCCCCTTAAAAACCTCTTGGGAATGGGGTGAGGTCCACGCTAGACCATCTTAAGGTTAAATTTTGGAGGTTTGGGGAAGAAACCACAGTCTCAGTGGATTCTTCACAGTGCATTCCAGGCATTGACCACTGTTACTAAAGTTGTATTTTCTGCAATCGAGTTTGGAGCGGTGTTTTGTTGTTGTTGTTGTTGTTGTTGCAAACAAAAATTGGGATCATTCCATAGAGCTCTTGTTTTCACTGACTATTTTGGATGAAGAGTTTGCTTTCTTAGTCTAATCTAGTATTGCTCAATCTTGGCAACTTTAAGAGATGTGGACTTAAACTCCTAGAATTCTTAATAGAAGTCTTAATAGAATAACAGAATAGGGAGGGACCTTGGAGGTCTTCTAGTCCAATCTCCTATACCATTTCAGACAAATGGCTATCCAATCTTTTCTTTAAAACCTCCTGTGTTGGAGCACCCATAATATCTAGAGGCAACTCATTTCACTGATTAACTGTTCTCCTTAGTTCTAGTCTTGTTGGTTTCCTGTCAAGATGTTTGATTATCTCTAATGTTTCACCCACTAGCATTATCTTCTTAGTACAATTATAATAATAACTTTTCATATTCCACTGAAAGAATTGGCAAAAACCATACTGGCAGAGAATCATGGAATTTAAATCCAACTTATCTGAACAGATTAAGGTTGAAAATGCTGCTCTATGTTACAATCACCCTTTGCATGCCTTTGATTATAGATAACGATTTTTCTGGCATCGTCTATATATATCTTAGCAGCTGGTGCATAGTAGTGAAGCGATATATTTAATGGTGTAGGCATGAGTGCAAACTTAAGGTTTGCGATGAAAAATGCAAATTTTCTGTTACGTTTTTAAAAGTACAGGTCGATAGCAAATTGAGGAGCAAAAAAGGGGCTCTACTTAGTGAAAACTTCTATCTGCTTTAAATTATAGTAGTGTAGTCTGAAATTCCAAGTTTCTTATAGGATGCAAACTTTTAATTAGAATATGCTTACTGGTAAATAGAATTTACAGGAATGTGGTGGCTCAGAGGCTAAGACACTGAGCTTGTTAATCAGAAAGGTCGGCAGTTCGGCGTTTCGAATCCCTAGCGCCACTTAATGGAGTGAGCTCCTGTTACTTGTCCCAGCTTCTGCCAACCTAGCAGTTCGAAAGCATGTAAAAATGCAAGTAGAAAAATAGGCACCACCTTGGTGGGAAGGAAACTGTGTTCCGTGCGCCCTTGGTGTTTAGTCATGCCGGCCACATGACCACGGAGACGTCTTCGGCTTTGAAACGGAGATGAGCCCCCTCAAGTCGGGAACGACTAGCACATATGTGCAAGGGGAACCTTTACCTTTTTAAATAGAATTTATTAGTGGATTAAAATACATTCAACAACACTATCATGAATTAAGTTTAGTTTTTGGTTACTCTTTTTAAGAAAGCTTTTGTAAGTGTCTCGTTGTGCAACCATTTCAGGAATATTTTGGTCCGAACAACTTTCGAAACAAGAAACGGGGAATGTCAGGTTTCAACAGACAGTCATACACATGTATGACAGTAACCAATTTGCTCCAGTTTAGACTCATCTAATTCAGCAATTAAGATTAGAAATTGCTGACAGATTGGGCTCTGGTCCCTCTCTGAACAGATGGTCTCCTCAGCATTTGGAGCTGATGATAAATTAATAAAGGAGCCTCTCAGGTTCTCTATATGGCCGATCAGCATCTCTTTCCTGTCACAAAAAAAATTGGCAGAGGGGTTTGTCACCACAGGATTTCCTTGATGGTGGAGCATGGTATAGATTGGTTGTTCTGTTCCTTTTGCCAGGAGGCTGCAACAGTGTGATTTGAGCATTTGACAGCTAAGTTCACTGCTACCCTGGCAGGAACACATGCTGGGCAATTCTTTTGATATGTTTGGGCTCTCCAATGTGTCTCCTGTCTTGTATCAAGTGTTACTTACCATATTTTTCAGAGTATAAGACGCACCTTCCCCCCCCCCCCCCCAAAAGAGGGTGAAAATCTGGGTGTGTCTTATACACTGAATACAGCATTTTTGGCCTACTGAAACCTCGCCCCTTCACAAAAATAGACAGGCATAATCCTTTAGGAGGCCTACAAAGTACGCCCCCTCCCCACACATAGCCCCCAGGAGTACTCTACAAGCTTCCTAAAGGCTATGCGTGCCCCTTTTTGTGGCAAAAACTGGGCCCATTTTTTGCTCGTTTTTACCAAAGGAGCACTTTGCAGGCCTCTCAAACTCTCTGCATGCCCCATTTTTCACAAAAAAATGAGGCGTGCAGAGGGTTTGGAAGGTCTGCAGAGTGCAAAAACTTTTTTAAAAAATTTACCTCTTAAAAATCTTGGTGCATTTTATACTCCTGTGCGTCTTATACTCCAAAAAATACAGTAATTGTCATAAAACCTGCAGAGACACAGAGGTAGTCCTTATAAACTGTTTTCCTTCCTTCCTTCCTTCCTTCCTTCCTTCCTTCCTTCCTTCCTTCCTTCCTGTTCTGTCCCGTGATTCCAATGAATATGCAGACCCAGGCTTGGCTGTCTGCCACGACTTATTATATAGATAAAGCCACCCCTTGGCTAGGAGCCTAAAAAGATATCTTCAAGAACCCAAGATAAAACTTACAGAATGCTTTCTCAATGGTTCATATAATGGACTGCTGTTTCCTGCAAAGATTCCCCTCCCATCGCTCCACCTATAAACTCTTTGGGAGGGGCCACACCCTAACCAGCTGTCCTTACTTCCTTCTATCACGTCTTCTCCACAGCTGTTCCTTTCTCCTATCAATTCTACGCATACGCACATCAGGGACAACCTGCCTCTGTTCCTCCTCACTGCTCCCTGACTCAGATGCCACCTGGTGGCCAACAGGCCTCTCTAGTTCCTGCTCTGACTCCAAACATCCTCCAGAGTCTTCCTCATCCTCCAGAGCAGTCCCATAATGGTCAGAGTCCACCAACAGCTCAGCCAGCCGCTGCTGGGCCACAACATTTCCTTCCCTCCTTCCTGAAATGTTGCATGCATATTTTCATTCTGTTTTGCTGCAGTCCTTTTTCTTGCTTTTCCTTACGATGAGAACAAAAGTGCAGGGAAGAGGAGGAGAGGTATGAATTTCGGTGTTTCAAGTTCGCAGCTTCCTAGGGCCAATATTCCTCGGTTCATAGAAAGTAAGGGGTTGAATTTCAGTGCTTCAGTTAAATGTCTTTGGAGATTCTCAGTCACTTAAGTCATGGCTGTCCCAAAGGTGCTCCTTCAAAAGGCAACTGGACTTTTGTTTTTTTCCTTGAATATGCCAAAGATGCTTTTTTTTCAGGAGGCAGCTGGACTTTCTTGTTTTTTGTTTGAAGACCTTTCGCTTCTCATCCAAGAGGCTTCTTCAGCTCTGACTGGATGGTGAGGAATGGAAGGATTTATATTCCTTGCAGACAACTGGTCATTTGCATTCTTTTGGAGAGCGGTTGAAGTACTTATCTGTGTCCTCATAGTCACCTGAGAAAAAGCACCTTTGGGACAACCATAACGTGGACTACTAAGTATCTCTACAGACTTTCCTCGAAGAAGCTTCTTCAGTTCTGACTGAGCAGTGGACGATGGAATAATTTATATTCCTTGCAATTATCTGGTCATTAGAACTCTTTTGAGAGTCATTGAGGCCACTTGTGTTTCAATGCGTCAGATTCTTGGCTGCCAATGTTCATAGAAAGTGAGGTTTTGAATCCACCACCACCACAGTAAGTCATTTCTGCAGTTCATTAAAGACCCCCCTCTGAAGATGCAAGAGCAGAAAATGTAACAGCTTCATCAATTTCATGAAACAAAGTTTCTGAGTTTTTATAACAGGCTAGGTTAGGCTGAGAAAAGGGTGAGATTGTGGTTGTAGGAAGCCAATAATTGCTGCTTCTTGTTGTGTGGATCTGGCCATCATATCAAATACTAATATTGTGGATTATCTGTGTTTGTTTGTGTGTGTCTTTGTCTGTCTGTTTGTCTATCTGTATCTCTATCTATCTATCTATCTATCTTATCTATCTATCATCTATCTATCTATCTATCTACACACACACACACACACACACACACACACACACACACACACACACAAATTAAATATATAGTGTTCCATGACCCCAGTGCTGTATTTTTGGTTTTAGGTTATGATCATAGGAAAGGCTTCCAAAAGAATTCTTCATGCGCTGAGCACTTTTTAAAGTTCTGATCTCACTTAATCTGATGCCTGTCCCATTAATTTCAACATCTTCTGTGGGAAAGAGGCTGGGAAAGAATGAACTCTACTTGACTTCACAGCATCTAAAGCCCAAGGAATTAAGTACAACACCCTGCCTGGATTGCTGGAGGCTTACAACTATGAGTTTGGTTGGTCTTTAGTCAAGTCCCAACCGGTTGAAATGGTTTGGAAAACCGCTTAATTCCTCAGCTAGGCACCCCCCCCCCAAACTTTCCTTCATGAAAAAACATGCTTTAATCAGAATCCAGATCAGGCCTTCAGATCTTTCCCATTCCTTCCCCAGGAACTCAAATCAGCCAGATCAAGTAAAAGAGACCAAACTTAAGGTTTAAGCTGCTCCTTTTGGATAAAATTGCAGAATGTGGATAAAGAGTTACAACCTCCTCCTGCGTCAAGCAGTTGGTCTAAAGCAGGCATCCTCAAACTATGGCCCACGGGCCAGATATGGCCCACCAATGCAAAGTATCTGGCACGTGGTCTGGTGGGATGAAAAGCAGCTGCTAGCTTGTAAAGTAGTGCTTTAAAAGCCTTTAAAAGTCTTTAAAAACGGTTTAAAAACAGCCTTGCAGATGCTTTTCACAGCATTGTGATCCAGAGCCGGTGGGTGAGTAGGAGAAGGGGTGGTGCCAGCTTGCAAAGCAACTAGACTCTAAAGCAATGTTTCTTCAACTTTCTCTTCTCTGCACCCCTTTTCAGACTTCTAAAAATTATGGAGGATCCCCGATAAAAGCTTTTCTGATCTTGGCACTGTTGGAAGAAATGTCCTTCTGGGTTCAGTTCCAAGTGGGAAGAAAGACTCTGGAGACTCCTTGGAAAGATGGTTTTAATGATGGACAGGACCACATGTTTTTTGGGGTCCTTGACAAGAAAAAGCACATGGGTGGGAGAGAGACATATACCTTCTCTTGGGCCCCACCTTGGAGCTTCCTGTTCCTGTGTAAGAAATGTATTCTGATTGGTTGTCAGATGCCTATGGGGCCATGCAGGGGTAACTTTGTAGTGTCTTGAGTCCCAAGCTTGGTTGAATCTTGCTAGGAGATGTAACTTCCCCAGGTGCCATCTGGTGAGTTCTGTTGCTAGATGGGTAGAGGGCTAATCCTACCTTTGTTGGATCTTGGGTGAGGGCATTTGCTTATGAATAGACCTAGCTCTCTCTTCATCTCTTATGTGCTGACCTCTGCTGTGGGCTATTGAGGAGGGTGGGGACTATTAAGAGCGAGTCTGCTTCCTGCCTAGAAAACACCATGTTTCTCCATTTCTCATGCAGGGAAATATAATATTCTGTCTTTTAAATATTTATTAGAATATTTCATTCTTCTAAGAGAGGGGTGGGCGCTAACTTCCTACAACATAATACCGTTACTGTGTTCCTTGGCACTCTCTGAGCTGGGTCATTTCCTTGCAAATCTTTCATTGATAAACTCGGTAATGGTAATGAAAATATTACAAGAGAGCACCAAGGATCCCACAGTTTGAGTTAGAAATACTCTCTTCCATTGCAAATTATTGTCTCAGTACAATACTCAGAGATTCCCAACCTTCTTCACCAGTAGACATATCTATAATTTTCTGATTGCCATAAGGCAGGGATGTCCAAACTTGGGAACTTTAAGACTTGTGGACTTCAACTCCCAGAATTCCCCAGCCAGCCATGCTGGCTGGGGAATTCTGGGAGTTGAAGTCCACAAGTCTTAAAGTTCTCAAGTTTGGACACCCCTGCCATAAGGGAAAGGGATAGCCTTTTCCCAAAATGACAGTTATACTGGGAATACTCAGATTGGGTACAGATGTTAGAGGGGCCAGAGAAATAGTCAAATAAGTTTCTATAGCATAGTTTTGGTAACTTCAACCATGTAAGTTAGAGTTAGAATTCTTTATTGGCCAAGTGTGGTTGGGCACACAAGGAATTTGTCTTTGGTGCATATGTTCTCCACGTACATAAAAAGACACGATACATTCATCAAGAATCATAAGGTACAACACTTAATGAGAGTCATAGGGTACAAATAAGCAATCAAGAACAATAACAATATAAATCATAAGGTTACAAGCAACAAAGTTACAGTCCTGCAGTCATAAGTGGGAGGAGATGGGTGATAGGAACGATGAGAAGACTAATAGTAATCGTAACACAGACTTAGTGAATGGTTTGACAGTGGTGAGGGAATTATTTGTTGAGTGATGGCATTTGGGGAAAAAACTCTTCTGGTGTCTAATTGTCTTGGTATGCAGTGCTCCATAGCTTCGTTTTGAGGGTAGGAATTGAAACAATTTATGTCTAGGATGTGAGGGGTCTGTAGATATTTTCACAGCCCTCTAAGTTGCAAATAAAATACATTGCAGATCCACAACCTACTAGATGAATGTAGAGCTACTTTCCAATGAGAGGGAACTCTTCTGTTGGCGTCCTTGGTTATAAATGCACAGCATGGAAAAAAAATAGGCAACAGGCTTAACATCTGTTTTAATTGATCTTGTGTTACAGTGCTTTGGAACTGAAATGGAAGTAGATCGTCTTGACAGCAGCCAAGAAATGAGCAGCAGATGAGTTTTGTTTAGGGGTGTTGTCTTGATATCTGTATGGCTGGAAAAACCTTTGATGAGGGTCAAAAATGGGGGGATTCAAACATCTAGCATCCATTAGGTAAAGGTTCCCATCGCACATATGTGCTAGTTGTTCTTGACACCAGGGGGTGGTGCTTATCTCCATTTAAAAGCTGAAGAGCCAGCGATGTCCGAAAATGTCTCATGTGGCAGGTATGACTAAATGCCGAAGGTGCACCGAATGCTGTTACCTTCTCACCAAAGGTGGTCCCTATTTTTCTACTTGCATTTTACATGCTTTTGAACTGCTAGGTTGGCAGAAACTGGGACAAGTAACTGGAGCTCACTCCATTATGCGACGCTAGGGATTCGAACTGCCGAACTGCCGACCTTTCTGACCGACAAGCTTAGTGTCTTAGCCACTGAGCCACTGCGTCCCTTAATGTAGAAGAAAGTTCGGTTGAGATGTTGATAAAACTACGGATCAATGTGAGAGAATCCACAATTAAAAGGAAATCCTGTCTGCCTGGAACTTAGTTCTTGAAATGTAGAATCTGAACAGAGATACTTGAGAGTTTCGGGGAGGAAAAGAAATAAAAAGCTGAAGTTGATTGTAATCATGATAAGTGGATTCCCTTTCCAAAGAGTTGAGTGCTTCCTTCATATTGTGACCTGCATTTGGAAGCTAGCAAGGAGGGGAGGCGAAAAAAAAATCTGTGCTTAGAAATTTCTTCGGTGAAAAAAAAAACACCTGAAGTTTCCAATTATTCTGTGGGCTTGCTCTCACAACCCCAAAAATCATGAGGTTGGCTTTAAAAAAGAGATTAAAATAATCCCTTTCTAGAAAATTCTGCTTCCAGGCCTTGAAGGTTATTGTAGGATTATGTAATCAAACTTCCCCCCACCCCTCAGCCTTCAAGAGCTAAACATTTAATTTCACTTTACATGCTAGAGCAAGGTTTGATGGTTTTTTTTTAAAAAAAAGAACTCTGAATTCCCCTTCACCCCTTTCCCCTTTTAATTAAATTCAGGGCTTTCAAATGTGTATATGGAAATACACACCATTGTATTTTATTCTTATTCTGTTCTTGTTCAGTTTTAGCAAAACTCTAAAGAAAAGGAAATGATTTTAGTATATCTTGGCTCCTGAAACATAGGGAAAACCCCAAAGTGCTTTACTTTTCCTTCAGAAAGCAACTTTTTTTTTCCTTTGAAAAATCTCACTTGTCACTCAAGAAGCTTCTTCAGTTCTAACTAATTGGTGATGATTTACATTCTTTGAAATCCTTTCCAGGCCTTCTATTCCCCACCAGTTAATTAGAACTGAAGAAGCTTCTTGGATAGGAAGCGAAATGTTTTCAAAGGAAAAAAGAAAGTTAGTCCAGTTGCCTTTTGAAAACAAAAGAAAAAGCACCTTTGGGACAACCATGACCTGCCTGGATGATTGAGAATCTCCATACACATGATGAAGGAAGATCACCAGATGTTTCTTCAACCTAGACTAGATTAAGGAACCAATGCCGTATAGATCAGGATTCCTTATGTTGAAATCACTATAGCAGGGGTGACAAACTTGATTTCATTGAGGGCCGTGTCAGGGTTGTGTTTAACCTCAGGGGGCCAGAGTGGGCATAGCCAGCTCGCCGTCACTCTTGTCAGGGGCACCTGTGGTGGCCTGAGCGCTCTGCCAGAAAAAATGGGCTCCCGAGCTCCGTTTTCAGCTGCGACAGCCTCCTGCAACCCTCTGCCAATGAAAATGGAGCTCTGGAAGGCTGCATGCAGCCCTCCTGAGCTCTGTTTTCACTGGCAGAGGCACTGTGGGCCTCTCCTTTGCTGTTTCAAGGGTTGCCCCATGGGCCAGATCTAAGCACTCCGTGGGCCGGATCCAGCCCTCGGGCCTTGAGTTTGACACCCCGGCTCTATAGTATCAGAAATTTGCAGGTCTGGATGTGCTTCTCCTTTGCTTTTTTTTAATCTGTGTGCAAACTGCTCGGGCCCTGCCCGAGCTCCTCGAGCTGATCTCGGAGACGGCGGTTGAGATCCCCAAGCTTGTGGTTATGGGGGATTTCAACCTGCCGTCAACGGGAGCAGCATCTGAGGTGGCTCGGGAGTTCATGGCTTCCATGACAGCCATGGACCTGACCCAATTAATTCAGAGCCCCACACATGAAGGTGGCCACACACTGGACGTTGTTTTTGTATCTGAGCAGTGGACGAGTGATCTGGGAATAGGGGATTTAGTTGTTACCCCCCTGTCATGGTCAGATCACTCATGTCTCCGGCTGGATTTCCCTGGCGCTACCCCCCACCACGAGGAGGCGGGACCAGACTGTCCAAGCTGGTACCACCCCAAGCACCTGATGGAGCCGGATAGGTTCCAGACGGAGCTTGGGCCATTACCTGTAGCCCTGACCCGCGCTCGGTCGGAGGACCTATGCGACCTCTCCTGCGGCAGCGACCCACCCGAGCTCCTTGGTATACCGAGGAGTTGAGGGTGATGAAGCGCCATAGGAGACGTCTAGAGAGCAGGTGGAGGTCCTCACGCTCTGAATCTGACCGAACACAGGTAAGAGCCTATTTACGGACCTACCTTGTGGCATTGAGAGCGGCCAAACGTAGATATTGTGCCGCTCTTGCGTCCGCTGATAACCGCCCTGCCGCCCTGTTTAGGGTGACCCGCTCCCTCTTATCGCAGAGGACGCAGGGGGCACCCTTGCGGGGCAGAGCAGAGGAGTTTGGGGAATATCTGCAGGACAAAGTCGCTCAGATCCGGAGCGGATGGGCCCCCTTCAGTGGACCGGATGGGCCGTCAACAGTGAGTCTTGTGAGACCATTCAGGGAGGAGTTTGATTCTGTTGCCCCCGAGGATTTGGACAGGTTGCGTGGATGGCTGCAACCCACCACATGTTTAATGGACCCGTGTCCCTCCTGGTTGGTACTGGCATCTTGGGAGGTGACTCGAGGCTGGCTTCTGGGCCTAGTGAATGCCTCATTGGGTGAGGGATCCTTACCAACTGCCTTGAAGGAGGCGGTGGTGAGGCCCTTACTTAAGAGGCCTTCACTCGACCCAACGGAGCTAGCTAATTATTGTCCAGTCTCCAACCTTCCCTTTCTAGCAAAGGTTGTCGAGAATGTGGTGGTGCAGCAGTTTCCACGACACCTTGACGAATCCGATTATCTAGACTCACGCCAGTCCGGCTTCCGACCCGGGCACAGCACGGAGACAGCCTTGGTCGCGTTGGTCGATGATCTCTGGAGGGCCAGAGATAGAGGTTGTTCCTCTATCCTGGTCCTATTAGACCTCTCGGCGGCTTTTGATACCATCGACCATGGTATCCTATTGCGCCGGTTGGAGGGGATAGGAGTCGGAGGTACCGTTTTGCGATGGTTCGGCTCCTACCTCTCCGACCGGAAGCAATGTGTGTTGACAGGGGGGCAGAGGTCGACCCTGAGGCCACTCACTTGTGGGGTGCCACAGGGGTCGGTCCTCTCGCCTCTCCTGTTCAACACATATGTGAAGCTGCTGGGTGAGATCATCCGTGGTTTTGGGGTTGAGTACCACCTGTACGCTGATGATACTCAGCTGTACATTTCAACCCCAAACCACCCCAACGAGGCTGTCGAAGTGATGTCCCGGTGTTTGGAAGCCGTCGGGGTCTGGATGGGGGACAACAGACTCAAACTCAACCCCTCCAAGACTGAGTGGCTATGGCTACCGGCACCTCGGTTCAGCCAGCTGATTCCATCGCTGGCCATAGGGGGCGAACAATTGCCCCCTGTGGAACGGGCGCGCAATTTGGCCGTCCTCCTTGATGCCCGGCTGTCAATGGATGACCATGTGGCAGCCGTGGCAAGGGGGGCGTTCCACCAGGTTCGCCTGGTGCGCCAATTGCGCCCCCTACTGGACCGGGATGCCCTGCGCACGGTCACTCATGCGCTGGTGACGTCCCGCCTGGACTACTGCAACGCTCTCTACATGGGGCTGCCCTTGGGATGCGCCCGGAGACTGCAGTTAGTTCAGAACGCAGCCGCGCGGGCTGTGATGGGGAGTACTAGGTACTCCCACGTAACACCTCTCCTGCGCGAGCTGCACTGGCTGCCTGTGGTTTTTCGGGTGCGTTTCAAGGTCTTGATTACCATCTTTAAAGCGCTCCATGGCACAGGACCTAGCTACTTGCGGGATCGCATCCTCCCACACACATCCCTGCGGCCAATTCGCTCACACAGGGAGGGGCTTCTCCTGGTGCCGTCCACTAGGCAATGCCAGCGGGCGACACCAAAGAGTAGGGCCTTCTCTGTGATGGGCCCAACCCTCTGGAATGACCTCCCCCCCGACATCAGAACCACCACTGACTTCCGCTCCTTCCGGCAAAAATTGAAGACTCACCTGTTCCGATTAGCGGGCCTGGCATAATTACAACTGTTACCTCCTGGTAGACGTACTATTAACTGGTTATTTTAGGGGTATTGTTTTTAATTTGATTTGTGTGTTTCTTAGGGGTTTTAAAATTATATTTATATATACTGGCTAACTGTACAGTTCTTTTTAACTCTATTTTTAACCTCCTCCATATTTAACTGTACATATTTAATTTTCTATTTGTTGTATTTTGATGTGTTCTTTGCATGGACTGTACACCGCCCCGCGTCCCTTTTGGGAGAGGGGGCGGTCTAGAAGCACAGTAAATAAATAAAATAAATAAATAAATAAACTGGAAGAAACTTGAGTCATTTTTTTTCAAATGGTTTTCTTGACCCAGGATCAAATCCCTTTTGTCTGACCATTGTCTTAGTAGGGCTCTTCCCCCAAGGATGCAAATTGGCTTGAGGAAAAAGCAGTGAACAGCCATTTCCATATTAGTGCCATAAAAGCAATTCTCAACGCCTTCTCAAGAGTTGACCATATAATCAACTCTTGAGGAGTTCCATAGTCCTCAACAGAGGTGGTATTCAGTCAGTTCGGACCAGTTCACCCAAACCAGTAGTGGAAATCATGATGGGCCCATCCCCCACCCCCTGTCCTGGCTCCATGTGGTCCTATTTAGTCACACTTTCAAGCCATGCGCATGTGTACAAGCCCCATGCATGATCAAAATACATGCGTGTGTGGTCACATTTGCGAACCAGTAGGGAAAGTAAGTGAATGCCACCTCAAGTCAGAGTCAGAGTTCCAAAATACAGATAGTCTTCAACTTGCAACCTTTTGCTTTGAAGTGGCCATTCAAAGTCACAACAGCGCTGAAAAAAAGTGGCTTAGGATTCTTTTTCATACTTATGACTGTTGCAGCATCCCCATAGCCATGTGATCAAAATTTGGGTGTTTGGCAACTGATTCATCTTTATGATGGTTGTAGTATTCTGGGATCATGTGATCCCGTTTTGCGACCTTCAGACAAAGCAAAGTCAATGGGGGAAGCCACATTCACTTAGCAGATGTGTTACTAGCTTAACAACTGCTGTGATTCACTGAACAAATGTGGCAGGAAAAGTTGTAAAATGGGTTGTTGTCTAACAACAAAACAGTTGTTAGAATTCATTTAACAACTGTCTCGCTTAGCAATAAAAATGTTGGGCTCAATTGTCATAAACCGAGGACTAACTATATTAGTTATTCTTTCTATCTTTAAGGTTTGCTTCTTACCTGCTACAATTCGACAATGAATGCTGTTAGACTCTCAGCAAACTGTGGGACACTTAATTCCACTGTTAGAAAATGTCCTTAGAAAATTAATTTTTTCCTCTTTATTTTACCTGAATGTATTCTTACTTCTTTACAGAAGTTTCTGTAATATGAAATATGTATTTTGAGAAAGTACTTCTGTACTAAAAAACATTTGAATGACTCATGTACTCCATTCTTGCTGGAAGTATGTGCAGTGATGTAGTTCTCTTCCCAGTTTTAACATTTTACAGGGTGAAAGTATTTAAGTATAAATTTTTGAAAAGCCGAAAAATGTGTCATTGTTTTGGCTCAGCTTTTCTTCCGCCCAGTCTGTCTGAGAATTACTTTCTTAAATGGATATGTCTGACTTCTGGCATGCAGTCATGGAGGAAGAAAAGTGGAAAATAGAAATAAAATTCCAATGGAAATTGAATTGTCAAGGGTCTCATCCCAAATTTTGCTTGGTGGATGAATGAATAAATGTATACATTCATCCACCAAGCATGAAGGAGCTTCCAGCGATGGCGGTCGCCTCTTGAGCTCCAGGAGTATCATGGAGCTCCCGACCAGGTAGGGGATTGCTGCCGGCCCCCATGTCATTGGAGGGGGCCGAGAGTTGGATAGCCCGACCACCCAGGCATGTTTTGGGCTTGTTTTGGCCTGCCAGGGTGGTCGGTGAAGATCGGAGGGAGAGGAGGAACGGAGGGCTGCAAGCGGCTAGGAGAAAACAATGGCGACGGCGCGGTGCGGTTGCGCTGGCGGCGTGGGCGCCGACAGCCGAAAAAGCTGACAAAAAGCCAGAAGAAAGTAAGGAGGAGGGGGCGAGAGGCTCCGGAGGCACCGAAGGCACCGGAGAGACTCCAGAGACACCGGAGGGCACCGGAGGAACAACGAGGCGCTGGAGAGACACCAGAGAGGTGAGCAGGGCTGGGAAGCAGCTGGAGGCAGCTGGAAGAGACAAAGGGAGACGGCTGCGGCGACGGACGAGTGGAGGGAGCCGCAGCCAGGGACTCTTTTAAGATATTTTGCCGTTCCTGGCTGCTCCCATGCCCCTGCTGGGCCCTGCTAACGCTAGTAGGCTAACACTAGGAGCCAAGCAACTGGGCCAAGAATGCCCCACCCACCCATCGGGGGGGCCACATCCACCTGGATGACATCCACCTGGAACCAGCTGAACTATCACCTACCCTTTTACCATCTTTTACCATCTTTGCTTTCCTCCACCATCTGGGATATTCAAACACTTCCCGCCCCCCCCCCTTCCTCCAAGTACCATCTGGACACTAACCCCCACCCCCCACCCCCGTCCTCCATTGAGACTCTAGCCCTACCGGCTATTAACTATTAACTTTGTATTATCAGCACCCTTACCCTACTGGGACTGTTAACAACTCATCAATCTATTCGAGGTTAGACCTGTTCCGCCTGCGGGAGGCCCCTCTCTCGCAGGCATGGCCCTTGGCTCTCTCAAGGGCCAGCCTTGATGACGGGTTTGTGAACCCCGAGAGGTGGAAGAAGAGGAAGCTGAGGGGCTTTTTATCCAAATGTTTTGTATTTTTTTAGGGGGTTCTGGGAAGGGGGGGGGATAACCAGGCCGGGAGGGAAGCCAGTGCCAGACGAACAGGTGAGTCCAGGAGGGAAGTGAGCGGGGTGGGGGGGGAGAGGGAACAAGTTATTCCAGTAGAGGGTTGTTTTATTACAACGGTCGCGGGGAGGGGGGGATGCGAGGACAAGAGAAGATCACAAGGTCGGTTGGGAGACCGTGGCTGCTGGCTACGCCCGGTCGTTCGTACCAACCCCCGCAACCTAGGTGGTCGGGAACTACAGAGACAGGGCCTGTGGCTGGTGTTTTGCAATGCAAGGTCCGTGACCAACAAGGCCCCCCTCATTAATGAGTTGATCTCTGAGGGGGAGCTGGACCTTGCAGGAATAACGGAGACCTGGTTGGGTCACGAGGGTGGGTTACCCCTCGTGGAAATGTGCCCACCGGGTTTCCATGCATTCCATCAGCCTTGGGCCCTGGGTAGGGGTGGAGGGGTGGCGGTAGTTATACGGGACTGTCTAGAGCCGAGGGAGTTCACTGTTCCTCATATACCCGGATGTGAGTCACTAGGTGTGAAATGGGGCCCAGGGAGGCAGTGGGGTCTGCTGATTGTATACTTGGCTCCTCGCTATACGTCAGCGGCCCTGCCCGAGCTCCTCGAGCTGATCTCGGAGACGGCGGTGGAGATCCCCAAACTTTTGGTTATGGGGGATTTCAACCTGCCGTCGGCGGGAGCAGCATCCGAGGTGGCTCGGGAGTTCATGGCTTCCATGACAGCCATGGGCCTGACCCAACTAATTCAGGGCCCCACACACGAAGGTGGCCACACACTGGACCTTGTTTTTGTATCTGAGCAGCGGACGAGTGATCTGGGAATAGGGGATTTAGATATTATTCCCCTGTCATGGTCAGATCACTCATGTCTCTGGCTAGACTTCCCTGGCACTACCCTCCACCGCGAGGAGACGGAGCCAGTTTGTCCAAGCTGGTACCGCCCCAAGCACCTGATGGAACCGGATAGGTTCCAGACAGAGCTTGGGCCACTACCTGTAGCCCTGACCCGCGCTCGGTCGGAGGACCTAGTGGCCGCCTGGAGTAGGGCGACGGCTGGGGCCTTGGACCGGGTTACGCCTTTGCGACCTCTCCTACGGCAGCGACCCACCCGGGCTCCTTGGTATACCGAGGAGTTGAGGGTGATGAAGCGCCATAGGAGACATCTAGAGAGCAGGTGGAGGTCCTCACGCTCCGAGTCTGACCGAGCACAGGTAAGAGCCTATTTACGGACCTACCTTGTGGCATTGAGAGCGGCCAAACGTAGACATTGTGCCGCTCTCATTGCGTCTGCGGATAACCGCCCTGCCGCCCTGTTTAGGGTGACCCGCTCCCTCTTGTCGCAAGAGACGCGGGGGGCACCCTTACAGGGAAGAGCAGAGGAGTTTGGGGAATATCTGCAGAATAAAGTCGCTCAGATCCGAAGCGGATGGGCCCCCTCCAGTGGACTGGACGGGCCGTCAACAGCGAGTCTTGTGAGACCACTCTGGGAGGAGTTTGACTCTGTTGCCCCCGAGGACTTAGACAGGTTGCGTGGACGGCTGCGACCCACCACATGTTCAATGGACCCGTGTCCCTCCTGGCTGGTACTGGCATCCTGGGAGGTGACACGAGGCTGGCTTCTGGGCCTGGTGAACGCCTCATTGGGTGAGGGATCCTTACCAACTGCCTTGAAAGAGGCGGTGGTGAGGCCCTTACTCAAGAGGCCTTCACTTGACCCAATGGAGCTAGCTAATTATCGTCCAGTCTCCAACCTTCCCTTCCTGGCGAAGGTTGTTGAGAATGTGGTGGCGCAGCAATTTCCACATCACCTCGATGAATCCGACTATCTAGACCCATGCCAGTCCGGCTTCCGACCCGGGCACAGCACAGAGACAGCCTTGGTCGCGTTGGTTGATGATCTCTGGAGGGCCAGAGATAGAGGTTGTTCCTCTATCCTGGTCCTATTAGACCTCTCAGCGGCTTTTGATACCATCGACCATGGTATCCTATTGCCCCGGCTGGAGGGGATGGGAGTCGGAGGCACCGTTTTACGGTGGTTCGGCTCTTACCTCTCTGGCCGGATGCAATATGTGTTGACGGGGGCATAGGTTGACCCTGAGGCCACTCTCTTGTGGGGTGCCGCAGGGGTCGGTCCTCTCGCCCCTTCTGTTCAACGCATATGTGAAGCCGCTGGGCGAGATCATCCGTGGTTTTGGGGTTGAATATCATCTGTACGCTAATGATACCCAGCTGTACATCTCAACCCCAAGCCACCCCAACGAGGCTGTCGAAGTGATTTCCCAGTGTTTGGAAGCCGTCGGGGTCTGGATGGGGGACAACAGACTCAAGCTCAACCCTTCCAAGACTGAGTGGCTGTGGCTACCGGCACCTCGGTTCAGCCAGGTGACTCCATCGCTGGCGATAGGGGACGAGCAATTGCCCCCTGTGGAACGGGCACGCAATTTGGGCGTCGTCCTAGATGCCCGGCTGACAATGGATGACCATGTGGCAGCCGTGGCAAGGGGGGCGTTCCACCAGCTTCACCTGGTGCGCCAATTGCGCCCCCTACTGGACCGGGATGCCCTACGGACGGTCACTCATGCGCTGGTGACGTCTCGCCTAGACTACTGTAATGCTCTCTACATGGGGCTTCCCTTGGGACGCGCCCGGAGACTGCAGCTAGTCCAGAACGCGGCCGTGCGGGTTGTCATGGGGAGTACTAGGTACTCCCACGTAACACCACTCCTGCACGAGCTGCACTGGCTGCCTGTGGTTTTTCGGGTGCGTTTCAAGGTTCTGATCACCATCTTTAAAGCGCTCCATGGCACAGGACCTAGTTACTTGCGGGATCGCATCCTCCCACATACATCCCTGCGGCCAATTCGCTCTCACAGGGAGGGGCTTCTCCAGGTGCCGTCCACTAGGCAATGCCAGCGGGCGGCGCCAAGGAGTAGGGCCTTCTCTGTGATGGGCCCAACCCTCTGGAATGACCTCCCCCCCGATATTAGAACCACCACGGACTTCCGCTCCTTCCGACAAAAATTGAAGACTCACCTGTTCCGATTAGCTCGCCTGGCATAATTATAACTGTTATAACTGTTACCTCCTGGAAATATATTTTTGACTGGTATTTTAAGGGTATTGTTTTAAATTTAATTGATTTTAGGGGTTTTAAAGCCATATTTATATTCTTGCTGTACAGTTCTTTTAATTCTTCTAACCTCCTCCATATTTATTTATTTATTCATCTGTTTATCTATTTAATGAATTTTACTGTGGATGATGTATTTGCTGTGTGGACTGTACACCGCCCCGAGTCCCTTTTGGGAGAGGGGGCGGTCTAGAAGTGCAAAGAAATAAATAAAATAATAAATAAATAATACATTCATGAAGTTTTTTTAAATGGACTTTTTATAGATAAAAAGGAAAGAGAGAGAGAGAGAGAGAGAACTTATTTCAGCAAATCAAAGTCAATTTAATATAATTTCCAAATCAACATAGAAGAGATCCAGTAATGGTGAAGGTACTGGACTACAAACCAAGATACCATGAACTCTTTTAGGCATGAAGGCCAACTGGGTGATTTTGGGTCAGCCATTCTTTTTAATTCCTAAATTACTTCATCTCAAAATTGATAAGCTTGTAAGTTGAGGACTATCTTTATTTACCTATGGGAACTGTCTTCCCTAAGAGCCAATCAAATCTATGTCCAAAAAATAAAAATAAATAAATAAAATAAAAACTAAAATAATAAAATAATAAGATAAGATTAAAAAAAATGTGAGAGATAAATGTCAGTGAAGCAAAACCACCATTGACTAATTCACCCAGTGTACCAGGCTGTATGACCAGAGGGGTCAAAGACATCGTAAGTTTCAAGTCTCTTTGTGTCCACAGGAAATCTAAGTCCAGCCCATCTTGAATGCCTTTCTTATCTCCCACTCATTTCCCTTGACTTTTAGTTGGTCAGATTCTTGTAGAGAGCTTAAGATTGCTATAAATCTTTATACTCATTTGAACTGTCTGAATCTCCCGATTTTCCCGTACTTGACACACAGACTCTTAAGAATGTTGTCCTCTTTCCTGTGTGATTTGATAAATTGCAGAATTTAGTTTGAACAGCTGATGCCAAAATGGATCATTTCTTATTCCTTCTAAGAACAAGACAGATAAATCTGTGAAGATTTGGTACATAGTAAAAAAGAAAAAGAAATCTTTTAGTTTCCAACAAGCACCAAAATGTGGGTGCAACCCAGGAATGAAGACAAAGTGAGGCTATCAAGCAGGTGGGATAGGATAAAAGCCAAATTTGATTATATTTAAATGTTATTTTAGATTTGATCAAGTGGTATCAAGATAAGAACTTGCTGCATATTTGATATTTCTACCTTATGTCACATTAAAACAGTTACAAATTGGAAGCAATTTTCAAAAGGGTTTTAGAGACTGTACTCAAGGTATTTTGAATCTCATACTGCATACCACTCAGGAAATTCAAGTCATATCTTATTTCCTCATTTGTGTGGGTTTTTTCAAAGATTTTTTGGTGTTTTTATTAGAATTCATAATGATTGTGGTTTTATGTTTTTTTCCATCAGTTTTAGTTTTGTTGCATATTACCCAGAATGAGTTTTGATGAGATGGACAGCTGGAGGGAGGGAGGGAGGGAGGGAGGGAGGGAGGGAGGGAGGGATGGATAGATAGATAGATAGACAGACAGACACACACACACACACACACACATCATTCCCCCCCCCAAATGTTACAATTCTATAATTCTATAAAAGCAATGCATACGAGTCCTTCGGGAGAGGGTGCGGCTAAGAAATAAATATTTATTATTATTATTATTATTATTATTATTATTATTATTATTATTATTATTATTATTATTACTACTACTACTACTACTAATGTAACATAGGTCCCTATCTCCAATTAGGAAATAATAATTGATTTTCACACAAAATGATTTCTTATTTTGTATTTTTTTTTTCCCATTCAAAATGACTCATATTTAAAAGTCTTGATTCTAGTCACAAACCTCTGTATATTTTTCTAACCAAGTTATGAACTTTCTGGGACTCAATAATCTCGTAAATCATCCATTTCCCTTTTCATTCTATTTAAGAATCCTTTCCAGGAGTTAGAATACTTCATTGATCCTAATGTTTAATGTATACTGATGTATAAAAGGTAAAGGTTCCCTTCACACATATGTGCTAGTTGTTCCAGACTCTAGTGGGTGGTGATCATCTCCGTTTCAAAGCCAAAGAGCCAGCACTGTCTGAAGATGTATCCATGGTCAAGTGGCTGGCTTGACTCAATGACAAAGGTGCACGGAACGCTGTTACCAAAGGTGGTCCCTATTTTTCTACTTGCATTTTTTACGTGCTTTCGAACTGCTAGTTTGGCAGAAGCTGGAACAAGTAACGGGAACTCACTCCATTATGCGGCGCTAGGGATTCGAACCGCTAGGGATTCGAACCGCTAAACTGCCGACCTTTCTGATCACCATCATCTCACCATCTTAGCCACTGAGCCACCACGTCCCTATACTGAAGTATAGCCACATTTTAATGTTTTTACAATGTTTTTGAGAGTTAGGCACAAGGGTTCATTAACCAAACCAGGTAGCATCATCAGTGCTATCAAAACCCACTCCCTATTAGCACCAATGATAGCCATAACAATAATATTTTTTCAATGTTTTTTGAGAGGGTGGCACAATGTTATGTTGATGACTGGCGATGAGCTCTGAAGGGCTTGCTCTAAAGAACTCCAGTGGGAAATTTATCTTCGGTGCAAATGCTACAATTCAAGTTTGATCAATGGTTTATATCAATAGCAATGGCAAGAGCACTTAAGAGTTATATACTACTGCACAGTGCTTTATAGCCCTCTTTTAGCCATTTACAGAGCCAGCATATTATCCCCAACAACCTATGTCCCAGGGGTGAAATTCAGCAGGTTCTGACAGGCTCTGGAGAACCAGTAGCAGAAATTTTGAGTAGTTTGGAGAACCGGCAAATACCACCTCTGGCTGGTCCCAGAGTGGGATGGGAATGGAGATTTTGCAGTATCCTTCCCCCAGGAATGGGGAGGGAATGGGGATTTTGCAGTATCCTTCCCCCAGGAATGGGGAGGGAATGGGGATTTTGCAGTATCCTTCCCCCAGGAGTGGGATGGGAATGGGGATTTTGCAGTATCCTTCCCCCAGGAGTGGGGAGGGAATGGAGATTTTGCAGTATCCTTCCCCCAGGAGTGGGATGGGAATGGGGATTTTGCAGTATCCTTCCCCCAGGAGTGGGGAGGGAATGGAGATTTTGGAGTATCCTTCCCCTGCCACGTCCACCAAGCAATGCCCACAGAACCGGTAGTAAAAAAAAATGAATTTCACCACTGCTATGTCCTCATTTTACCAACCTCACAATCAGTGGTGGGATTCAAATAATTGAACAGCTGGTTCTCTGCCCTAATGACCAGCTGGGTAGGTGTGGCTCAGTGGTTATGTGACTGAGTGGGCATGGCCAACTCAACGTCACTCATGTGAATGGGTGCTTTGCTTTAGCTGTTACAATGTAATATTGCAACCGGAGAGGCAGTTTCTGTAAGCAGGGCAATAAAGTTTAGGCTAGAAACAACACCAGAATGTTTCCTTCCTGTCTTCCTTACAGGATTAGCCCTGTAAAGTGGGAAAAACCAAAATTAGATTTCTTCCAACAATTGGTTCTCTGAACTGCTTAGAAAGTTAACAATCGGTTCCTCTGAATAGGTGCGAACTGGCTGAATCCCACCACTGCTCGCAAGGATGGAAGGCTGAGTCAACCTTGAGCCAGCCAGGATCGAACTCCTGGCAGTGGGCAGAGTTAACCTGCAATACTGCATTCTCCTGGTGCAATGGTTAGAATGCAATATTCTTCTTCTACAAGAAGAATCACCTGTGGATTTTCTATATACTTCCTTCTCAACTCTGACATCATTACACCTATACCATCGCAGCTTCTGATCCAAGATTGCAGACCTCCATAACATGGCATTTTTAAACATTTCCATTATTTGAAAGAAAAATTATAAACCCACAATATCCTTGATTCCCAATTCTGCATTTATAGAGCAATTGCAGTGCATTTCTCCTACGGGCAAAGGAAAATATATAGGTTTTTGAGGAATGAGATGTTTTCAATGGAAAAATCAGTTGAATTCAGAGGTGGTATTCAGCCAGTTCTGACCAGTTCTGGCAAACCGGCAGTGGAAATTTTGAGTAGTTCGGAGAACCAGTAAATACCACTTCTGACTGGCCCCACCCTCATCTATTCTCTGTATCCCAAGTCCCAGTTGATTGGGAGGGAATTGGGATTTTACAGTATCCTTGCCCCAGAGGTGAGGAGGGAATGGGGATTTTACACTATCCTTGCCCCAGGAGTGTGGAGGGAATGAGGTTTTCACAGTATCCTCACCCCAGGAGTGGGAAAAGAATGGGGATTTCACAGTATCCTTGCCCCAGGAGTGGGGAGAGAATGGAAATTTGCAGTATTCTTCCCCTGCCACACTCATCAAGCCATGCCCACAGAACTGGTAGCATTTTTTTTAAAATCCCACCACTGGTTCAATTGTAATCTTGGGTTGGACCAATGAAATTACTGCTCTATATGCGAAACATCAAAGTGAATGCACTGTGTATTAATTAAAACAAATTCTTTCAAGGAAAACTTCCTGCTTAGAGAGAAAAAGGAAATTTAGGGCCGTTAGATTCTAATGAGTTCTACAGAAGACAGCTTTTAGCACTGCTGAAATATTTGTGTTCACTCTTCCTTTAAAGCTTAAAAGAGGAATATTCGGAATTATGGTGATTTTCTACACATTAAAACTTTATTTCTATTTTAAGAGACTTGGTCACGTGGGTATAAAATAAAATAAAGAAGCTTCTTAAAGAAAGAAATATCACATTAACTTACTGTTTAGAAATTACGGCACTTTTGAAAAGCAACAATGGCTCTCACTAGTGAAAACCTCAGGGGGAGGTGGTATTTAATCTTAAGTAAAGTGCACTTCATCACCTTAGTAATGTAAAGCTTTTGAATTCTTTTGTTCTAGCAGGGAAATGATTTACTGGTGTGCCTGGAATAGTCAAAACAAACTTTCCTATAAAGATACTTGGCCAAATGTAGAATGAATAGTGCTAGCCAAAATAGTGTTACCATAGTCTACAGCAAACAGGACAATATAATGTGCTGTACATTTTCTGGCACATGCATACCCCCTGGGCAGCTCCTCTTCCTGGTTGTGGCCCAGCTGAGCACACACATGGGCATGCTCAAAGTGCTCCCTTTTTGGCACTTGGTGCCTCGTGTGCATGCGCCAGTGGTGGGATTCAATTTTTTTTATTACCGGTTCTGCGGGCGTGGTTGGGTGGGCATGGCAGGGGAAGGATACTGCAAAATCCCCATTCCCTCCCGATCAGATGGGACTCCGGAGGCAGAGAATGGATGGGGGCGGGGCCAGTCAGAGGTGGTATTTATCAGTTCTCCGAGCTACTCAAAATTTCCACTACCAGTTTTCCAGAACTGGTCAGAACTTGCTGAATCCCACCTCTGGCGTGCTTGCTCTGTTTTTGGGACTCAGTGCCCAATAGGTTCGCCATCACTGCCCTATACCATTTTAGACAAATGGCTATCCAATCTCAAGAAAGCTCTGAGTAATAATATATGAACATGCACGATATTCACCAATGCAAGGGTTATTTTCATCATTGTTCTTGCTTACGAGTTCCTCTTGGTATTCGAAAGGCTGAACCTATAAGAGCCTTCAAAGGCTTAAGAATTTCCTTAAAAATTCTAATTTGGCACTTTTGAGATGTACTGGTACTGCCAACATCCAGGCTGGTCAGGAATTCTAGAAACTGCAGATCCAACACACTGGGTGTCTAACGTATACACTTCATCTTCATTAATCAAACAACAAGTGAATAATAATAATGTGGTTGAAAGGCTTACTGGGACAAACATTTCCTTCTTTCCACCTTATCTTTAGAGAGACAAGAATGCTGTAAGGTTTCTCAATGTTGAACGTCTTCTGTATGATGATGATGATGATAATAATGAGGAGGAGGAATTATGATGATGATGATTATGTGTCATCAAATTGCGGTGCTACATAAATTGTCTGCGTTTATTGTATCAATAAAGGATAATATTTGTAGCTCGGGTGAAATGTGGGGTCCTTTGTGCTCTCTGAACTTTGATTGTTTTCTTGCAGATGTTTCATTACCCCACCTAGGATAATGCCATGATGGCACAATGATTAGATTGCAGTATTGCAGGCTAGCTCACTGCCAGGAGTTCAATCCTGACCAATTCAAGGTTGACTCAGCCTTCCATCCTTGGGAGCAGAGGGGGTATTCAGCAGGTTCCGACTAGTTCTGGGAAACCAGTAGCAGAAATGTTGAGTAGTTCAGAGAACCAGTAAATACCACCTCTGAACTGGCCCTGCCCCCCATCTATTCTCCGCCTCCTGAGTCCCAGCTGATCGGGAAGGAATGGGGATTTTGCAGTACCTTCCCCTGGAGTGTGGAGAGAATGGGGATTTTAAATGGGTGGAAACTAATCAAGGAGAGAAGCAACTTAGAACTGAGGAGAAATTTCCTGACAGTTAGAACAATTAATCAGTGGAACAGCTTTCCTCCAGAAGTTGTGAATGCCCCAACACTGGAAGTCTTTAAGAAGATGTTGGATAGCCATTTGTCTGAAATGGTACAGGGTTTCCTGCTTAGGCAGGGGGTTGGACTAGAAGACCTCCAAGGTCCCTTCCAATTCTGCTATTGTATTGTATTGTAAAGTAAAGTAACTTTCCCCTGCCACATCCACCAAGCCACACCCACAGAACCGGTAGTAAAAAAAATTGAATCCCACCACTGCTTCTGAGATCAGTAAAATGAGGATCCCAGGTTGTTGGGGGCAATATGCTGACTTTCTAAACTGGATGAGGAATTCTGGGAGTTGAGGTCCAGATGGCTTAATTTTTCCACAGTTGAGAAACATTGCCTTAGTACCGTGTTTCTCAACCCCAGCAAACTTAAAACCACCACCCAGTTGCCAAGTTTGAGGAAAAATTGCCTTACTAAATTCAGCCGAATTGGTTGACTCAGTTCCAGTTGAATTTCTATTACTATATTTCTGAACAACTCTGAAAATGAGAAGTTCTACTTCCTTTTTTTTTTTGATTCTTTGATTTGTATATATGTAAAAAAAAATTCCTCTTTTAAAGTGAAAGGAAATGGCCTTTTTAGCAGTTGGTCAGTGTCACAGGAGCTGGATTGAAAATTGATGAAAGGTAAGCAGGGTGGGGGCATTTCCACGTTTTCCATTATTTCAACAACTTTTACATCTTGCACTGATTAGACTAAATAAAATCCACAGGAACTTTTTCTTTTGCCTATGAATGAAAAGAAGTCCTGATGAGGTTTTTATAACGTATATTTACCACGTGAAGCATCTAATGTACTAATACCACTCTGTAAAGCCTTAGTAAGACCACAGCTAGAATACTGCATCCAGTTTTGGTTACCACACTATAAAAAAGATGTTGAGACTCTAGAAAGAGTACAGAGAAGAGCAGCCAAGATAATTAGGAGACTGGAGGCTAAAACATACGAAGAACGGTTGCAGGAACTGGGCATGACTAATCTAGTGAAGAGAAGGACCAGGGGAGACATGATAGCAGTCTTCCAATACTTGAAAGGCTGCCACAGAGAGGAAGGGGTCAAGCTATTTTCCAAAGCACCTGAAGGCCAAACAAGGAATAATGGCTGGAAACTGAACAAGGAGAGATTCAACTTTGAAATAAGGAGGAATTTTCTGACAGGGAGAACAATCAACCCATGGAACAGAAGTTGCCTTCGGAAGTTGTGGGAGCTTCATCACTGGAAGCTTTCAAGATGAGATTGGACTGCCGTCTGTCAGAAATGGGGTAGGGTTGGTCTCCTGCTTGGATGGGGGAGGGGCTGGACTGGTTGACCTACAAGGTCCCTTCCAACTCTGGAATTATGTATGTTTAAATTTCCTCGTCATGGAAAGCCATGAAACCGGGCTATGCACAAATGGGGGAAAGGAGGGTCAAATGATGGCTGTTCCATGTGATTCAAGCTCCTCCCCTTTTGTACGTGTTTGTGTTGTGATTCAGAGATACAGAAAGAGCAGACTTGTGTAGAATGGACAACAGTGCTTTCATTATTTTCATAAAAGCATCATATCCCAGAGATGACTCAAAATTGTTTTGGGAGAAATGTTATGGAATCCACATGAATTCCGTCCCTCTCTACTAGTCATTATATCAGATTTCTACACAAACCAGGGAAGGAGGGGAAAAGATAGCCTGCTTTAAAAATCCACTAATTAATGCTAATATACTTTTAAAGTTCAAAGTTTTTCTTCCAAAATGCTTTTACAATACAATAATACAATAGCAGAGTTGGAAGGGACCTTGGAGGTCTTTTAGTCCAACCCCCTGCCTAGGCAGGAAACCCTATACCATTTCAGACAAATGGCTATCCAACATCTTCTTAAAGACTTCCAGTGTTGGAGCATTCACAGCTTCTGGAGGCAAGCTGTTCCACTGATTAATTGTTCTAACTGTCAGGAAATTTCTCCTCAGTTCTAAGTTGCTTCTCTCCTTGATTAGTTTCCACCCATTGCTTCTTGTTCTACCCTCAGGTGCCTTGGAGAATAGTTTGACTCCCTCTTCTTTGTGGCAACCCCTGAGGTATTGGAATACTGCTATCATGTCTCCCCTAGTCCTTCTTTCTATTGAACTAGACATACCCAGTTCCTGCAATCGTTCTTCATATGTTTTAGTCTCCAGGCCCCTAATCATCTTTGTTGCTCTTCTCTGCACTCTTTCTAGAGTCTCCACATCTTTTTTACATCGTGGCGACCAGAACTGAATGCAGTATTCCAAGTGTGGCCTTACCAAGGCATTATAAAGTGGTATTAACACTTCACGTGATCTTGATTCTATCCCTCTGTTGATCCAGCTTACTTTTTAAAAAAGTAAGAGAAAAAGAAAAAGAAAGAAAGAAAGAAAAAGAAAAGTGCACAGCTCTATAATGAAACTGAAGTGATAGAATTGTCTTCCCAACTCTTAATCTTACATGTCTATTCTTGCATTCTTTAAAGCTCACTCCCAGGACATCTTATAAAATAGATCAGGAATCTCCCCCCCCCCCCCCCTTACAGTAGCTTTTTAAAAAACAAAAATGCCAACATTCACCTCCAAAGATTAAAGGCAGCACAGGGATAATCATAATGGAATGAGGAAGTGGAAATATAGAACTGAAATATTTGGCTTCTCTATATTCAGTGGAAAGTTGTGGTTAGGTCAGTAAGTTTAAATTCATTTTAATAGCTTCCTGCTCCTATTTTGCTTCTCAGTTCGGGGTTGCAAAATTCCTTGTGAGCTCAAACTTGTCGGGGGCAATATGCAGATAACACTTCTACCTTGTAAACTGCCCAGAAAGTGCTTATGGGGTGGTATATAAGGCTAAATGCTATTGCTATCTAGTTCTACTCATCCAGAAATAAAAAATGGAATTTAAACCCAGGAGAACTGCAACAGGTTGAGAATAGAAGGAAATCCAGCTGTGATTCTAAAACTGTCTTACTGGCATGACATAGAGTGATGTCTCTGACTCTAGCTTTAATATCTCTATTTCTTTGCCTTTGATTCTTGGGAAGTATAACCCTATATAAATATCCATTGAGCTTGAGCTTTTCTATAGTGTTGCAGACATCTGGAAATTGAACTCTTCTTCTCAAAAACCCCTTTTTTCTGCGTAAACAAATGTCTAGGACCTAGACTAGGTCATATTTGCAAACCCTCTTTTAATCAATAAGCAGTAAATAAACTCTAGACAGGGCAAAGTTTAAAGCATGTTGAGGGGTTGCAAAATGAGGAAGCAACAGTTACTGGAAACCTGAAACACACTTTCTTCTAGAAGTCCAATGGAGCAAAAGTGCCAGTCTTGTTTTGTTTGTTTATCATAATTAATTAATCATGGGACACGGTGGCTCAGTGAGTGGCTAAGACACTGAGCTTGTCAATCAGAAAGGTTGGCAGTTCAACGGTTAGAATCCCTAGCACCGTGTAACGGAGTGAGCTCCCATTACTTGTTCCAGTTTCTGCCAACCTAGCAGTTTGAAAGCATGTAAAAATGCAAGTAGAAAAATAGGGACCACCTTTGGTGGGAAGGTAACAGCGTTCCATGCGCCTTTGGCATTGAGTCATGCCAGCCATATGAGCACAGAGACGTCCTCGGACAGTGCTGGCTCTTCGGCTTTGAAATGGAGATGAGCACTGCTCCTTAGAGTCAGGAATGACTAGCACATATGTGCGAGGGGAACCTTTACCTATCATAATTAATTATTTTATCATCTCCCTCAACAGAGGGACTGTGTTTGCTTCTACGCATATCTCAGTTCTGGTTTTCATTTGTTTTGCCTGATAAAACTTGCATGGACTTCCATTAGAGGTTTACCAGCAGCGATAAGGAATTCCGAGCTGGTGAGTGGATTGCTATGCCTATTTGGTGGACAAACCAGACTCTCTTTTCCTCACTAAGCATAGAAATCTGGTTTCCAAAAAGATAAACAGAACGGGTCGATCCCTTACCTATCTGTGCCTGTGAAAATTAGCTGCCTTTTTTCTCCTTAATGAATCCCTTTGGGGCAGCTTATTAAAAAGACTGACTTGTTGTAGACTTAACAAGAAGAGAAACTATGCTCTCCCCCCCCCCCCATGCTTATCCATTACCCCAGTACCAGTTCTGCACAAAAAGGGTTAGAATTGATAAGGAAATATCAAAAGATGCCCAGGGTTTTCTTGGAGGCGAGTTTATTTACGGCCTCGACCTTTCCCTCAACGTCTCTGGAGTCATTCTTACTACTCCTAGCATTTCCTTCCAACCTACTTTTAATGACTGCCAATATATTTTCCCGAGGGGTCCTTGATGCTCTCTGAGCCTGGTTGATTTGTTGCAGACATTTTTACTACCCAAACTAGGCAACATATTCAGTGCATTGATGATGTTACCTAGTTAGGATAATGAAACATCTGCAAGAAAACAACCAAGCTCAGAGAACACCAAAAACCTCTCATTTCAACTCTGATCTACCAATGTTCTCCCTTATTGATGTTTATTTTAAGTCTGCCCAACCCTTTTCTCTCCTCCAAACCACCTCTCACTTTTCTTATCCAATTTTCTGTTGTGTTCTTCAAATATGTCCAGTCTGGCTCTATTGAGCCGAAGTTGCCCTGCATCTTTGGCAACTGTTTTGGGCTTTTAAGAAGCTAAATAACCAAGACATCTCAGCTGTGAAATATGGATAGACTTTTTAGGTTCAGAAGCAAAACATCCTCCCCAAAACTATTCAGATGGAAGGCCAGGTGGCTCAGTGGTTAGACGCTGAGCTTGTCGATCAGAAAGGTCGGCAGTTTGGCGGTTCAAATCCCTAGTACAGGTCTCCTGTGTGAGCAGGGGGTTGGACTAGATGACCTCCAAGGTCCCTTCCAACTCTGTTACTGTTAATTCTGTTAATCTTGTTGTTTTAACAATCTACTTTACAATCCTGGGATTTCTTACCTACTACTAACCATATCCAACTCTGCTTGGCTTTTCAAAATCAGACCAAGTTGGCTGAACAGTGTAGAATAGTGATTGTACTCCAGTTTCTCATCCATTGATACATAACACACACCAATGTAACAGCCAGTCTCCTACTCGTAATACCACCAAACGCAAACCACTCATCGGGGGTTTATGTGAGCATCTTCAACCCATTAAAAATAAAAGCAGAAGAATATGGAAGACAGAAAATGGTGATGTGGACTTAAATCATATTGAAAAACCACCCACTCTGTTTTCTTACTTTCAGAAACTTTTGATCAACTTAAGAATGATATCATTCACCAAAATGATGTCGTAAAACCTATAGTGACTTTGACTTAGGACCAAAATTCTAGGCTCAATTGCGGCTGTAAGTCGAGGACTGTCTGTATTACTTCCATCTACAAAATGACAATTTTCTTCCACTTGTTTATTTTATTTGTTTCTTACACAACTGTTACATCCATCTGTGTTTATTGGAACCTTCCTGATACATCCTTGTCAAAATCAGTTGGCTGACATATATCCTTAATTGCCATCTCTCTCTCTCTCTCTCTCTCTCTCTCTCTCTCTCTCTCTCTCTCTCTCTCTCTCTCTCTATCTCTCTCTATCTATCTCTCTATCTCTATCTATCTCTCTATCTCTATCTCCCTCCCTCTCTCCCTCTCTTCCCCACTATTTCTTCTTTTAGTTTAGCTATGGCAACACTTCTCTTTTTGTTCCATTAATAACCTTGCATCTCACGTTACATGTTTATTTCTACTAGCAACAAGATCTTGAATTGCAAATTGCAAATAATAAGGAAGCAACAGAAATCCTACAAATGAGTCTGTTAACTCTGGGAGATAGTGGAAGACAGCGGGATGGGGGTGGGGTGGGGTGGGGGGAATGCCTGGCATGCTATGGTCCATGGTGTTGTGAACAATCAGACATGACTGCAGTCAACGCAATCCTAGGCTGGATTAACAGAGGGATAGACTGAAGATCATGGGAAGTGTTAACATCACTTTACAATACCTTGGTGCACTTGGAATATTGGATCCAGTTTTTGTTGCCACGATGTAAAAAAGATGTTGAGACACTAGACAGAGTACAGAGAAGAGCAACTAAGATGATTAGGGGACTGGACGGTAAAACATAGAATAGAATTAGAATTAGAATAAGGAATGAAATGGAATTAGAGGAGGGGAGGGGAAAGGGGAGAGTTGGAAGGGACCTTGGAGGTCTTCTAGTCCAATCCCCTGCTTAGGCAGGAAATCCTGTACCCGTGATGGCGAACCTATGGCACGCATGCCAGAGGTGGCATGCAGAGGCTTCTCTTTGAGCCGTCGTTAGTTCCTCTTCTGGTTTCCAGCACATACATGCACACCAGACAGCTTGGTCTTTGCTTGTGCCAGAGCTCTGGAAACTCAAAGACCAGCTGGCCAGTGCGCATGTGGTTCCGGTTTCGGTACTCGGTGCCGAAAATGTTCGTCATCACTGCCCTATACCATTTCAGACAAATGATTGTCCAATCTCTTCTTAAAACCTTCCAGTGCTGGAGCATCCACAACTTCTTTGAGGCCATTGGTTCCACGGATCAATAGTTCTGTCAGGAGATTTCTCCTTAGCTCTAGGTTGCTTCTCTCCTTGATTAGTTTCTATATGCAGTAAATAACCTTGGACCTCAGTTTCCAGTTCTCTCAGATGCAATGCCCACTTGACCGATAAGGCTGATAAGGCTCAGCTCTCTCCAGGTAAACGTTAACATCTGTGCCCTGATGCAACGGTGACCACTCAAAGGAAATCTAGATAAATGAGTTTCCTGATGCCAACAATCCCCATGGGCTAAGAAAGATTATATTTGCAAGAATATGAGAACGGCTTAGAATTTTAGTTGCAAAGATATCCATCTTTCCCACCAGATTTATCCTTCTCTTCAAAAGTCTCTAAAGCAGGGGTATCCAACCTTGGCAACTTTCAGACCACGTTGTCTTGAGAAGTCTGTTGAAGAGTTGAAATCCACAAGTCTTAACGTTTGTTTTTAGATAGGTAGCAACAGCATAGCCGTACCACTTAGACTTATAGACTGCCCCATAATGCTTTAAAAGGAACATGGTGGCTCAGTGGCTATGATGCTGAGCTTGTCGATCAGAAAGGTCGGCAGTTAAGCCGTTCAAATCCCTAGCGCCGTGTAACGGAGTGAGCTCCCGTTACTTGTCCCAGCTTCTGCCAACTTAGCAGTTCGAAAGCATGTAAAAAATGCAAGTAGAAAAATAGGAACCACTTGGTGGGAAGGTAACAGCGTTACGTGCGCCTTCGGCGTTTAGTCATGCCGGTCACATGACCACTGAGACATCTTCGGACAGCGTTGGCTCTTCGGCTTTGAAATGGAGATGAGCACTGCCCTCTAGAGTTGGGAACAACTAGCACATATGTGTGAGGGGAACCTTTACCTTTAGTGCTTTGAAGAACCCTCTGGACAGTTTACAGCATGGGTCACCAACCCCTGATCTGTGGACTGGTATCAGTCTGTGAGCACCTGTCTACCCTAGACGAGTTCAAATCACTAGGACCGGATGGTTTACACCCCAGGGTTCTGAAGGAACTAGCAGACGAGATCTCAGAACCACTGAATTATATCTTTCAGAGATCCTGGAACACCGGGGAACTACCAGAGGACTGGAAAAGAGCTGATGTGGTTCCCATCTTCAAAAAAGGGAAAAAAATAGATCCAGCAAACTACAGACCTATCAGCCTGACCTCAATACCAGGAAAGATTCTGGAAAAAATAATCAAGCAACGAATTTGCGAACACCTAGAAGCAAACAAAAGTAATAGCCAAAAGCCAACATGGATTTGTCAAAAACAGATCATGCCAGACAAATCTTATTGCATTCTTTGACAAAGTGACAAAATTAGTGGACCAGAGGAATGCCGTCGATATAGTTTACTTGGACTTCAGTAAGGCTTTTGATAAGGTAGACCATGTCAGGGGAAAAAACACCCTGGAGAAAAATGAGGTTTATGGACCGGGCTGATTCCCAGCAGCATATCATTAAGATGTTAAGAAAAGAAAATAAAAGTCTTCGAGAAGTATATTCTAATTAATAAACAAACTTTAATACGAAAATAATAAAAGTAAGTAAAACAGAAAGTTAACTAAATGTTACATTTTGAAAATAAATGTTCCGTCTGCCAGCATGCTTGGCAGTCGGACAAAGAACAAAAAGGAAAAGTTCTGGAATGTGTGAAGACATGCGCAATAAATCACTTTCAGATAACCTTTTTTTATGACCTGCGCAATAAAGCTTTCTCAGTTTAACTCTTCAGTGTCAGTTTCAGTCAGTTCATGTCTAGCAAACTTTTTAACATCGTGACAGACCATAACCTACTACTAGATAAAGTAGAAGAATGTGGGTTGGACAGCATCACCACCAGATGGATTTGTAACTGGCTGACCAACTGCACTCAACGTGTAGTCCTCAATGGAACTGCATCTACATGGAGGGAAGTATACAGTGGAGTACCCCAAGGCTCTGTTTTAGGGCCAGTACTCTTCAACATCTTCATCAATGATTTGGATGAGGGAATAAATGGGGAACTCATGAAATTTGCGGATTACACCAAGCAGGCAGGAATAGCCAACACTCCAGAAGATAGGCTTAAGATACAGAAGGATCGTGACAAACTTGAACATTGGGCACTATCTAATAAAATGAAATTCAATGGTGAAAAGAGTAAGGTTCTACATTTAGGCTTTATAGGAGCCTGGGGAGGGCAAAAAAGAGCCTCCCCCGCCCCCCCGGAGGCCCTCCGGAGGCCCTCTGGAGGCTTCAGGGACCGTCCGGAGACTTCCCTGACGCCTTCGGAGTGCTCAAAATGACCTCCGAGCAAACTGGACGTCACTTCTGGTTTGCTCGGAGGTTCATTTTAAGTGTTCCAAAGGCTTCAGGGAAGCCTCCGGAGGGCCTCCGGGGGGGAGCGGGGAAGGCTCTTTTCGTCCTCCCCAGGCTCCTATAACGCCTGTGGAGGGCGGAAAAATGGCTTTTAAAAACTGTGAACTCAGCTGGCCAGCGCGCGCATGCGCTCTGGCCAGCTGACAGGGCAGTGCCTTGCGTGCCCTGACAAATGGCTCCACATGCCACATGTGGCACGCGTGACATAGGTTCGCCATCACTGGTATAGATGATACCTTGCTCAGTAGTAGTAACTGTGAAAGGGATCTTGGAGTCCTAGTGGACAACCATTTAAATATGAGCCAGCAGTGTGCAGCAACTGCCAAAAAAGCCAACGCAGTTCTAGCCTACAGAAACAGAGGGATAGAATCAAGATCACGTGAAGTGTTAATACCACTTTATAAGGCCTTGGTAAGGCCACACTTGGAATACTGCATTCAGTTTTGGTCACCACGATGTAAAAAAGATGTGGAGACTCTAGAAAGAGTGCAGAGAAGAGCAACAAAGATGATTAGGGGACTGGAGACTAAAACATATGAAGAACGGTTGCAAGAACTGGGTATGTCTACTTTAATAGAAAGAAGGACTAGGGGAGACATGATAGCAGTGTTCCAATATCTCAGGGGTTGCCACAAAGAAGAGGGAGTCAAACTATTCTCCAAGGCACCTGAGGGTAGAACAAGAAGCAATGGTTGGAAACTAATCAAGGAGAGAAGCAAGTTAGAACTGAGGAGAAATGTCCTAACAGTTAGAACAATGAATCAGTGGAACAGCTTGCTTCCAGAAGTTGTGAATGCCCCAACACTGGAAGTCTTTAAGAAGATGTTGGATCGCTATTTGTCTGAAACGGTATAGAGTTTCCTGCCTAGGCAGGGGGTTGGACTAGAAGACCTCCAAGGTCCCTTCCAACTCTACTATTGTATTATTATTGTATTGTATTATAAGGCTGCCCCCCCAAAAAAACCTCCAACAACCGCCATACAATTCTGTATATGATTAATGGATTTTGCTTCGAGAGAGGATAATGGCCTATTCATACCTTCTACTCGATGCTATGCCAAGGTTCTCTGCTGCGTTGTTTGGTATTCGTTTGATGGATAATCATTACATTCAGTCATGTCTCATGCTACCTGTGATACGATATCGTATGAATCACACTGGTTATTTTCAATGTGCGGAAAAGGTTTCAGCTTTTGTGTGTTTAGTTTATTAAAGGACTATGTTTTATAAACCTTTTCTTTTATCTGCATGGGATAAACACATTCATATCTCAGTGTGGGCCAACCTTGTTCAGAGATATTTCTTTTTCATTTGACCTTCGCAAAGGCAAAGTTGGTCAGCTTTTGCTCATGGTTCGATTTGCATCATTTCAACTGGAAGCCAGCTTTGCACTGAATGCACAAATGCACAGTTGCACAATGGAAAAAAGAGAAATGGCTTTCCAGTTCATTATTTGGGTTTTAACTGGGCATGGGAGCGAGGCAGCATTAATCACACTGATTGTAACTGCTTTGCAGAACCAGGATAAAGATGATGCAATTGCCCTGGGTCTCTTTCTTCTTAGATTAACAGAGTTGGAAGGGACCTTATAGGTCATCTAGTCCAACCCCCACCCACCCCGCCCAAGCAGGAGACCCTACACCATTTCCAAAGAATGGCAGTCCAATCTCTTCTTGAAAGCTTCCAGTGATGAAGCTCCCACAACTTCTGAAGGCAACTTCTGCTCCATTGGTTGATCTCACTGTCAGAAAATTTCTCCTTATTTCCAGGTTGAATCTCTCCTTGGTCAGTTTCCATCCATATTCCTTACCTGGCCTTCAGGTGCTTTGGAAAATAGCTTGACTTCCTTCTCTCTGTGGCAGCTCCTTAAATATTCTGTGAACAGTGTTGAATGTCTCTGATCAAGCTATCTCCAAGACCATCTATGAGGGTTTTGGGCGGGTGTGTGTGTGTCACTGTACTCGGAAGGTTGAAAGTTCAATCCTCGGCAGCAGCAGATGTTTCTCTATCAAGGCTCAAAGAAAAAATAGGTGCTGTGAACTCTGAATAGGTATCAGGAAGGGCATCCGGCCAATAAATGCTCAGCTCCACTCAGTCGCCCCGACTCCACCCTGCATCATAAAAAGAGGGAAAAAATGTCATTGTATTTGTACACAGAATTGTACTGGTGTTCCATGTCTTATCAATTTTATGTACTTTTATGCATTTTAAAAAAATAAATACATTTACCAAGAAGGAATCCTATACCAATTGTACTAGTAAAATCGACTGAATGGATGAATGTTTTAAAATGTTTTGGGTACTGAATGCTGAAGATTTAGAATCAAACATTGTTTTGCTGTGTAATCAACTGGAAATTTGAAAGAGTGATTAATTCTACAGTCTTCCTGCCCTGGTAGCACAGTTATGCTTCATGATACTGTATACCTGTATACCATTATGCCCCTTTCCTTGTCGCTGTGTTAATGGCTTCGTTAGAAAGAGAAGAAATAAAGTAAAATATGTGTATAGGTGCCATAAAATTCCTCTGGGAACATTGTGGGTGGCTTAAGTGATTACTTGAAGAAATAAATTGGTCAGAAATGTTGCTCCCCTCTGGAATTTGTGTTCCTTCTTCCCTAGACCAGGGGTGTCCAAACTTGGGAACTTTAAGACTTGTGGACTTCAACTCCCAGAATTCCCCAGCCAACCATGAATTCTGGGAGTTGAAGTCCACAAGTCTTAAAGTTCCCAAGTTTGGACACCCCTGCCCTAGACCAACGTGTTGTGTGTATCACAGGGCTATAATAGTTTTTTCCTACACTTGAAAGGACCTGCTTTCTTATTTCTGCCTGTATTAAATTGATAACCTGGGAAACTAGACATAGTTTAATTACCAGCCATAAATGCCACTCTCTTTTTTTTGGAAGTATCTGGAGTCTAGATTCTGGACTATACTATTAGTATTAGTATTGTTACACTATTTCATATTTCTTTCCTTGCCTCCAGTGCTACATTTTTCCTCTTCGCTGTCCAAATGTCACCTGTTACTTGCATTTTTACTTAGGGTTGGTTTTATTTTTTGACATCCCGCCGTTCTCCCTTTTCGCCCTGCCAGCTTCATTTTAAGAATCATGCGATTTACAAATTTACAGTGGCCCATGAATTTTTTTCAGTCGTGGCTGATTCTGTTTGTTCTATTTAGACATATTTAGATTTGTTTATTGTAAGCGCTGAAAATCTAGGCATTGGAAATAAAAGAGGGTAGGGGGATGGACTCTGTTTGCTGAGGTTTACATCTGAAATTGGTCCATCCACACACCTAATATGGCAATCATTTAGGAATTGGATGCATGTGGGAGCTAACACAAATTAATGGTCCCAGTTTTATTAGCAGGAGAGCATAACATGAGTTCCTTAAATCTTTTTATCTGTCCTGGCAACCCTCCAAGTAAAACAGTTTTTATGTGTGAATGCAATGTGTGTGTGTGTGTGTGTGTGTAGTTTTCGTTTAATGAAAAGAAGGACTAGGGGAAACAGGATAGCAGTGTTCCAATATCTCAGGGGTTGCCACAAAGAAGAGGGAGTCAAACTATTCTCCAAAGCACCTGAGGGTAGAACAAGGAGCAATGGATGGAAACTAATCAAGGAGAGAAGCAACCTCGAACTAAGGAGAAATTTCCTGACAGAACAATTAATCAGTGAACTGACTTGCTTCCATAAGTTGTAGGTACTCCATTACTGAAGTTTTTAAAGAAGAAATTGGACAACCATTTGTCTAAAATGAGGATTTCCTGCCTGAGCAGGGGGTTGGACTAGAAAGATAATATGGATAATACATAGACAAATATACAAAGGAGGACAAGGGATATGTTTATAAGATCAAAGTAGCTATGTATGATGAGTAGAAACTGTATTTGTTATGTTAAAATATATAGGGAAATGACAAAGCCAGAAAAATTGCTCTTATGCCCAATGTTTTAATGTTTGTTTAATAAAATTTTATTTTAAAAAAATTAAAAAAAAGAAGATATTGCTTCATTCTCATTATACCATTAATGAAAACCATTTCAAACAATAAAACTTGAAGCATAATTGTTTCTCTGCATATTTTCTTGTTATCATTCCCCATGGGTTTCAATACAGTTTGAGACCAATTATTCCTTATTATGCATCGCCAGAGATTTTTCTTACCTAGGAGAGGATAAATGGGTATATCATTTTCCCACCTGTCATTTCTGTGAATGGGTCAAATTCAGTTCATTGAAATTTAGATTTAAAAAAAAACACCACAAGTTTGTATAAATAATTATGTATTTCGGGCACATTTCTTTAATCATAAGCATACAAATTCTCAATGTAACTTAAGATGCAGTATTTAAATAATTTCTTGTACTGTAAAGTATTTTGTACATTGTTCATGAATATATGTACAAACTTCCCCAGAGAACTTTTTTTAAAAAGAAGAATCGCATTGCAGCATTTGGAAAATTGTGAATACCAACTGTTACCAAACTCTAGTTCATGTATTCATATGATAAGCTAAAATTAGATCAACATATTCTCAAGGGTAGCCTTCATGAGAAGAGAAGAGTGGAGTGGAATGGAATAGAATAAAGAATGGAAAGAATAGAATGGAATAGAATAGCATAAAGAATGGAATGGAATAGGATAGAGCAGAGATCTTCAAACTTGTCAACTTTAAGACTATTGGACTTCAACCCCCAGAATTCCCCAGCCAACGGCTGGAGAATTCTTGGAGTTGAACTCCACAAGTCTTAAAGTTGACAAGTTTGGGGACCCCTGGAATAGAATAAAGAATGGAATGGAATGGAATAAAGAATGGAATGGAATGGAATAAAGAATAGAATGGAATGGAATAAAGAATAGAATGGAATGGAATAAAGAATGGAATGGAACAGAATAAAGATTGGAATGGAACAGAATAAAGAATGGAATACAATAAAGAATAGAATGGAGTGGAATAAAGAATGGAATAGATAAGAGTCATGGAGTTGAAAGCATCCTTGGAGATCTTCTAGTCCAACCTCTTGCCCTAGACAGGAGACCTTTGTTTTGGACCTCTGCTCCAAAGTCTCACTGAGCAACCAATTACCTTATCCCTTTTAATCCTTTCCAACTCCAATCTCTGCCTGCTATAATGATGCATTAATTTATTGTATCCATCCAATAGAAATATTTGCTAAAGCAACCACAACCCAATCAACCATGAAATAATGACATTGTTCTTGCCTTTTCTTAGATTTATAATCTGCCTTTGCTGTAAGCAGCTCAGACCTGTTTCCAAGAGGCTCACGCATCATTTTATCCCAATTAACCTTGTGAGGTAGGTAGATTGGGCTAAGAGATAATGACTAGCCCAGATTCCTTCAACCTGACCAGAAATCAGATGAAGGGGTCTGATAGCAGCTTTTCTGACTAATGCATTTTATTTAAAGCCACATGTTTTTGTGAGCTGCAACTTGTGCCACCAGAAACCTAGATGTGGATAAAGTGGTTTGAGAAATGAATTGCTCTACATGTAAATTCTTGTCTTTCCTAACATTTATTAGTCTTAAAAGGTTCTATCAGACCCCTTCTGATTTTTTTGGGCTACCAGTAGTCTCCTACACTGTCCATCTTAACTAATACACCACACTGGGAATGTATGATTGACTTGTGGAAGGAACTAATGCCTTTTGTGCTACTTCTAGATGCACAGAAACCTTAGCAAGGCTTAACAAAACTGGCCACCATTGGATTGTTCCTATTGCTTTAAATGACCGAAGTATGTATAAACCCATAATGTGCTTAGGATAGATGCAGTTCAAATTCAGCAATACTAAAAATAGTTATGGCTAAAGACCAAGAGAGAAAGGCATCAGAAGGTGCACGTCAGGAATTACTGGTTCTAGGAATGCACATGAGCATCACTATAGTACCTTTGTCCAAAACTTCCTTCTCAGACTGTAAAATTAAGCCCACAGGGCAAGGAAATTAAATGCCAGATATGCATAAATTAAGCAAAGGCAACCTGCAGCATGGATTTCTTATTATGCCTTAAAAAGAGCTAAGGCATGTCGATCAGAAAGGTCATCAGTTCGGCGGTTCGAATACCTAGCACCGCATAATGGAGTGAACTCCCGTTCCTTGTCCCAGCTTCTGCCAACCTAGCAGTTCAAAACACGTAAAAATGCAAGTAGAAAAATAGGAACCACCTTTGGTGGGAAGGTAACAGCATTCCGTGGGTCTTTGGCATTTAGTCATGCCAGCCACATGACCACGGAGACATCTTCAGACAATGCTGGCTCTTCGGCTTTGAAACGGAGATGAGCACTGCCCCTTAGAGTTGGGAAAGACCAGCACATATGTGCAAGGGGAACTTTTACTTTTACCTAACCTTTAGCACAAGGGTGCTGCTTTATAATTTTTGAGGTCCCATCTGCCTCTTTGGTTGTATGAGGGGAGGGGGGACGGCAAACCTCCAAGTTCAGACTGAATCACTTCAAATTTCAGGAAACTAAATGTTGTTGTTGGGAAAAGACCAAGAGCAAGTCTATCCTAGCAAACGTCAGAACACGTGCTAGGGATTAACATTGGGCTGAGAAGAGCAGCAAAATGTAGTATTTTTCTTGGCTCGTATTGTGCAGCTGTGATTATGTCATCTATACCTGCTGAGGAGAGATGGGTCACAAGAACAACTACAGAGTAGATGGGAAGAATATTATAGGGGTATAGTGGATGTAGTTGTTCAGATTTGATTGGGCAAATCTTGATGAATTAGTCAAGCCATGAGTTGTCTGGTTACATGGGAAATCAATGGCAATAGCATATAGATTTATATACAGTGCTTCACAGCCCCTCTGTAAGCCGTTTACAGAGTCAGCATAATGCCCCCAACAATCTGGGTCCTTATTTTACTGACCTTGAAAGGGTGGAAGGCTCAGTCAATCTTGAACCGATGAGAATCGAACTGCAGAATTGGCCTGCACGAATTGCATTCTAACCACTGCGCCACCACAGCTCTTTGATCCTGTGACTCACAAAAAGTAGACCGGATCCTTGAGTCCATTTCTCAGGACACACGTCTATGTCCCCCAAAGATGTTTTTTTTTTCAAAATTCAATTGGAGCTTCTCCAGATCCCCTCTGGATCTATGGGACAACCATGAAAAGGGACCTTGTGGGACAAACATGACCTGGGTGACTGAGGATCTCCATAGACATTTATTATGCAATAGTGGCAAATATCAAATGCCACAATCCCAAATCCTTAATCTCTACCAACATTGACACCAAACGGCACCAGTTCGATGGGGGCAACACAAAAATCATCGGCCATGCTACCACCCGCCATGCTCTTGAGTTCATAGAGTCCCTGCAGTTGTCGATAACATGCTTGGTAGGTGAATCTGACTTACCTATCGACTTTGCTTCTCAGAATCCTAAACCTGAGTCAATTGCCAAGTGTCTGAATTTGGATCATATGATCATGGGAATGCTGCAACAGTCGTAAGTGTGAAAAATGGTCATGTCATTTTTCAGTGCCATTGTAACATCAAACGGTCACTCAATGCATGGTTGTAAATCAAGGGCAACCTCTACATAGATGCATTGGATTGCTAAGTCCCTGTACTAAATATAAAGCTACCCAAGAAAAATCAGACATGGAATTCCTCAAGTATTCCTAGTTTGCAGCAAGGATTAGCAGCTGGGAAGCAGCTGATCTTCTGCATTAAGAAAACCACTCATACATTTCCTGAAGGGAAAACTTTTCATCAACAGGAGATAATTCCTAATAGCCTGAAGGAAGACAGGTTGGATTTAAGCTGTTGTTGTTAGTTAGTTAGTGGCGAAGTCATGTCCTACCCATCGTGACCCCATGGACAACGTTCCTCCAGGCCTTCCTGTCCTCTACCATCCTCTGGAGTCCATTTAAGCTCACGCCAACTGCTTCAGTGACTCCATCCAGCCACCTCCTTCTCTGCCTCCCCTTCTTCTTTTATCCTCCATCTTTCCCAGCATGAGGCTCTTCTCCAGGGAGTCCTTCCTTCTCATTAGGTGGCCAAAGTATTTGAGTTTCCTCTTCAGGATCTGGCCTTCCAAAGAGCAGTCAGGGTTGATCTCCTCTATGACTGACCGGTTGGATCGCCTTGCAGTCCAAGGGACTCGCAGGAGTCTTCTCCAGCACCAGAGTTCAAAGGCCTCCATTCTTTGGTGCTCAGCCTTCCTTATGGTCCAGCTTTCACAGCCATACATTGCAACATTGCAAGCTATTTTTCCTCAATTTTTTTTCCAAAATAGTTTTCTCATAAACAGAGCCCTGCAAAGAAAAAATCATAAGGCACTGTAGACATAAAGTCCAATTTTAGCACATACTCTTCAAATCACACAAGATTGGGCTTGATTGTTAGATCACCGAGGATCATATATGATGTCTTTTCGTTTCTGTCTTAGCTTGCAGAAGCCAACGCCTTGTGCATTGAAAGCTGAGGTTTTGCTGCTGTCCCAGGAATACCAAATTTCTTGCTTCTGTCCTTTCTCCACCTCATCCTCTATAATTGCTTCCGTTTATCAGTGCAAAACACTTTTCTCCCCTCCAGGTAAGCAATATGTGGCCAAGAATGATACTTGCTAGCTTGTCTTTCTGGAGAAATGCAATTGCAAATACAGGTCTGCCCACCAAAAGCTTGGAATATTGTTGTTAGTTGTGAAATAGTGTCCGACCCATGGACAACGTTCCTCCAGGCCTTCCTCTCCTCTACCATCCTGTGGAGTCCATTTAAGCTCATGCTGATTGCTTCAGTGACTCCATCCAGCCACCTCCTTCTCTGTCGTTCCCTTCTTCTCCTGCCCTCCATCTTTCCCAGCATTAGGCTCTTCTCCAGTGAGTCCTTCCTTCTCATTAAGTGGCCAAGCTATTTGAGTTTCATCTTCAGGATCTGGCCTTCTAAAGAGCAGTCAGGGTTGATCTCCTCTAGGACTGACCGGTTTGATCGCCTTGCAGTCCAAGGGACTCGCAGGAGTCTTCTCCAGCACCAGAGTTCAAATACTTACTTATTTTCTTATACTTACTTACGGTAAGTATCAAAACTCAAAGGTCCAGAATCTACCCACGTTGGCATGGATGCAAATGGATGCCCATGCCAATGCAGCCCCACCCTTTTTTATCCTAGGTTAAAAGAAATCTTTTTTCCTCCATTTTTCATCTCACTAACATGGATATTCTTTCTTCAGAACAGCGATTATGATGCTCTCCATTCAGTTTTTCCTGACACTTGATGAGTCTATGGGTCAGGTCTCTCCTTCTCTTCTGATCTTGCACTACTTTTTTGAGTTGTCCTATGCTCTGGCCAGAGTGAGTTTTGATGGTGTCCACCTATCGTGTTCTGTAGCAGCCCGGTTTCCTTTTACTGCTAACTCTTCTCAACATAATTGTTATTCCCCTATATGACATGGCCAAAATAAGTGAGATGGTGTTTTTAGTCTTTCTAATCATGTCTGTTAGCAACTTGTTGTCATAATAATTTTTAAAAAATGCAGTGAAGATCCTTTGTTAATGTCTGTACAATAGCTCAACTGCAAATCAGCAGATGGACACTAGGTGGCAGGACAGAACAATCTTTTCTATCTCTCTTTGCTGCCATCTAGTGTCTGGAAGAGAGGCCGTTAGGTGTAATAGTCAGGGCATGAGGCTAAAAACCAGGAGACTATATGTTCTAGCTAAATTAATTCTCCCGGATCATCATCATCATCATTATCATCATCTTTTAACGATCTCATAGTCCCTTGAGGGGTGGAGTCGGAGCAACTGAATGGAGGTAGCAGAGTGCTTTTATGGCCAGATGCCTTTCCTGTCGCCAATGCAGAGTTTTGTTCAGCAGATACTGTATATTCTCATCGTGCCCAGAGAGAGAAATACCTGCCTATATCTAGGGTTGAACTCACAGCCTCCTGATTGTGAGGTGAGAGCCCCACCTCAAGGCCACCGCAACTCTCCCAGTGACTTCTCCCAGATGACATGGCCAAAATAAGTGAGACACAGTTTTGCGATTTCACCTTCCAGGAGTATGTCTGGTATTATACACTGCAGCGTTTGCTTGTCAGTCACCTTTGCTGTCCAAGGAATACACAGGTGCCTTTCTCCAGCATACTGCAAAACAGGAGTGAGCAATTAATTTCCCCAAGAGACCCACGAGAAACTGGAATTGTTGGGGCTGTGAAGGTTCATAGGCACACACACACATACATGAATTGGAGAGAGAGAAATTGCAGCTGCCATCAAAATAAAAGCAATCCAAGCAGGCCAGACAGGGACAGCCAAAGGGCTGGGGCCATAAAATGCCCAGGTATGAGCAGGTTATGAGACACAAGCTTTGCCCTTCTCTTAACTGAGTGATCCTGCCTGGTGGAACAATGTTGACAGATTCTGAAATAACTTTCTCACCTTCCTTTTTTAAAAAACTGAAATTGCTTTTGTTTCTCTCTCTGTCTCTCGTAAGTCAGAAATTCCTGTCTCCCTTTTCCACGGGATTGCTAAATTTTGCTTCTCGGGCCACTCTGAAAAAGAATTTGGGGGCATCAGCCAGCTGTGCTTAGCAGAACTTTTCGGAGGGCAATCAAGATCACAGTGGGGAAGTCAGATAGGTGGTCTCCTTATCCTTTGTTTTCTGCGCACTATAAATTATATCGGGGGGAGGGGGGCGTTGTTCTAATAGCAATAGATCGCCGTAAACAATTTAAGCCACAGGTTGGAGAAAATGGGAGAGCAGGGAAGGATACAGTTGTGACTTAATCAACTAGGTGAGGCTGTTTTCTTTCACAGCTTAATCCTCGGCTATTTCTGCTTCCTGCTTTATATAGCCTTTAAGGCTGAGCGTGTAATCTTCCTGGAGTCAAACTTTCTACACTTTACGCCTTTACCTAGCTGAAGAAAAGTTAGCAAGAGCTTCGTATGATGATTGACAGTTGAGGAGTATTGTGTGTGAAGTGACAGCAACGCTTTTTAGTGGTGCTGGATTTATCAGCCTGCTTTTGCTTGAAATAAAATCCTTTAATTGTATGTGTGTGTGTGTGTATGATTACGTCTCCTTTTGAGAAATAAGACATATATCCCGAGGGAAGATAACCACTTATTTCCCCCTCCCCCCAATTTGTTGATATACTATAAAGCAGAGTTGATGATGCTCGTATTTCCTTATTCTACAAATGTTCCTGGGTTGAAAAAGCCAGTTGGATAATACTTTTTCCCATACCAGTAGTCCTCAACTTGCAAACATTTATTTAGCAACCATTCAAAGTCACAGCTACACTAAACCACACTTGGGATACTGCATCCAGTTTTGGTCATCATTATGTAAAACAACAACAACAACGATGTTGAGACTCCAGAAAGAGTGCAGAGAAGAGCAACAAAGATGTTTAGGGGGCTAAAACATATGAAGAATGGTTGTTGGAATTGGGAATGTCTCGTTTAATAGAAAATAATGGCTAGGGTGTACATGATAGCAGTGTTCCAATATTGAAGGGGTTGCCACGAAGAAGAGGCCAGACAAGGAATAATGGGTGGAAGCTAATCAAGGAGAGAAGCAACCAAGAACTAAGGAGAAATTTCATGATAGTGAGAACAATCAATCAGTGGAACCACTTGCCTCCAGAAGTTGTGGGTATTCCATCACTGGAGTTTTTAAGAAGAGATTGGACAACCATTTGTCTGAAATGATATAGAGTTTCCTCTCTAAGTAGGGGGTTGGACTAGAAGATCTCCAAGGTCCCTTCCAATTCTATTCTGTTCTATTCTAATCCCTATCCCTATCCAAAGTGACTTATGGATGGGTCCTTGCACTTAGAATCACTGTAGAATCCCCATGGTGGTATGGCCAGAATTTCACTGCTTGGCAATCAGCATGTATTTACGATGGTTGCTGCTTCCTATGATCACCATTTGTGATCTTCCCAGCTGTCTTCCAACAAGCAAGCCAGATCTGCTTAGTGTCCACATGATTCACTTAACAACTGTAGTGATTCCCTTCACCACCGTGGCAAAAACGGTTGCAAAATCAGGCATGAATGGACTAACTGCTGCCCTATTTAGCAACGAAAATTCTGGGCCCATGATTGTGAGTGGAAGGCTATCTATCCTCAATAGCATTCATCCTATCAACAGTTTTCAATGGCAGATAACTAGCTGCTGATGTTGGAATTATCCATGTTCCAAGCAATGTAATACTGAGCATCGCATAGAATCTTTCATTCTGAGGAAATAAACAAACCTGTGTGTTTTCTATGTCCCTTTTTGCAGGCCTTATTTGTTTCTTAACCTTTGCAGTTTGAAGATCCGTAGACTTCTGACTGCCCAGCCAGCCATACATGTTCTAAAATGTGGCCACTAGAGCCCTTTCCACAATCCCACTAAGTCACACACCCATCCGTGGCAGGAGCAAGTGAGGTCAAAAATCAGCCGGAAGGCAGAAAAAGAGTTGCAGTGCGAAACTTTTTTAATGGAAACAGAAGGAAGGATGTGATCACATCTGGGCTGTTTCCCCCCGTAACTACATTGGGTAAACATCTGGATAAAAGCACATAACAGGTACTGAAACACGGGTGCTAACTATGTTTTGTTTGCCTGGAGTGAGGATGAGAGAGTTTTTAATTGGGCAAGTAGACGTGGTCGTTTATGCGAAGGTCACTATTTAAATCTTTTTTTAAAAAAAAACACCTCTTATTTTGATCAGTTGGGCAGAATCTCTTGGCTCATGCTGTTCTTTGATTTCATTATTCTAAAGCCAAGAGAAGTGAAGAAAGTCAATGAACTTATTATTATTTTTTGCAGTAAACATATAGAAGTGAACAAAACTTTATGCGTGAATGAAACTAGCAAGGGGAGAGCTTTATGTACCCAGACCAGCGATGGGTTTCACATTTTCTTACCACCAGTTCGCCCCATGTGTGCCTGCCCCATCCATGCATGCGCCTGCCTGGATGCGCATGCACTTTGCTCTGTCATGTGCCTTCCGCACATGTGCCCAGCCTCAAAAATGTGCCTAAATAGGACGGCATAGAGCCGGAGCAAGTGGGTGGGCTCACCTGTGATTTCCATTACAGGTTTGGGCGAACCGGTGCGAAGTGGCTGAATACCACCTCTGGCCCAGACCCATTTTCTATGCCCTTTCACCCCACATCCTGTTTTTAAATACCTCAAGAAATTTATAGGAGTTTCTTTACTGCTTCTTCAAAAGCAGTCTTATTTTATTTTTATTTTTTAACCAGCAACAACTTTATCTCTCACCACCTGACCCATCTTGCTCTTCATTAATTACTTCTGATTGAAGTATCTCAGAATCTTCCAAATGTCTTCTTGGGCCATTACTCTTATTAAAGAGCTTATTTTAGGAACGTAAACCTAAATTCCCCAGAATCTGCACAAAGCTGTCTGGATGATCCATCTTAATTTTCATGTATTTTATTTAAAAGATTAAAAATAAAGGAAAGGGGAAACAGGAAGTAACAGCTATGTCTGGGCTGGAGACATTTAACACTGCACTCCGTTAAATTTAATTTATTTCATGGCACCAAAGGACTGAGATCAAAAGATAATGCCCTGAATCACTGTATAACAGCTTACATCAAAAGCTTTGCCGTCTGAATCTGGAAAACAGTTTTTAAAAGCTTCTTCTGTATGCAGTTTGTCTTTTGCCAGGTAGAATTTTGGAGCTAAATATACATGTTTTAGCTGTGATTTTTCTCACTTCATTTCCCTCCAGTACCACCATTAAAAAAAAACCACCATTCATCTTTCTACCTACAAAAAATACCCTTTTTCCACTTCAATTTCTCTGTGACAATTAGCAAACCCTGCATGTTGCAAAACATTCTGGGAGTTGATCCACAGCTTGACCTTAGTTCACAAAAGGTATCATCACCTATCATTAAAATCAGTGTTTCTCACTCTTGGCAACTTGAAGATGTCTGGACTTCAAAGTTCAGAATTCTCCAGCCAGCAGATGTCTGGATTTCAACTCCCAGAATTCTGGCTGGGGAATTCTGGGAATTGAAGTCCAGTCATCTTCAAGGGTGAGAAACAATTGGATTAGACTACATTCCTCTGGGTAGGTAGGTAGGCCTCAATTCAGGGCTATCTTAACTCATAGGTCTGATGGGCACTAGCCCGTGGGCCCCACAAGCATAGGGGGCCCATACTAATCTCTGCATGTTAACCCTTCAATGCACCTTGTATCGTATAAATACAGCAGCATATTTATTACATTTTACTGGATTTTTAAATTAATACTAACATGCAAATATGTTTACTTTTTAAAAAAATATCTTTATTAGACAGGGTTTTTTTCCATTAAAAAAAAACATAAATATCATCTTTGCAACATTTCTACATCGTTAAGCATCATTATACTCCTTTTATCCATACATATATACCTCTGTCTGTCTGTCTGTCTGTCTGTCTGTCTGTCTGTCTGTCTGTCTGTCTGTCTCTATCTATCTATCATCTATCTATCATCTATCTATCATCTATCTATCTATCTATCTATCTATCTATCTATCTATCAATCATCTATCTATCTATCTATCTATCATTGTCTATCTATCATTGTCTGTCTGTCTATCTATCTATCTATCTATCTATCTATCTATCATCTATCTATCTATCTATCATTTCTGTCTGTCTGTCTGTCTGTCTGTCTGTCTGTCTCTATCATCTATCTATCTATCTATCTATCTATCTATCTATCTATCTATCTATCTATCTATCTATCTATCTATCTATCTATCTATCTATCTATCTATCTATCTATCTATCTATCTATCATCTCTGTCTGTCTGTCTGTCTGTCTATTTTTACACATGTTTCATCTACTCATATAGTTGTTTACATCTTATATCCTTCTATGTACATATGTTTCTCTTATATTTCTTATTCAGTACTATTTTATATACAGTCCATCTTACATCCCCCCCCCCCCTTGTTAAAGCCACACTTGGAATACTGCATCCAGTTTTGGTAGCCCCGATCTAAAAAAGATGTGGAGATTCTAGAAAGAGTGCAGAGAAGAGCAACAAAGATGATTAGGGGACTGGAGACTAAAACATATGAAGAACGGTAGCAGGAACTGGGTATGTCTACTTTAATAGAAAGAAGGACTAGGGGAGACATGATAGCAGTGTTCCAATATCTCAGGGGTTGCCATAAAGAAGAGGGAGTCAAACTATTCTCCAAGGCACCTGAGGGTAGAACAAGAAGCAATGGGTGGAAACTAATCAAGGAGAGAAGCAACTTAGAACTGAGGAGAAATTCCCTGACAGTTAAAACAATTAATCAGTGGAACAACTTGCCTCCAGAAGTTGTGAATGCCCCAACACTGGAAGTCTTTAAGAAGATGTTGGATAGCCATTTGTCTGAAACGGTATAGGGTTTCCTGCCTAGGCAGGGGGTTGGACTAGAAGACCTCCAAGGTCCCTTCCAACTCTGCTATTGTATTGTATTGTATAATAGAATAGAATCGGAGGGCTGGAAAGGACCTTGGAGGTCTTCCATTCAACCCAGGACCAGGGATGACATGGTAGCAGTGTTACAATATCTCAGAGGCTGCCACAAAGAAGAGGGAGTCAAACTGTTCTCCAAGGCACCTGAGGGCAGAACAAGAAGCAATGGGTGGAAACTAATCAAGGAGAGAAGCAACTGAGAACTGAGGAGAAATTTCCTGACAGTGAGAACAATTAATCAGTGGAACAGCTTGCCTCCAGAAGTTGTGAATGCTCCAACACTGGAAGTCTTTAAGAAGATGTTGGATAGCTATTTGTCTGAAATGGTATAGGGTTTCCTGCCTAACCAGGGGGTTGGACTAGCAGACCTCCAAGGTCCCTTCCAACTCTGCTATTGTATTCTTGTATAATATTTTGATTTGGAGGAAACAACACAGAAGAAAATGGTGGTAGGCTTCAGGATAATTTCAATGGCCTGTCCTTAGCTCACCTTTTTACTTTCCCCCCAAATGACATAAAGCTCACCCTTATTATGAATCATGCAGGCAATGTATGAATCAGGAAAGGCACCGAGTACATTCTACCACAGCTGGTTTGCTTCTTGAGTCATTCAGTGCTAGCTTTGGAAGTGCTCATGAAGTTGATGCTTTCCCAATAAAATCCTTAGGGAATTGATAAGGATAGGATGCTGAATCTCTAGAGCAGAGGTGAAATCCTGCAGGTTCTGACAGATTCTGGAGAACCAGTAGCGGAAATTTTGAGTAGTTCGGAGAACTGGCAAATGCCACCTCTGGCTGGCCCCAGGAATAGGGTGGGAATGGAGATTTTGCAGTATCCTTCCCCTGCCACGCCCACCAAGCGAAGCCCACAGAACCGGTAGGAAAAATATTTGAATTTCACCAGAAGCACACCTTGTAAGTAAAATGGAGCTAGTGATAAGAGTATTGGGGAGGGGGGGGAAGAGAAGAATCTATCTAATATCAGGAGAAAAACGGTTCCAGGCATGAAACTGCACCATAGATTGGAAAACTCAGAAAGAAAAAATCTTACACAAATGTTGACTTCGGGAATCCATCCAGTGCCATTATATTTTATTTTTAGGGAAGGTGATGTTGGATGAAATGTCTATCTGGGTTCAGTTCCAAGTAGGGAGAAAGACACTGGAAACAATGGTGGCCCTTTGGAAAGATGCTTTTAATGGTGGACAGGACCACATGGTTTGAAGTCCTGGGGGGGGGGGGAAAGCACATGGGTGAGAGAGAGAGATTTATACCTTCTGTTGGGCTTTGAATTTGAGCTTGTATTCTGATTGGTTGTCAGACTCCAATGGGGCCATGCAGGGGCAACTCTGCCCTGAGACAGAGGACTGTCTCAGGACAGTGACAGTCCTCTATCCTGAGTCCCAAGCTTGGTTGACTCTTGCTGGGTGATGATGTAATGAAAGGGCTTTGGGATTCCTACAATGGCTCTGCCTGAAGGGGGCAGATCTTTGTTATATAGAATAGACTGACCCAGGCCTTTATGGCCCATTGATAAAATGGGGGTGAGGGGGCGAGTTTCTGCCTCCCTTTTAGGGGAAATATTCTGCCCTTCTGACATTTCCTAAAATATTTCATTTTTCTAGGAGAGGGGTGGGTGCTAATTTCCTACAGTGACTAAGCCTGGATCAGTATATCATTTGTTTCTCTAATTCTCTTAATATTGATATTTTTTGTCATATGCCTCTGGCTGGAGACTTTGGTCTGAAATCTGAAGTGCCGCTTGGCTCCTGGCTGACCACAGGTGCCACCACAAAACCCCAGAGGAAGATTTTTAGAACTGAAATGTGAGAAGCAACATCTTTTTCTCATAAACCTTGGAAGGGAGAGAAGAACGAAAGAGTAGCACAATTTTCCAGGCGAGGCCAATATCCTGTTGACTTTATTAAGAACAGTTGAATTAAGATTGCTATCTCTCTGGAAATGAAAAAAAAATTGGCTTCATTATAAACTTAGTCATAACTTTGTTATTTCACTGTTCATGTATTCCCCGTGAATTGAAGAAATCACGATGGATACATGCTGAAGTAAGTAAAGTAAAATAAACTTTTATTTATAAACAGCGCCCTTTCCTAAACAGGACTCGGGGCAGTGTACAGACATATTAAAAACCATATAGATACAAAATATAAATGTGCATAAATATATAAACATATAAACATATAAACATATAAACATATAAACATATAAACGGAGGAGGTAGAATGTGCTGTACCAAATTTAAATTAAAATACAAATATAATTAAAATTTCCCTTTAAAATTACACAGTAAGATGTTTGCCAGGAGGTTAAAGATGGGACTATACATCAGTCAAGCCAGCTAATTGGAACAGGTGGGTCTTAAGCTTCTGTCGGAAGGAGCGGAGGTCGTTAGTAGTTCTAATATCGGGGGGGGGGGGGAGGTCATTCCAGAGGGTTGGGCCCATCACAGAGAAGGCTCTACTCCTAGGCGCCGCCCGCTGGCACTGCTTGGCGGATGGCACCTGGAGGAGTCCCTCCCTGTGAGAGCGGATTGGTCGTAAGGATGTGTGAGGTAAGATGCGATCCCGCAGATAACTAGGTCCCATGCCATGGAGCGCTTTGAAGATAGTAACCAACACCTTGAAACGCACCCGAAAAACCACAGGCAGCCAGTGCAGCTCGCGCAGGAGTGATGTTATATGGGAGTATCTTGTCCCTCCCATGATGGCCCGCGCGGCCGCATTCTGAACTAGCTGTAGTCTTTGGGTGCATCTCAAGGGGAGCCCCATGTAGAGAGCATTGCAGTAGTCCAGGCGAGACGTCACCAGCGCATGAGTGACTGTGCGTAAGGCGTCCCGATCCAATAGGGGGCGCAATTGGCGCACCAGGCGAACCTGGTGGAACGCCCCCCTCACCACGGCTGCCACATGGTCATCCATCGACAGCCGGGCATCAAGGAGGACGCCCAAATTGCGCGCCCGTTCCACAGGGGGCAGTTGTTCGCCCCCTATGGCCAGCGATGGCATCCACTGGTTGAACCGGGGCACCGGTAGCCACAGCCACTCAGTCTTGGAGGGGTTGAGTCTGAGTCTATTGTCCCCCATGCAGACCCGGACGGCTTCCAAACACCGGGACATCATTTTGACAGCCTCGTTGGGGTGGTTTGGGGTGGAAATGTACAGCTGGGTGTCATCAGCGTACAGATGGTATCCAACCCCAAAACCACGGATGATCTCACCCAGCGGCTTCATGTATGTGTTGAACAGGAGGGGCGAGAGGACCGACCCCTGTGGGACCCCACAAGTGAGTGGCCTCAGGGTCGACCTCTGCCCCCCTGTCAACACACATTGCGTCCAGTCGGAGAGGTAGGAGCAGAACCACCACAAAACGGTGCCCCCCACTCCCACCTCCTCCAGCCGGCGCAATAAGATACCATGGTCGATGGTATCGAAAGCCGCTGATAGATCTAATAGGACCAGGATAGAGGAGCAACCCCTATCTCTGGCCCTCCAGAGATCATCTACCAACGCTACCAAGGCCGTCTCCGTGCTGTGACCGGGTCGGAAGCCGGACTGGCGCGGGTCTAGATAGTCAGTTTCCTCCAGGTGACGTGGGAACTGTTGTGCCACCACACTCTCTACAACCTTCGCTAAAAAGGGAAGGTTGGAGACGGGACGATAATTGGCTAGCTCCACTGGATCCAGGGAAGGCCTCTTGAGCAGGGGCCTCACCACCGCCTCTTTCAAGGTGGCCGGCAATGACCCCTCCTCAAGTGAAGCATTCACCAGACCCAGGAGCCAGCCTCGTGTAACCTCCCAGGATGCCAGTACAAGCCAGGAGGGACACGGGTCAAATAAACATGTGGTGGCTCGCAGTCGCCCACGCAACCTGTCCAAATCCTCGGGGGCAACAGAGTCAAACTCCTCCCAGCGTGGTGTCTCAGGACTTGCTTCCGACGTTTCCCCTGGTCTGCTGAAGGGGGCCCACCCACTCCGGATCTGAGCGATTTTGTCCTGAAGTCTCAGGTCTTTCTAAGATAGATGTTTTTTAGGAAGATGCTGGATAACCATTTGTCTGAAGTGGTGTAGGGATTCCTGCCTAAACGGGGGTTGGACTAGAAGACCCCCAAGATCCCTTCCAAGTCTGTTATTCTATTCTATCCTGTTGCTGTCCCTGTCCTGTCCTGTTCTGTTCTGTTCTGTTCCGTTCCGTTCCGTTCCATTCCATTCCATTCTAGAGGTAGAGACCTTTGTTGGAAGTAATGATCCTTTCTTAATAAGATTCTGACTTTTGTGGGATCTATCAACTTTCTGTCCCGAGAACTGAATAGTAAATAAATGTATTAAATTAAATTCTGTGATTCACCTAAATGCAGTAATTTGCTTAACCACCCTGCCAAAAATGGTTTCAGAATTGGGAGTGACTCGCCTAAAAACTGCTTTGCTTAGCAATGGAAATTCTCATTCCCGATGGCGGTCATAGGTTGAGGACCTGCCATTAGTTTTAAATTGGTTTTTATCAGTATATCAAATAAACAATGATAGAACCTTATTACTTCTTTTCATGGTTTCCTTTCAAATGGCCTTTTGCGTTGCTTGGCTATTTATCCTCCGCAAACCATGTTTTCTTGGCAATTAACCCACTGAAGCTGACCTTCCCTAGGAACAAAAGCTCTCGTTAAACCAAAAGATGGACCTTCCGTCACATTGCCTGCTCTTAGCCGTAGATAAGCTTATTAAATTTATTTGTGGATTTGCCAAAGACAATGAATACACTCTTTCATGCCGTACTGTCAGGGATACTGGAGAGAAAAATTTACAACAGAAGCCAAAGAATCTTCAGAGTCAACGCGCTGCTAGGAACTGCTGGTAATAGTTTACCACATAGAACCAAAGAATTGTGGAGTTGGAAGGGGCCACAAAGATCATCTAGACAGGGCTGTCAAACGCAAGGCCTGGTGGTACTTAGATCTAGCTCGTGGGGCCACCCTGGAAACGGCGAAGGATCAGCCTGCAGTGCTTCCGCCAGTGAAAATGGGCTCCCGAGCTCCGTTTTCGGCTGCCACGTCCTCCCGCAACTCTCTGCCAAAGAAAATGGCGCTCAGGAGGGCCGCCCGCAGCCCTCCCTGCCTCCATTTTCATTGGCAGAGGGTTGCAGGAGGACGTGGCAGTCAAAAACGGAGCTCGGGAGCCTGTTTTTTGCTGGCAGAAGCACTCGGGCCACCACAGGCTCCCCCGACAGGAGTGACTTCAAGCAGGAGGAAAATAGAGCTAGAATAGATTAGCGAAGGTAAGGGAATAAGAAATGATATCAAATTATATTTGGGTCTGCGGAAGAAGTACCATCCCTAGGAAACACAAACTGAGACCGGAAAAAGACACCTACAATAATAGAAAAGAAAGAGAGAAAGGAGGAGAACATGAAAGGAAGATGGGGGAAAGAAGAAAGAGGCAAGGAGAGGAGGATGGAAGGGAGAGGAATAGAAGGAGAGAGGGTAGGAAGGGGGAGAGGAAGAGGAGGACTGGGAGAAAGGCAAGGGAAGAAGGAAGGGGAAGGAGCGGGAGAAGGAAGAAAGTGGAGGAGGGAGGGAGAAAAGAAAGGGAAAATTAGGTGGTGTTACAACAGGAAGAAAGGATGGTAAATAAAGCAACCCAAATTGTATATTATAACCTGTTATGGCCCAGCAGGAGCCGTTGGAGCTGCCACCAGACTCCGAGAGTGAGGGTCCCTATGAGTCGGCTCTGGAGAATGAGGAGGATCTTGGGCAGGGTTCTGACTCTGAGCAGGGATTGAAGAGTGTGGTCGGCCACCAGGAGGCGCCTGAGGCATGGAGCAGCGGTGAGAGCCAGAGGAGGGGGGCTCCCGATGCTATGCCTTGGAGCAGTGGGGAGGAGTCACTGGACAGTGCTTCAGAGATCAGCAGGGAGTTCTTGGATGCTCGTTACCCCACAGACGCAGGGAGCAAGGGTGCAGTTATCAGCGGTAAGGGCTCTCAGCTGCTGATAAGTAGACTCCCCTTCAGGCTATAAAAGGGTTGACTGAGCATACGCCCTTTGCAGCAGTCAAGAAAGAAATCCTGCAAGAAGTTTGGTCTTGGAAAGGTAGCAGGCTGGATAGCTGCTTTCGTGTCTCGTGTCTCGGAGCCTTGTCGTGGTGGTTTACTGCCAAGGACCTGTCTGTCTGTTTGTGCAATAAATCCTGTTAAAATAGTATTGTTCCGGAGCGTGTTCTGTGTGGGCAAAGTAAGAAGGGGGGGTCAGAACAATAACTTATTAAATGAAATAACAAATGTATAAGGATGATAAATGTAGAGAAAAATAACAACTATGTGAATGAATACTTAAAGTGCTATGTAAGAGAATAAAAAATAAAAACTTTTCTGGAAAAGGAGTGACTTCAAGCTGGCCACGCCCCCTGGCCACACCCCCTGAGCTCAAACACCAACCCTGGGGGTCATTGATTGCCCTGCTGCGCAACCAAACTGCATTTACAGTCATTGGCAGCATCGTCAATCACATGACTGCATTTTATGACGGTATGGCTGAAAACCAGGTGGGCCTTGACTCAGAACTGTTTGCTTAGTGACCATTTGAAGTTACGACGACCCTGAAAAAAGTGATTTAGCACTTTAGTTTCCACTCTTGTGACTGTTGCAACATCCCCGTGGTCACATAATCAAAATTCAGACTTGGTAACCGGCTCATGTTTATGACAGTTGCAGTTTCCCCCGGGGTCACATGATCAATTTTTGTAACCCTTTGACAAGCAAAGCCATTGGGGGTGGGGGTCAGATTCACTTAACAACCATGCGGCTAATTTAACAACTGCAGTGATTCACTTAACAATGTCAGTTGTAAAATGGGGCAAACTCAACAATTCTCTTGCTTATAGCCACGGAGATTTTGCCCCATGGGGATGCTGAGACAGTCGTACGGGTGAGCATTGTAATGTCAAAAGGTCAGTAAATGAACTGTGTTCCAATATCTCAGGGGTTGCCAGAAAGAAGAGGAAGTCGAACTATTCTCCAAGGCACCTGAGGGTAGAACAAGAAGCAATGGGTGGAAACTAATCAAGGAGAGAAGCAACTTAGAACTGAGGAGAAATTTCCTGACAGTTAGAACAATTAATCAGTGGAACAGCTTGCCTCCAGAAGTTGTGAATGTTCCAACACTGGAAGTTTTTAAGAAGATGTTGGATAGCCATTTGTCTGAAATAATATAGGGTTTCCTGCCTAGGCAGGGGGTTGGACTAGAAGACCTCCAAGGTCCCTTCCAACTCTGCTATTGTATTATTGTATTGTATTGTATTGTATTGTTGTAAGTCAAGGACAATCTGCATTGGAATCCCTTCCTAATTTTCTCACAACCTCTTAATTATGGCAACTCTTAGTTTGAGAGCTCATTGTTAATTTAAAATGTTAGACGGTAGTTCAGAAATGTTACATTCCTCCTGTCTTTAATGCATTTCTAATAAGATTAATTTTTTAGAAGCTTACTCCTGTGCTAAATCCTTTCTTCTGATCATGATGATTAAATAAACAATTTTTAAGTTACTAATTTGTTAGGGTGTCATAGGTCTCTCTCTTCTTTTGATGGAGATATTAAAATGTGAGTTTGCTTGACAGTTTGTCCTTGCTGTTCCTTTCGCATCAGCAACTGGAAACGTAACACCGGCTTGTATTTAAATAGGACACTGTGTTTAATTAATATCCTGATTAATTTTTGATGAGTAATTGCTTTCTAATTATGTGCCGGGCTTATTCTCTCTTTATAGTATCACTCCAAGGTGAGGTGATGGATCATCTCATCAAAGCTGAGATAGCGCTGAATTGATTAGAAACTAATTCATGGTGTATTTCTTAGCCTGGGCAAAAACAAAAATAATGGGCCCTATCCAACAAAATGAAACTTAATATGGAGAAAAGCAAGGTTTTACACCTGGGACGGAAAAACCAAAGGTACAAGTACAGATTAGGCAAAATCTGGCTCAATAACAGTAACTGTGAGATGGACCTTGGAGTCCTAGTGGACGATCCCTTAAACATGAGCCAGCAGTGTGCAGCAGCAGTCAAAAAAGCTAATAAAATCCTGGATTGTATAAACAGAGGCATAGAATCAAAATCACATGAAGTATTAGCACCGCTTTATAAAGTCTTAGTAAGGATCACATCAGGGATACTGCTGTTGTGGCCCGCCAGTGGTCAGCGGAGCAGGCAGCAGATTCGGACAGTGAGGAGGTTGGGGAGGAACATGGACCATGTGCATTTGAGTAGATTGAAGTAGGGGGTTACTGAGTGGCATAGTGGCCTCGAGGTGGAACTCTCGCCTCTGAATCAGGAGGCTGTGAGTTCGATCCTAGGTAGCACCAGATATTTCTCTCCCTCTGAACGCAATGAGTAATTGTCTGCTGTGAACTCCGTGTAGGCATCAGGAAGGGCATCCGGACAGTAAACGCTCAGCTCCAATTGGTCGTCCTCACCCCACCCCGAAGAAAGGGATTGCAGGTTTGTTAAAAGAAAAAAAGTAGATGGTTACTAGGGAATGACTATATGTGAAAAAAGCATACCGTATTTTTCGGAGTATAAGACACAGCTTTTTCCCTCAAAAAAGAGGGTAAAAATCCGGGTGTGTCTTATATACTGAATACAGCATTTTTGGCCTCCCGAAACCCCACCTCCTTCACCAAAATGGCCGTACATAGCCTTTAGGAGGCTTCCAGAGTGCTCCTAGCGGCTGGGGAGGGCATAAGCAAGTGGAAAATGGGCCATTTTTTGCTCATTTCCCTCCCCCAGCCCCCAGGAGCACTCTACAAGCCTCCTAAAGGCTATGCATGCCCTTTTCTTTTGATGAAAAACGGGCCATTTTGGGGAGGTCTGCAGAGTGCAAAAACTTTTTTAAAAAATTTGCCTCTTCAAAATATTGGTGCACCTTATACTCTGGTGCGTCTTATACTCCGAAAAATATGGTAATTAGCACACAAGATGGATTTGTGCAATGGCCCTCCTACCATGGTCCCCTGGCTACCACATCATCATTGAGCAGGAGATGATAATCCAAGAAAACCCTCCAATTGTGTACCAGTTCTGCCTAGGGAAGTGTGACCCAATATTGAAAACCAAGATGATAAATTTCTGTGAGCAGAAATTATTTGAAACCAAAGCCACGTGCCATGATCAGGCAGAAGGGGTTTAGGGTGAAATACAGATACCCTGACTTCCAAATTGCTTTCCCCAGGGAAAATCCAAAACCATATCAGCTCAATGAAGTTAATATATTTTGGTGTTTCTGCCTTTCTGGAAATGTTTACAAAAAAGCAGCCGATGAACGTTGGTTTATCTCATGTTTTCAAACTTCTCCCAGGGAAAATTAAATTCTTTTGTGTGTTTCTGCATAATTAGAGACATCTTTCCCCAAAGCATTTTCCATGAAGATTAAAAGGAGAGAAGGAAGAAAAGACAAAATGAAATATTTATTCTTTCATAATGTGACACGGGCAGAGATATAAATTTAATAAATATCAAGGATGAAACGAATGCTCTTGAAACACATCGCTTGTTGGTTTCTTTTGCTGTTTGTATGTTAGCTGAGGTCTTAACGGTTCCAAAAGACAGAGAATCCAGGAATTTAGAAAATGAAGCGTTATTCTTGTTCAGTGGAAAACCTCTGGGCAATAAAGTATTGCAAATTAGTGTATCAGGGGTTTAAAACTATGTGATTGAGAATGCAGAACAGATGTTCAACCGAGTATTATTCCTATCATGGCTTATTTAGCAATATTAATACACAAAGGAAAGGATTATTATATTGGCTTAAGCTTCTGGTAAACCTTGTTGGGAAATACTGTAGCTTGTGGACAGAACACGTCAGTCCCATCAACAAACATTTAACCTTCTCTCTCTCTCTCTCTCTCTCTCTCTCTCTCTCTCTCTCTCTCTCTCTCTCTCTGACTTTTTCCTCTCTTCCTTGCTATCTTTTTGTTTCTTTCCTTTCTCTCCCTCCTCTCTCTTCTCTTTCTATCTTTTTTACTCTTTTTGTTTCTTTCCTTTCTCTCCCTCCTCTCTCTTCTCTTTCTATCTTTTTTACTCTTTTTGTTTCTTTCCTTTCTCTCCCTCCTCTCTCTTCTCTTTCTATCTTTTTTACTCTTTTTGTTTCTTTCCTTTCTCTCCCTCCTCTCTCTTCTCTTTCTATCTTTTTTACTCTTTTTGTTTCTTTCCTTTCTCTCCCTCCTCTCTCTTCTCTTTCTATCTTTTTTACTCTTTTTGTTTCTTTCCTTTCTCTCCCTCCTCTCTCTTCTCTTTCTATCTTTTTTACTCTTTTTGTTTCTTTCCTTTCTCTCCCTCCTCTCTCTTCTCTTTCTATCTTTTTTACTCTTTTTGTTTCTTTCCTTTCTCTCTTTCTCTTTCTTCTCTTTCTATCTTTTTGACTCTTTTTGTTTCTTTCCTTTCTCTCTTTCTCTCTCTTCTCTTTCTATCTTTTTTACTCTTTTTGTTTCTTTCCTTTCTCTCTTTCTCTCTCTTCTCTTTCTATCTTTTTTACTCTTTTTGTTTCTTTCCTTTCTCTCTTTCTCTCTCTTTTCTTTCTATCTTTTTGACTCTTTCATCTCTCTCTCTCTTTTCTCTTTTTCCTCTTCCCCTTTCTATCTTTTTGTCTTTTTTGTTTCTTTCCTTTTTCTTTCTCTCTCCTCTCTATCTTTTTTACTCTTTTTGTTTCTTTCCTTTCTCTCTCTCTTCTCCTCTCTTTCTAACTTTTTGATTCTTTTTGTTTCTTTCCTTTTTCTCTCTCTCTCTCTCTCCTCTCCTCTCTTTCTCTCTTTCTCTCTCTTTCCTCTCTCTCCCTATCTTTTGTCTTTTTGTTTCTTCCCCCCTCTCTCGCAGCAGCTTGACCATGTGTGTGTGTGTGTGTGTGTGTGCGTGAGAGAGAGAGAGAGAGAAAGAGAAAGAGAAAGAGAGAGGGAGGGAGGGAGAGAGGGAGAATGAATCTAGGAATTTCCATTGAAAACTTGGCTGTTCTCAGAGATCCTGGGGCAAAGGTGGAGATTGAGCCCCTATTAGATTGTGTCAGAATAATTTGGGGTTCCAACTCCAGGCATTTGCATTCATTGCACAAGAATGAATAAAAATAAGATCCAGACAGCTGTGAAGAACGCATAAATATTTATCCCTAAAAGCAAAGGATTTGCTTTTAGGGGCAGCTGCAAAGAAATGGAGTATTATCACAGACTTTTATAGGGGGTGGGAGTGTTTATCCTGGTGTAGAAATGTCTTATGTGCTGATTCGAGAGTGACACTTGAGGGCTTGTGTGTGTGTTTGTGTCTAGGTGTGTCATCTATGATGTTTATTCTTGTGAACGTGCAGTTCTGCTGGGAGACCTAATTTAATTAACTCTACTTGTGTTCATGGACCTTCCCCCTTTGATATATGGATTAGATCTGGATAACCTATTTGGGGTTTGAGGAAGTTTGAGTTAAAACTCCCCATCCCCATTTGCTATTTGCACTTGGTTAACTTAGTTTCAGCTTGACCATCAATTACAATAATACAATACAATAGTAGAGTTAGAAGGGACCTTGGAGGTCTTCTAGTCCAACCCCCTGCCTAGGCAGGAAACCCTATACCATTCCAGACAAATGGCTATCCAACATCATCTTAAAGACTTCCAGTGTTGGGGCATTCACAACTTCTGGAGGCAAGCTGTTCCACTGATTAATTGTTCTCACTGTCAGGAAATTTCTCCTCAGTTCTAAGTTGCTTCTCTCCTTTATTAGTTTCCACCCATTGCTTCTTGTTCTGTCCTCAGGTGCCTTGGAGAATAGCTTGACTCCCTCTTCTTTGTGGCAACCCCTGAGATATTGGAAAACTCCTATCATGTCTCCCCTAGTCCTTCTTTCTCTTAAGCTAAACATACCCAATTCCTGCAATCATTCTTCATATGTTTTAGTCTCCAGTCCCCTAATCATCTTTGTTGCTCTTCTCTGCACTCTTTCTAGAGTCTCCACATCTTTTTACATCGTGGCGACCAGAACTGACGCTGATTCTAACTCCATTGTGGATTCGGTTAATGTTTAAGGGCAGATGGAGACAGTATAAAGACTAAAATGTATTTTGACATGAAAAGTTCTCACAGTTGGCAAGATAGTTTGCTTCTTTTCTTTGGGCTAATCTAAGCTGCACCGAGTCCTGGAGTGTGGCATGGCTTCGTCCGTGTGTTCAACCATTGAAATAAATGTCCACCATATCAGAGCAGGTAGCAGCACACAACAAAAACAACTATGCAAAGATGCCACTCCAAAGCAAGTGGTGATAAAAAAAAGGTGATTGAAGACTCGGGTTTTGTGCTAATTGTTTGCTTTACGGCCTTGTGCGCTTTCATTTTAACAGGCAATAAAATACAAAGTGCAGAGGCTTCTAGTTTGCGGGCTTTCGACATACATCAAACCGACAACCTCTCTAGTTTTGAGCAAGATCAAACACTAAATTCAGAGTGTCCTTACCAGCATTTACACACGAGACTGGGGAGTTTACATTGTAATGTCAATTATTGACTTTTTAAAAAAAGAGAGATTATTTATTGGATAGGTGTGCCTTGGAGGAGTAGCATTTCAGCCACAATTCAACTCTTCAGCCATAAAGAGAAACCATTAACTTTTGTCAAAATAAATAGATGTCTTTTATTTAGCATCTTGCCTCCCTGCCTTCTTTCCTTCCTCCTTCCTTCCTTCTTTCTTTCTTTCCTTTCATTCCCCTTTCTTTCTCTTTCTTTTATTTCTTTTTTCTTTTTCTCTTTTTCTTTTTCTTTCTTTCTTTCTTTCTTTCTTTTTCTCTTTTTTTTCTTTTTCTCTTTCTTTCTCCCCTTCCTCCCTCCCTCCTCTCTCTCTCTCTCTTTCTTTTTCTTTCTCTCCCTCTCTTTCTCTCTTTTCTCTTTTTCTTTCTTTTTCTCTCTTTTCCTTTTTCCCCTCCCTCCCTCCCATCCTTCTCTCTCTCTTTCTTTTTCTTTCTCTTTCTCTCTTTCTCTCTCTCCCTCTTTTCTTTCTTCCTTCCTTCCTTTCTTTCTCTTTCTCTTTCTTTTTCTTTCTCTCCCTCTCTTTTCTCTCTCTCTCTCTTTCTTTCTCTCCTTTTTTCCTTCACTTTGTCTCTTTTTTTCTCCCCTCCCTCCCTCCCTTCCCTTCAGGGGCTGAAGTCCACAAGTCTTAAAAGTTGCCAAGGTGGACACCTCTTACCACTTATGATAAATATAGGGGAAACAAATACCTACCAGGAACTTGGTAAAGAATAACCTTGAATAGGGAAAGATTATGGCATAGACAGGTGATCCTCAACTTGCAACAATTTATTTAGTGACAGTTTAAAGATACAGCGGCACTGAAAAAAAGTGACGTATGACCAGTTTTTGCACTTACGATCACAGTAGCATCCCCATGGTCTTGTGCTTGGCAATTGTCTCAGGTTTATGAGGGTTGCTGGGTCATGTGATCCTCTTTTACGACCTTCTGAGAAGCAAAGTAAGTGGGGAAGTCAGATTCACCTACCAGCCATGTTATTAACAACTGCAGTGGTTCATTTAACAACTGTGCAAGGAAGGTTGTAAAATGGGCCAAACTCCCTTAACAAATGTTTCCCTTAGCAACAGAAATTTGGGGCTCAATTGCCGTTGTACATCGAGGACTACCTGGACTCTTTTAAGCTGACTTTTAAACTAACAATAGTATTCTATTTACTTAGAAGTAAAGTCCAAATTCCTCCCGGAGATGCATACAGAATAATGCTTTGATTTCCAATGGGATAAAATTGTCATCATCATCATCATCATCATTACTATTACTATTACTATTACTATTACTATTATTATTATTCAGCCTTTGGGGCAAGCAAAGGCACCTGAGTTAAGAGAAAAGTCAGTAAGCGACTTTTGCTTTAAAGCGGGAGTCTCCCACCTTGGCAACTTTAAGCCTGGAGGACTTCAACTCCCAGAATTCCCCAGCCAGCTTTGAAACTGAAAAAGCAAAGAGGGAAATATCAGCCAAAACTTGGACACAGGACATTCAAGAAAAATTGCTGGTTTTATTCTATCCCATTTGGACCTGTGATGTTAAAGTATATTTAACAATCTCTGGCATCCTGTAGATACCATTGTGGCTGAAAGTCTGTAGAAATTCTCAGTCATCCAGGTCATGGTTGTCCCAAAGGTGCTTTTTCAGGAGGCAACTGGTTTTTCTTTGAAGACATTTCACTTCTCATCCAAGAAGCTTCTTCAACTCTGCCTGGATGGTGGGGAGTGGAAGGGTTTATATTCCTTGCAGACAGCTGGTGATTTGCATCCTTTTGGAGGGTCATTGAAGCACTTAGAGGTTTATCTGTGTCTTCAGAGTAATCCTTCCATTCCCCACTATCCTGTCAAAGCTGAAGAAGTTTCCTGGATGAGATGCAAAATGTCTTCAAAAGAACAAGGAAGTCCAGATGCCTCCTGAAAAAGCACCTTTGGGACATTGTGGCAAGGTTCATAATGACCTAAGCCAAACAAATCATAGCTTAAACCAGATTTATAGTTGAAAGGTAGAGTTTTACAAGTTTCAGTGAAACTGTTAACATGGTTCAGTAGCTGAAAGTTTGGACGGTAATTGTGATGGGTTCCATGAATGGGATAGAGAGGACTTTGTGGCAAAGGATGGGACATGTTGAGGTAGGGAAAGAGAGCACAGGTTTTGGAATCCCTCCAAAGATACCCCAGATGCCGCATCGTAAGTGGAGTACTACTCTACCTATAAAAGAGGGCAAGAATAATTTTCAAGACACGACTATGGAGTTTCCAGTGATGCAGAGAGGCAGATGAACAACAAACGGCATGTTCTTATGAAGGGGACTCCAAACTTGGCAACTTTAAGATATGTTGGCTGAGGAATTCTGGAAGCTGAAGTCCTCCAGGCTTAAAGTTGCTAAGGTTGGAGACCCCCTGCTTTAAACCACCCCAAAAACCACTGCCTCTTGCATTTTGACAATCTCCAAAAGGGCCTTGTACTTAAGCTGAATGGTCTAGGTCAGGGGTCCCCAACCCACCCACCCGGTCCGTGAACCAGCCCACGGCATGTGTGTAACCAAGCCACACAAACAAGGATGCAGGCAGTGTGCAAAGCCACCGACCCACCCCTTAATGGAAAAACCTCTCTCCGTGGAACCGGTTGCTAATGCCTGAAAGGTTGGGGGTCTCTCTGCCTTGGGCTGCCTTTTGCAAAAATTAAAATATAAGCCTTTCTCGCTGGGAGCTGCACTACACTTGAAAAGGGCCAGGCTGGGAACAGCTGTGCCCCATATAAATCAACTGCTGCTAATTCCAACCTCAACTGGTTCATGCAGAGAGGGGCCTGACCTGTTTAATCACTGCCCAGGATTTTGGAAGCAGAAACATTCCGGCAAAGAGGCTGATGGTTCCCAGCTGGTTCTTTCTTTGTTTCCGGAGGAGAAAAGGGCTTGAGAGGAATACAGGGCTCTCTCTTTCACAGGTTCACCGCCCAGGTTGCCTCCACCTGGTTTCACTGACCTGTGTAAAATTTCAGCTGATCCATCCAGTTACACCACTGCAAGCCTTTAAGCCTTTAAAAACAAAATAACTGAAGTCAATGAATCAGCTGATCAGAGGATAGGAATAGGATAGGATAGAATTAGGATGGGATGGGATGGGATTAGGATGGGATAGGATTAGGGTGGGATAGGATAGGATTAGATTAGGATGGGATAGGATAGGGTTAGGGAAGGATAGGATTAATATTAGGATTAGTTTAGGATGGGACAGGATAGGATTAGATTGGGATGGGATTAGGGTGTGAAAAGGTAGGATTAGATTGGGATGGGATTAGGGTGGGATAGGATTAGGACGGGATAGGATTGGGGTGGGATAGGATAAAATAGGATTAGGGTGGGATAGGATAGCATTAGATTGGGATGGGATAGGATTAGGATGGAATGGGATAGGATTGGGATAGGATTAGGATGGAATGGGATAGGATAGGGTTAGGGTGGGATAGGATTTGGATTAATTTAGGATGGGATAGGATAGGATTAGATTGGGATAGGATAGGATAGGATGGGATGGGATTAGGGTGGGATAGAATAGGATTAGGATGGGATGGGATGGGATAGGATAAATTAGGATTAGGGAGGGATAGGATTGCATTAGATTGGGGTAGGATAGTATTAGGGTGGGATGGGATGGGATAGGATAGGATTAGGATGGGATGGGGTTGGATTAGATTGGGATAGGATTAGGATGGGATGGGATAGGATTGGGATGAGATAGGATAAATTAGGATTGGGATGGGATAGGATTGCATTAGATTGGAGTGGGATAAGATTAGGGTGGGATGGGATGGGATAGGATTAGATTGGGATAGGATAGGATTAGGGTGGGATGGGATGATAGAATAGGATAGGGTAGTTGAAAGGGATCTGGTCCGACCCTCCTGCTCAGGCAGGAAACCCTATACTATTTCCAACAAAAGATTGTCCTATCACTTCTTAAAAATGTCCTGGGTGGGTGGGGGTTGGGGGTTGGACTAGGCGGCCTACCAAGGTTCCTTCCAACTCTGTTAATCGGTTAAACACATCTTCAGTAGTCCTGTTAAAACAGTTCGGCTAAAGGTTAGAAGACAGAAAGCTATGATTTTTACCCTATCACTAACGTCCCTCCTTACTCTACAAACATTCCCCAGCAACACGGCACCAGGGTCTCCTCCATCACTTTAATAGTCAGGCATTCCTAAGCAAGAGGCGGATGGCCTTGTGCACGGCTTCCCTGATTAACCAAACAGTTCAACTCCAAACACTCCAAAGAAAGCTCTCCTAGACAAAGCGAAAGACAATACACAAGATATGAAGGAGGGAGGGGCCCGAGGCTTTGCTGGCAGGCGGGGGGGGGGGGGGGAGGCAACAATGAGAAGACTCAGATCACAAAAGTAAGTTAGAAAAACATTACAATTGCTGATACAATGAATCTTTTTGTTAGATGCAAATTAAATGATTGAATTTATTGAAAGATACAATGTAAAAATAAGCTGTCAAGATTTAGTTAAGCAATAACATCTTGTTTATCGTTTTGTAAAGGTTATGAGACTTGGGGGGGGGGGGAATACCATTTCCTGCACGATGTAGCTGTCAAAATTTGTACCCATACCCACTACCCCTTTCCTTAAAATTTTGTAAAACCAATAAAAAACTTTTTTTCAAAAAAAAAAAAACTCCAAACACTCCATAGCCTTTTGCTCTGGGACTTGGGGATTCAAACAGGCAAGCCCCTGCCACTTAACACCCAAGAACCTCATACGGGCAATCCTCAATTTACGACCGTAATCAAACCCAAAGATTCTGTGGCTCAGTGAGACATTTCTGAAGTGAATTTGGCTTCCATCGGACGACCTTTATTGCCACAGTTGCTAAGCGAATCACGGCAATGGTTCAGTTAGGAACGTGATAGTTAATGGCTTCCCCAAGACACGGCAAGCGACATCCATGTGAAAGAGTTGCGGAGCACCTGGATTTTGTTCACGTGTCCGTGGGAAGTGAGTAACCTTGAATAGGGAAAGTTTATGGCATACACAGGTAATCCTCCACTTAGAACAATTTGTTTAGTGACCGTTCAAAGACTTACGGCCATTTTTTTCACACGGCCATTGCAGCATCCCCCTGGTCACATGATCAAAATCCAGATGCTTGGCAACCAACTCATATTTATGACGGTTGTAGCCTCCCGGGGTCATGTGACCCTCCCCCTTTCGCCACCTTCTGGCCAGCGAATTCAAAGGGGAAGGCAGATTCACTTAACAACCGTGTGACTCATTGAACAACTGCAGTGACCCTCCTCTAAGAACTGTGACAAGGAAGGTGGTAAAATGAGGCCAAACTCACTTAAAATAAATGTTTCACCCAGCAACATACATGTGGGGCTCAGTTAGTGGTCATAACACGAGGAGTACGTGTACATTACAACCCCAATGTTCTGAATAATCCAGGAGAGAAGCAACTTAGAACTGAGGAGGAATTTCCTGACAGTGAGAACAATTAATCAGTGGAACAGAAGTTGCCTCCAGAAGTTGTGAATGCCCCAACACTGGAAGTCTTTAAGAAGATGTTGGATAGCCATTTGTCTGAAACGGTATAGGGTTTCCTGCCTAGGCAGGGGGTTGGACTAGAAGACCTCCAAGGTCCCTTCCAACTCTGCTATTGTATTGTATTGTATTGTATTGTATTGTATTGTATTGTATTGTATTGTATATCTATACATATATGTCTGTCTGTCTCTGTTGCTCTCTCTCCCTCTCTCTCCCGCTCTCTCCCGCTCTCTCTCCCTATCCCTATCTATCTATCTATCTATCTATCTATCTATCTATCTATCTATCTATCTATCTATCTATCTATCTATCTATCTATCTATCTATCTATCTATCTATCTATCTATCTATATGTTTATAGGATATATACACAAAGAAGAGGGGTCAACCTCCTCTCCAAAACACCTGAGGGCAGGACAAGAAGCAATGGGTGAAACTTAATCAAGGAGAGAACAAACCTGGAACTAACGAGAAATTTCTGGAAAGAATAAGTAATGGGTTGCCTCCAAAAGTTGTGGATACTCCAACACTGGAGGATTTTAAGAGCAGATTGCACAACCATTTGTTGGAAATCTTAAAGGGTTTCCTGCCTTGAGCACGGGATTGGACTAGAAGACCTCCAAGGTCCCTTCCAACTCTGCTATTCTTCTCTTCTCTACCCTACCCTATCCTATCCTATCCCATTCTGGATCATGGGGACTCGGTTTATGATTGTTGTAAAAGTGGTCATTAAAATGAAATCAGATCAGGCGGTGCTTTGACTTCGAACTGTAGTTATGGGCTTCATTGTGGTCAGAAGCCAGGAAGTTTTGTATTCAGATCTGACTCACCCAGAATCTTACGTGGCATAAACAACTTATTAACAGACTTTTTCCCGCAAGCTTTGGAGTTTGCCTTTCTTTTAAAGTTCCCTCCTACAAACTGAAGGGGAATAGTAATAAGGATACAAACTTGTTGGTTTTAGTAGAAACATTTGTTTTCTGTAACACACATATATTATGCCTTGCATTTGTAAGGTAGCTGGCAAATGTTGATTCCTTGTCATTTGAACTCTTATTAATCTGCAATCTATGGACATAGAATTTATCCCAGAATGGAGGTGTAAAGAGCTGTAAAACTGACACCTTTGATATGTTCCTTTTCTGCCTAAGAACTTATCTCATTTTTGATCTGTGCCCTTCACAACAGGGGGCCAAATGGCCATTCCTGGGAACAGAGGAAAGAGATCATGCTGATAAGGCTAGTGAGGAGTATTGTAAAGCCAGGATGTTATTCTATGATGTCTCTAACTGTATAAAAAGGAGCTACACCTTCTCTGAAGAGTAGCTCTTCCCTGCATATCTTTGGGGTATGTTGGAAACAACTGACCATCATGTCTTTAAACTTTGATCAAAGATTAAATGCTGATTGTTATTCAAGCCTCCCTTTAAGCCTCATGTTTGGCTCATTGTGACTTGGATGTGTTCTCATACTTCTATGGGTCTCAACGAATTCTCAAACCTTACATTTGGCGCCCCAACATGAATGGAACTTGGAGGCCCGGTAGTCTCAAACCTTACAAACCTTTAGATCAGCTTTTAATAGATCCGTACTGTTGGGAAAGTCACTGCTGGATCTCTTTTGTGTCCGTCCCTAGATTTAAATATCTCTCTCTTTCTCTCTCTCTCTCTCTCTCCTTCTCTCTCTTCCTCTCTCTCTCCTCTCCTTCCTTCTCTCTTTTCCTCTCTCTGTCTCCTCTCTCTTCCCTTTTTTCTCCTCTCTCTCCCCTTCTCTCTCCTCTCTCTCTCTCCTATCTCTCCTTCTCTCTCCTCCCTCTTCTTCTTTCTCTCCCCTTCTCTCTCTTCCTCTCTCTCTCCTCTTCTTTCTCTCTCCTCTCTCTTCTCTCCCTCCTTCTCTCTCTTCCTCTCTCTCTCCTCTCCCTCCTTCTCTCTTTTCCTCTCTCTGTCTCCTCTCTCTCCCCTTTTCTCTCCTCTCTCTCCCCTTCTCTCTTCTCTCTCCTCTCTCTCTCTCTCTGTGCTGTTGTTAGCGTATTAGAGTGATAGATCTGTGGTTTTTTTTTCTTCCTAATATTTGGATAGGGCCGTTTTTGATTCTGCAAAGAGGCCAAAATAATTAATCCACCCCACCCTCTCTCCTTCTCAATTAAATCCTTCCTTCCCCCGCCTTGTTAAAATAAAAATAAATGTTATTGCTTAATTGCTCTTCCTGCATCACATGTCCTTGGGCTCTTGGGGGACGTCCGTATCGCAAATGTCCAACTCTGTAATCTGAACTGTGCAGACCTGGTTTCCTCTACTTTCCCGATCGGGCTAATTTACATCCAGCCTGGGAGGGTGGGGTCTCGGCGATACAGGCAACAAAAGTTGTTCCCACTGTCACTCACTCCGGCTTCAAATGTGCCCCTCCGTTTGATGTGCAGCTGGGAAAGAATTTACTGCTGGGTGTAAACTTGGACTCCCGGAGGGGAGAAGGAGACGTCTGAAGAACTTAAAAGTAGAAAGCCAACGTCAAGGGGTGTGTGAAACCCTGTAAGTAGAGGTGAAATTCCCGATTGTCGGTTTTACAGCTGGGGGAAGAATCTAAAACTATAATCCAAGGCATGTTTTCCCCTTCTTCTCCTCCTCCTCCTCCTCCACTTTCTTCCCCAAATGGGGTAAAACTCATTTCTTGGTGCATCTTAGATAAATACGTATGTTTTTTCCCCCCACTCTTAATAGTTCCTTATTATGTAAGACAATGAATGTGTCTTTATGTGTGATGGGAAATCTTAAGCTTAATGGGTGTCCGTTGGCTGAATACACCCATTTTTCTTTCCCTTTTATTATCGATAGACAGATAATTTTTCTATCATTCTCGGGAGTCTCATTTGGGCTAATGGGGAAACACGGCATAAATAAGTGAACTATCAGACAGAGATGATTTTTGGGGCAGAAAGATTGCCAACATTATCAAAGGAACATTTGTTTTTGTCTCACAGGGTTGTGGAAGAATTTGAAAGTATTGTAGAGGTAGTCCTCAACTTACAACCACAATTGAGCTCCAAATTTCTGGTGCTAAGTGAGACATTTGTTAAGTGACATAAAAGAAAATACTTGTAGCTGGGGTTTCAGATTTTGGCAGTGGTCTTCCTCTCCAACCTTGTTTCAATTTAGTTTGTAAACGTTTTGTTACCAGTCTAGGTAATGTCATTAGCAGGACATACTTATCCTATTCTTGGAGGATCTTGGAGTCCTAGTGGACAACCATTTAAATATGAGCCAGCAGTGTGCAGCAGCTGCCAAAAAAGCCAACACAGTTCTAGGCTGCATCAACAGAGGGATAGAATCAAGATCACGTGAAGGGTTAATACCACTTTATAAGGCCTTGGTAAGGCCACACTTGGAATACTGCATTCAGTTCTGGTCGCCATGATGTAGAAAAGATATGGAGACTCTAGAAAGAGTGCAGAGAAGAGCAACAAAGATGATTAGGGGACTGGAGACTAAAACATATGAAGAACGGTTTCAGGAACTGGGTATGTTTAGCTTAAGAGAAAGAAGGACTAGGGGAGACATGATAGCAGTCTTCCAATATCTCAGAGGTTGCCACAAAGAAGAGGGAATCAAACTATTCTCCAAGGCACCTGAGGGTAGAACAAGAAGCAATGGGTGGAAACTAATCAAGGAGAGAAGCAACTTAGAACTGAGGAGAAATTTCCTGACAGTGAGAACAATTAATCAGTGGAACATCTTGCCTCCAGAAGTTGTGAATGCCCCAACACTGGAAGTCTTTAAGAAGATGTTGGATAGCCATTTGTCTGAAACGGTATAGAGTTTCCTGCCTAGGCAGGGGGTTGGACTAGAAGACCTCCAAGATCCCTTCCAACTCTACTATTGTATTGTATTGTATTGTATTCTCCTTAGCTTATAAATGTCTTGTGTGCCAGTTTGGCCAGTTGGTCATAGGATGGGTTGTTCGTTTGGAGCTGTATTTGTTCAGTGGGATTTGCCCCATTTTACAACTTTCCTTGCCACGTTGGTTCAGTGAATCCCTGCTGTGTTAAATGAGTAACACGGTTGTTCTGCGAATCTACCTTCCCCGTGGACTTTGCTTGTTGGAAAGTCTCAAAAAGAGGATCCCGTGACCCCGGGACACTATGACCATCATAAATATGAACCCATTGCCAAGCCTCTGAATGTATATCTCACGACAGTTACGTCGCTTTTCACAGCGCTGTTGTAACTTTGAACCATCACTAAGTGAACTGAATCGGGGACTACCTGTAAAATCTCCCATGGATGTCTGTACACACACTCTTCACCCCCTCGCCAATTCTTATATATATTGTATTTGTGTTACAACCCCTGGTATGCCCAAATATGGGAGGGAGCTCACTACTCCCCCTTTCTGTCCTTCGGCTCATTACAGAAGACCATCCAGGCAGAAAACCATATTTTTATTTTTAATGTTGCCTTTGCTATGTTTGTGTTGTATTTGTGCTGATAGATAAATCAGGTTCAAATCCCAGTAAGGGTATGGCTAGCTGATGAGAGCTAAATAGCTTGAAATAGATCTATACTAGTCTCCCTTTATTTATTTATCAGCACAAATATATGTGTGTGTGTGTGTGTGTGTGTATTGTGTCACAACCCCTGGTATGCCCAAATATGGGAGGAAGCATACTGCTTCCCTTTTCTGTCTATTGGCTCACCCTAGGAACCATCCAGGCAGAAAGCCATATTTTTTTTATGTTGCCTTGTTACATTTGTGTTGCATTTGTGCTTGTTACAAATAAGAAAAATATTAGTTGGGAAAGTTACTAGAGGAAGGGGGGGAAATGGAGGGAAAATTTGGTAATACGCCTAATAATATAGAGTTAAAATTATAAGAGGAGACAAAAATATTGGTGCTTAATGATGTATAAGTATGTAACAGTATTATGAGGATGGTGGGAAATTTAAATCCGTCTTGCACTGCATCCAAAAAAGAGGTTGTTACTGGGGGGGAGGGAGGGAGGGGAAACAAATGAAATTCGTATAAAGATATACCTTTTAAAGAAAAACTAGCAATATGGAAAATATTTTTTTTTCTTTGGGAATATAATTATTAATGCCACTGATAATAAATGGGGTTTGCTAAAAGGCGGAAATACACCATGTAAAATAGAGAATGGAAGGGAGATAAAGAAAGGGAAAGAGAGAGAAAGCAGACAGGAGAGAGGGAAGTAGAAGGGAGGGAGGGAGTAGGAGAGAGGGAAGATGTGGAAAGAGGAGAGAGGAGAAAGAGAGAGCAAGGGGAAGCAGAGAAGAGAGAGAGGGCAGAGGGAAGAAAGGAGGTAGGGAGGATAAGAGAGGGAGAGGAGAAGAGTTGAAGATGAAATAGACTGTAATATGGTATATGGAAAGCAGAAGAGCAAATAAAAATTGAAGAGGCTTAATGGCAAGCGGAATTGATATATTATTAAATATTCAAAAAATGTTTGTTAAGATGTAATGGTATACTTTGGATTATATATGTATGTTAAAAAATAAAAAAACTATCATCCATCCATCTATCTATCTATCTATCTATCTATCTATCTATCATCTATCTATCTATCTATCTATCTATCTATCTATTGTTTTTGGTCTCATACATACATTTACAGGTATACATTCTCATAATTCTTCTTCTTCTTATATCTTAACTTTTTTAAACATTCATTTTTCCATCTAAAAAATATTATCGAGATTGTTTTGCCTACCAGCCCAATGCACCTATTTTATTTTACCACCAACCTGTTTTTCTTTCCTTTTCTCCCTCCCTCCCTCCCTCCCTCCCTCCCTTCTCTACTTTCTTCTTTCCTCCTCTCCTTTCCCTTTCTTTCTTCCCCTTCCTCTCCCCTACTCCTCTCTCACTCTTCCCCTTCCTACCCTCTCTTCTCCCCTTCCTCTCCTTCCTCTCCTTTCCCCTTTCTTTTTCCCCTCTCCTTTCCTCTCTTCTCTCCAACTCTGAATAACGCAAGAGGAAAGTTGTAAGCTTTTGTGCTGTTTCTCCCCCCCCCACACACACACCCTGTTCTGTTGGCATATATGCCGCACGATAGCTGATTAACTCACAGGCGCAGGCAATGGCAGAATTCCCCCATTGTTTCCTGCACCCCGCTCCTTCACATCTGCCTTCTTATCCATGCCCTCCTTTGTGTGCCAAAAGGAGTTGGCACCTGCGGCTCCGACAGGCTTGGCCAGGGGCATCTCCCTATCCTTGTCAGTTGCCAAACAGATACCCATCCTTGGCAAGAGACCTGGTGCCAGGATTGCTCCTCTTCTCAGCGAGGCTTAAACATAAGACTTTCCAGCAGCCAATAAACCACCTGGTCCATCGTTCGCCAGGAGAGGGATTTAAATGCTTTTTTGGGGGGGGGGGACGCAGGCAGAACTTGAGAAGATGAGGAGCTTAAAGACAGAACAAAAGGGGGGAGATCAAGGGAGCAGAGAAAAATAGACGTGTCTGGGTATTTTCTCCCGGAACCCTTTTTTAAAAAAATAGGCAACCACATTGACAAAGGACTGGGGGAGAATAGTATATTTAATACCAGTATTGTGAAGAAGAATATTCCTGTACCTTGTGGGGGTTTTCCACCCACCCCCTCTCAGTTCTATTCAATTTGATGAAAGAGAATATGCTCCAAAAGAGAAATGCTTAAGGCTGCGGTGTCAAGTACTTTACTTCGGAATGAGGTGTGGGACAACATTCTTTCTTCGCATTGAACGATTCCCTCTCTGGCACTTAGTGAAGCTCTATAACAGCGTTGTGGCCCGCCAGTGACCAGCATAGCTGGCAGCAGAATCGGACAGCGAGGAGGTTGGGAAGGAACATGGGCCAGTCCTGGAGTCTGGGGAAGGCTTGGACGAGGGTTCTGCGTCAGAGGCAGAGAGGGGGCCAAGGCCATCTGGTAGTTTATGTGCTGCCTCCAGAGCCTCCGGAGTCTGACATCAGTGAGGCAGAAGAACAGTGGGAGCCTGTTCCCAATGCACGCATTCACAGAGCTTCCAGAAGGCAAGAGCAATTAAGACAGGGGTGTCCAAACTTGGGAACTTTAAGACTTGTGGACTTCAACTCCCTGGGGAATTCTGGGAGTTGAAGTCCACAAGTCTTAAAGTTCCCAAGTTTGGACACCCCTGAATTAAGACAAAAAGGGCGACTCAGGAGTAAGGCTTGGAGATGATCGGTCCCCTCCCATAAGACATAAAAGAGAAGCAAATGGGACTTGAGCCTTTGCAGGAAGCAATGAGTTCATCTGTTCGGTTCAAGCTCTGAGAAGTTCTGTTTGACTCTGTGCTAAGTTTTGCCTTGCAAAACTAATTGGCAAGTAGGTCTCTGGCAGCCTTTCAAGGGAGTTAAAGGTGGGTGCTTATCAACGTTCTCCTGAAAGACTGTGGCAACTCGAGCAGACATCTGTCAGAATCTTCACAGACTGTTTGCGAAGCCTTGCGGGCTGTGAATGACCATAATGCGAAGCCATATAGATAAAAGAGGGTTTTCTGGAGACTAATATTATGATTTATGCTTTCTCAGGAAGCCTAGGTCAGAACAAACAGAATAACAGCGTTGGAAGGGACTCTAGAGGTCTTCTAGTTCAACCCTGGGCTCAAGCAGAACACCCAATGCCATTCTGGACAAATAGCTGTCCAGTCTCTTTTTTTAACTTCTGGAGACAAGCTGTTCCACTGGTTAATTGTGCTCACCATTAGGAAATTTGTCCTTAGTTCCAGGTTGCTTCTCTCCCTGTTTATTCTCCATCCATTCTTTCTTATTTTGTCTTCTGGTGCTTTGGAAATTAAGGCTCTATAGCTTTCTGTAGTTTCATTTCACCCCATAAAAGGCCACAGGAAGGAACTTTTTCAGATGGGCAGCCAGAAAAACAACAACATCAGCAATAACGCACCTTCTACTGTTTTGAGCAATAAAGAAAGCATCCAGAGAAGATAGGGAAGCAAAGGTCTCATTAACAGAATAGAATAGAATAGGGAAGATGGAAGGAGAATAGAATGGAATAGGAATAGAATAGAATAGAACAGGGAAGAAGGAAGGAGAATAGAATAGGAATAGAATAGAACAGGGAAGAAGGAAGGAGAATAGAATAGAATAGGGAAGATGGAAGGAGAATAGAATAGAATAGAATAGGGAAGATGGAAGGAGAATAGAATGGAATAGGAATAGAATAGAACAGGGAAGAAGGAAGGTGAATAGAATGGAATAGGAATAGAATAGAATAGAACAGGGAAGAAGGAAGGAGAATAGAATAGGAATAGGAATAGAATAGAACAGGGAAGAAGGAAGGAGAATAGAATAGAACAGGAAAGAAGGAAGAATAGAATAGGGAAGAAGAAAGGAGAATAGAATAGGAATAGGAATAGAATAGAACAAGGAAGAAGGAAGGAGAATAGAATGGAATAGGAATAGAATAGAATAGAACAGGGAAGAAGGAAGGTGAATAGAATGGAATAGGAATAGAATAGAATAGAACAGGGAAGAAGGAAGGAGAATAGAATAGGAATAGGAATAGAATAGAACAGGGAAGAAGGAAGGAGAATAGAATAGAACAGGGAAGAAGGAAGAATAGAATAGGGAAGAAGAAAGGAGAATAGAATAGGAATAGGAATAGAATAGAACAAGGAAGAAGGAAGGAGAATAGAATGGAATAGGAATAGAATAGAACAGGGAAGAAGAAAGGAGAATAGAATAGAACAAGAAAGAAGGAAGGAGAATAGAATAGAATAGGGAAGAAGAAAGGAGAATAGAATAGAACAGGGAAGAAGAAAGGAGAATAGAATAGGGAAGAAGGAAAGAGAATAGAATAGAACAGGGAAGAAGGAAAGAGAATAGAATAGAACAGGGAAGAAGGAAGGAGAATAGAATAGAACAGGGAAGAAGAAAGGAGAATAGAATAGGGAAGAAGGAAAGAGAATAGAATAGAACAGAGAAGAAGGAAGGAGAATAGAATAGAATAGAACAGGGAAGAAGAAAGGAGAATAGAATAGAATAGAACAGTGAAGGAGAATAGAATAGGGAAGAAGGAAGGATAATAGAATGGAATAGGAATAGAATAGAATAGAATAGAATAGAATAGAATAGAATAGAATAGATCTATTAAAAGCTGATCTAAAGGTTTGTATGAGGGAACTTTAAAAGAAAGGCAAAGCTTGCAGGAAAAAGTCTGTTGATAAGTTGTTTATGCCACGTAAGATTCTGGGTGAGTCAGATCTGAATACAAATCTTCCTGGCTTCTGACCACAATGAAGTCCACAACTACAGTTTTAAGTCAAAGCACTACGTGATCTGATTTCATTTTAATGACCACTTTTACAACAGTAATAATGTGAGTCTCCATGATCCAGAATGTGATAGGATAGGGTAGGGTAGGGTAGAGTAGAATAAAATAGAATATAATTCTTTATTGACCAAGTGTGACTGGACACACAAGGAATTTGTCTTTGGTGCATATGCTCTCAGTGTACATAAAAAGATAATATACAATACACAAGAATCATAAAGTACAGCACTTAATGATAGTCATAATGTACAAATAAGCAATCAGGAAACAATCAATATCAATATAAATCATAAGGATACAAGCAATAAAGTTACAGTCCTGCAATAATAAGTGGGAGGAGATGGGTAATAGGAACGATGAGAAGATTAATAGTAATAGCAGACTTAATGAATGGTTTGACAGTGTTGAGGGAATTATTTGTTTAGCAGAGTGATGACGTTCGTGAAAAAACTGTTCTTGTGTCTAGTTGTCTTGGTGTGCAGTGCTCTATAGCTTCGGTTTGAGGGTAGGAGTTGAAACAATTTATATCCAGGATGCGAGGGGTCTGTAAATATTTTCACGGTCCTCTTTTTGACTCTTGCAGTGGAAAGATCCTCAGTGGAAGGCAGGTTGGTAGCCATTGTTTTTTTCTGCAGTTCTAATTATCCTCTGAAGTCTTGTTGGGTTGCAGAACCAAACCAGACAGTTATAGAGGTGCAGTTGACAGACTCAATGATTATTGAATTAGTAGGAATTCAGAAGGAGTAATTCTGGAAAAATTGCAAGCTCACTTTGATGCCAGATGATTTCAAGCTGTCTGCGATGTCCAAGAGATAGAGGCAAGGGGCATCTTGGCTTGTGTCTTCAAAACCAAGGTTGTGTAGTGTCAGTTGGGGCTAAGGTCCTCCCCAATTGTTACACAAGCCAGACACACCATAATGGGGGCACCCTGGGTCAGGCTGGACCCTACCATTAGGTGTGCAGGGACCCCCTCAGCAGCAGATACCAGGAAAAACCAAAGGTAGCAGCAAAATAATTGAGAATCATATGTTTTCTACCTGGGCTTCCCTGGGCTTCCTTGTTCCCATCAGGTGCATTTCAGCATATTCTGTTACTGCCAACGGTTGAAATTAGATGCAGCTTAGCTGCATATGTCCCCTAGTATATGGGACAGGAGAAGTGTCTGCTTGACCCTTCAGTAATAGGATGTCTTCAGCAGACTTTAATAAAGCCACTGCAGCCATTCAGAAGGACCCAAGTTCTTTCTTTGAGCAATACGGTCTAGATCTGTGATCCAGAGGTGGCATGCAGAGCCCTCTCTCTGGGCATGCACACGGTTGCCAGCTGCTGTTCTGGTTTCTGTCACACATGCTGGTCTTCAAAGGCACTGGAGTGCCGGAAAACGGGCCAAAAATGGCCCCAAAATCCATTTTAAGCCATTTTCCAGGGAGATAAAGGTGTGTGCTTATCAACGTTCTCCTGAAAGACTGTGGCAACTCGAGCAGGCATCTGTCAGAATCTTCACAGACTGTTTGTGAAGCCTTGCAGGCTGTGAATGACCATAATTCAAAGCCATATAAATAAAAGAGGGCTTTGGGGGACTAATATTATGATTTATGCTTTCTCAGGAAGCCTAGGTCAGAACAAACAGAATAACAGAGTTGGAAGGGACCCTAGAAGTTGTCTAGTTCAACCCCCGGCTCAAGCAGAAGACCCAATACCATTCTGGACAAATAGCTGTCCAGTCTCTTTTTTTAACTACTGCAGACTAGTCCGAAAATGGCACAAAAATAGCCTGAAATGGACTTGAAAAATGGCCTGAAAATGCCCAAAAACCAGGCATGCACGCACCGGCCAGCTGGTCTTTGGGTTTCTGGTCCTCCGGTGCAGACGAAGGCCAGGTGGCCAGCATGCATGCATGTGCCAGAAACCTTAAAACCATTTATGCGTGCCGGCCAGCTGGTTGTTGGGTTTCCTGTGCTCTGGTGCGCCACATGCATGCACACGTGTTCAGATTTGGGCACTTTGTGCCGAAAAGGTCCACTATCATTAGCAGCAGCAGCAGCAGCAGCAGGAACACAATTGTCAAGCAGGCCTGGGAAATCAGGAGATTCAGGCAGTTCAAATCAGTTTAAATATTTATTGCAAGCTGAGCCTCTCTATGAGAATCCGACCAACTAACGGTCAAGAGAAAAGAGCGGGAGATAAGAAAGGCATTCAAGGCAGGCAGGGACTCATGACTTAGGACTTGTTTGACCTCTCCCTCAGGCTCAGCCTGGTCATCTCCTACAGCAACACAATTAGCAGAAGATCTTAAATTTAGAGGAACACACACACACACACACACACACACACACACACACACATCAACAAAGGAGAAGGAAAGAAGATATGTTGGTTTCCATTGCAGCTAGTCCTCGACTTACAACAGTTCATTTAGTGACCATTACAGCAGCTACAACGGCACTGAAAAAAGTGACTTATGACCGTTTTCCGCAGTCACCACCTTTGCAGCATCCCCACTTCCCATGTGATCAAAATTCAGATGCTTGGCAACTGGTTCATACTTAACGACTGTTGCTGTGTCCCAAGACACTGTGATTCCCTTTTGTGACCTTCTGAGAAGCAAAAGTCAATGGGGAAGCCAGATTCCCTTAACAACCGGGTTGCTAACTTATCAACTGCAGTGATTCACTTAACAACTGAGGCAAGGAAGGTCATAAAATGGGGCAAAGCTCACTTATCCAATGTATCATTTAACAACAGGTGACTTTTGAGATCAATTGTGGTCGTAGGTCGATGGCTACCTGTACTATATTCCCAGCAAATCTAAGATAACTTTCCCCTAACTTTGAAATACAAGATTATTTAGGGAGAGAGGGAGAAAATTTGTTTTAAAAAATCCAAGCTAATCTTTCCTTCAGTGCTGAATGGGTGATATATGATACATGTGTGATCACAAACTTGGAATCGAATTGATTGCTCTTCTCTTGTGCAGCAGATCCGTGAAGATCTGAAGATCTCAAGGATGGGCCTACTTCTCTGCTGCTGAGGACGGAACAGGGAAAAACCGAGGGGACGAAGTGGAGATCTACAGTGACAGGAAGAGGGGGGGAAAAGCCATGATCAGTGTCTATCCAGGATTTAGAAAACCAGCCAAGTGAAAAGAGTCGCCAAGGTAAATGAATCTCTTTGAGCCTCTCACAATGCAAAGTTGGCTCCGGGTTTGGTCACTGTGTGTCTTTCCCAGAATTGCACCTGAGAAGAAGTGGAGCAAAAAAGGAGCTCTTCTACCGCAGGTGGAATTTGCAAAATGCAAGAGCTCTTCTACCGCAGGTGGAATTTGCAAAATGCAAGACATTGGGCTTTTGTGGCATCAGATGGAAAACTCAAGGCGAGGCCTGGGCCCCGCTAGGGAGGAATGAAAACAATCCCAGAAAGGAAAAACTCCTACATATGATTTTTTTTAAAAAAAATTTAAGCACACTAGAACAAATGCAGCCGATAGAAGAAAATATTTGTAGCTCTGGGTTGAACTGGGGGGTCCTTGGTGTCAGGGGTGAAATTCAGCAGGTTCTGACAGGTTCTGGAGAACCGGTAGCAGAAATTTTGAGTAGTTCAGAGAACCAGCAAATACCGCCTCTGGCTGGCCCCAGAGTGGGGTGCAAATGGAGATTTTGCAATATCCTTCCCTCAGGAGTGGAGTGCGAATGGAGATTTTGCAATATCCTTCCCCCAGGAGTGGGAGGGAGTGGAGATTTTGTAGTATCCTTCCCTCAGGAGTAGGGAGGGAATGGGGATTTTGCAGTATCCTTCCCCCAAGAGTTGGGTGGGGATGGAGATTTTGTAGTATCCTTCCCTCAGGAGTGGGAGGGAATGGAGATTTTGTAGTATCCTTCCCTCAGGAGTGGGAGGGAATGGAGATTTTGTAGTATCCTTCCCTCAGGAGTAGGGTGGGAATGGAGATTTTGTAGTATCCTTCCCTCATGAGTGGGAGGGAATGGAGATTTTGTAGTATCCTTCCCTCAGGAGTGGGAGGGAATGGAGATTTTGTAGTATCCTTCCCTCAGGAGTAGGGTGGAGATTTTGCAGTATCCTTCCCTCAGGAGTAGGGTGGGAATGGAGATTTTGCAATATCCTTCCCCCAGGAGTGGGAGGGAATGGAGATTTTACAGTATCCTTCCACTGCCATGCCCATCAAGCCACGCCATGCCCACCAAGCCATGCCCACAGCACCAGTAGTTAAAAATATTTGAATCCCACCATTGATGCAAAGGGTTGTGAAAGAGGAATCCTGTCCTTCAGTGTTACTCCCCCACCCCACCCCGGTCTCTTGGAGAAATTGGAAGAAATTATCCACCTGAAATTTCTAGGCTGAAACTGTGGGGAAAAAATTGGGTGGGCTCTTTGTGCTCAGCTACAGCTGAAACTGAATTATGGACAATGGCTGAGGGTCTTAGAAGCTGGGGCGGGATCATAGAAGAAGTCCACTGCATGTATTGAGATGATTCCCGTCTCCAAAATTAAAACCATAATTCTTACAGTGAAATAAACGTATGTAGTTTGGGAGAGGGACACGGTGTTCTGTTTCCCCGCAGTCCGATTCATGGGATAAGAAACATATTCCTTCTCTTTTAATTCCATTTTGGCCACAAACATTTGCCCTTTGTGCAAATCCTTAGTCTGCTGAACAGATGCTAAGAACAGAAAAGGGCCTTGTCGTGTTGTGTGTGTGGATTGTGGTTTTGTTGTTTCCTCTCTTGTCTCCAGGATCAGAGTGTTAATGTTTGTGATGGCTTTTGAGTATAAACTTTACAGCATCTTCAGTAGGAAAGTGGAATTTAATAGAACTCGGTAAAAGGAAAAAAGGTGTCCATGCAGATTTTACTCCGCTAGTTGTGTCGGATTCCAAGGAATGGTGCTCCTCTCCATTTTGAGACCACTGAGACAGCGCTGTCTGAATTTCCACAATCATGTGACCAGCATAGAGTGCTGCTACCTTCCCACCAAAGTGGTACCTATTTATCTACTCGCATTTGCACGCTCTTGAATTGGTAGATTGTCAGGAGCTGGGGCGAGGATGGGAGCTCACCCTGTCACGTGGCGCTCGGGTCTCAAACCTGGGCTGTGGGTTTTCCAGCTGACACCCCAGCATCTTAACTGCTAAGTCACCACACTGCCCTAATAAGGATTAGAGGGCCAAAAAAAATGGCTTAGAGCAGGGTGTCAAACTCAAGGCCCACAGGCCAAATTCAGCCCATGGGGTGCTTAGATCTGTGTTGTACTGCCTCCTTCTCTTCTGTTAAAAGTTTCTTGCTTTTTCTTGCTCTGTTAAAAGTTTCTTGCTCTGTTCCCTTCTCACATTCTTAGATCCTCTAAACAAGGGGTGTCAAATTCGGTCTCATTGAGGGCCGCATCAGGGTTTTACTTCGGGGGGGCTGGATGCTGCAAGTATGAAAAATGGTCATAACTCGCTTTTTTCAGTGTAACTTTGAAGGGCGTCACTAAACAAACTGTCATAAGTTGAGGATTACCTGCACTGGAAATTAGGAGGAGGAGCTTCCGGAGGGAATGGAGGACTGCCTCTGAGCTCCGCTAAATGCGGAGGGCTCTTTGACGGGCGGGATGCTGCCGACCCTCATTTCCACCTTGAGGGTCGGGGATTTCTGGCGCCGAATATCCTGGCACCCTGCCCGGCTCCAAGCTGGCCCGTCAGGTCGGCCGGGCAGCTGGACAGGAGGAAGATAGCGCGCCAGTCGGCGCGGCATGGCGGCTGGCGTTTTTAAGCCGGCATGGCGGCTGGCGTTTTTTGAGTCGGAGCGGCAGAGCAACGGAACGCCAGCGCCAGTGGAGCAGCGATGCGGTAAAGACCTGAGCGGAGGGGGCGGAGAAGGCTGGAGGAGGTTGGAGGACGGCGGCGGTGGTCTGTTTGACTGGGTGGATTTTGGCTGGAGACATTCAGAAAGATGGGGGCAACCCAGGAGAGCCGAGCGGCCCGAATTATGATCTAGGGGACGCTGAGCTCCAAACTGGCCGGCGATTATGATTCTAGACCGGCGAGAGGGCCGTGGGAAGGAGTGTGAGGCCCGAGGGAGGCCCGAGAGATCCGAGGCGCCAAAGGGAAGAAGGGAAGGAGAGTGAGGCCTGAGGCGCCGGAGGAAGTAGAGAGTGGAAAGATCGGTGGAAGGGCTGCAGGGAGGCCGCAGGGAGGCCAATGCAGCCCTCCCGGGCCCAATAACAACGACTATGGGTGGCCAAATGGACGGAGGACTATTTACAACTATGGCAGGCCATGGAACGGAGGCTTTGGAACATCAAAGGCCCATGCAGAAGGTCAGACCCAGTGCTTTGCTGTGCTCACCACTACCCCCCCACTCATTTACCACCTACTTATTATGGGCTATCCGCCCTACTGCCTATTACGACCTACCGCCTATTACGAACTACTTCTTAGCTGCAGTCTTTTATCCACCAGCTGGCTATTTTATTTTATTTCCATCAGCCATCATTTCCATCCAGATGTGGACTATCTTCATCAGCCTATCCCCTTGCCTGGACTATCCCCTTGCCAGGACCATCCCCTTAGTGGGAATTGCGGCTGCTGATGCATATTAACATCTACAGCTCCCACTTGATGAACTTGGCCCTGTCCAATATGTTATACACGAGGCTAGACCTGCTACAGCTATGAGAGTCCCCCCTCTCGCAGTTATGGCCTCCTGCCCTTTCGAGGGCCCACCTTGAGGACGGGTTCATTAACCCAGAGAGGTGGAGGAAGCGCACATTGAGGAGTTTTTTAATTAATTGCTTTTTAAAAATTGTAAGGGGTTCCAGGGATGGGGGGGGAACAGGGCAGGAGGGATGGGAGAGCCAGGCATCTAGGTGTGGTCGAAGGAGGAGGGAGCGGAGTGGGGGAGGAGAGGGAAGATAGCATTCCTGTGCAGGGCTCTCTGATACCAACGGTCGTGGGGAGGGGCAGGTGCGAGGACAGATCAAGAGCGCGTAGTCGGTTGGGAGACCGGGGTTTTTGGTCATACCCGGTCGTTTGTACCAACTCCTGCATACTAGGTGGTCAGGATCTACAGACCCAAGGCCTGAGACTGCTGTTATGCAACGTGAGGTCCGTTGTCAATAAGGCCCCCCTCATCCACGATCTAATTTTGGAGGGGGAGCCGGACCTCGCAGGAATAACTGAGACCTGGTTGGGCCACGAGGGAGGCTTACCCCTCGTGGAAATGTGCCCGCCAGGTTATCGAGCATTTCACCAGCCTCGGGCCCAGGGAAGGGGCGGTGGGGTAGCAGTGATTATCTGGGAAGACTTGGAGCCGAGAGAGTTCACTGTGCCACAGACATCCGGGTGTGAGTCCCTTGTCGTGAGATGGGGCCCAGGGAGGCAGTTGGGCCTGCTGATAGTATACCTGGCTCCTCGCTATACATCAGTGGCCCTGCCCGAACTCCTCGAGCTGATCTCATCGGTGGCGGTTGAGACCCCCAAACTTTTAGTGATGGGGGATTTTAATCTGCCGTCGATGGGAGAAGCGTCTGAGGGGGTTCGGGAGTTCATGGCTTCCATGACAGCCATGGACCTGACTCAATTAATTCAGGGCCCTACTCACGAGGGAGGCCACACGCTGGACCTTGTCTTTGTCTCTGGCCAGTGGACGAGTGATCTGGGAATAGGGGATCCAACTATTATTCCCCTGTCATGGTCAGATCACTCACTTCTCCGGCTTGACTTCCCCGGTGCTACCCCCCGCTGCGGGGAGGCGGAACCGGAAGGTATTAGATGGTTCCGCCCTAAGCGCCTGATGGAACCAGATAGGTTCCAGACGGAGCTTGGGTCACCTCCTGTGGACCTGACCCGCCCCCGAGTGGAGGACCTGGTAGACGCATGGAATAGTGCGACTACCGGGGCCCTGGACCGGGTGGCACCTTTGCGGCCTCTCCTGCGGCGACGAACCACCCTGGCCCCTTGGTTCACCGAGGAGCTAAGGGTGATGAAACGCCACAAGAGACGCCTAGAGAGTCGTTGGAGATCCTCCCGTTCCGAATTTGACCGAGCACAGGCACGAGCCTATTTGAGGACATACCTTGTGGCATTAAGAGCAGCCAAACGTCAATATTGTGCCGCTCTTATTGCGTCCTCAGATAACCGCCCTGCCGCCCTGTTTCGGGTGACTCGCTCCCTCTTGTTTGAGAGACCGCGGGAAGCCCCTTTACAGGGCAGAGCAGAGGAGTTTGGGAAATATCTACAGGACAAAGTCGCTCAAATCCGGATGGGATGGGCCCCTTTCAGTGGTCCAGTTGAGACGCCCGTGGCGAGTCTTGAGGGACCGCTTTGGGAGGAGTTTGACTTGGTTGCCATTGAGGATTTGGACAGGTTGCGTGGACGTCTGCGACCTACCACATGTTTATTGGACCCGTGTCCCTCCTGGCTTGTACTGGCATCCTGGGAGGTTATGCGCGACTGGCTCCTGGGCCTAGTGAACGCTTCGTTGGGTGAGGGGTTCCTGCCGGCCGCCTTGAAAGAGGCGGTTGTGAGGCCCCTGCTCAAGAAGCCTTCCCTGGACCCAACGGATCTAGTCAATTATCGTCCAGTCTCCAACCTTCCTTTTTTAGCGAAGGTTGTAGAGAGTGTGGTGGCTCAACAGTTCCCACGTCACCTGGAGGAGAATGATTATCTAGACCCACGCCAGTCCGGCTTCCGACCTGGGCACAGCATGGAGACAGCCTTGGTCGCATTGGTCGATGATCTCTGGAGGGCCAGAGATAGGGGTTGTTCCTCTATCCTGGTCCTATTAGATCTCTCGGCGGCGTTCGATACCATCGACCATGGTATCCTGTTGCACCGGCTAGAGGGGCTGGGAGTCAGGGGCACCGTTCTACGGTGGTTTGGCTCCTACCTCTCTGGCCGGACGCAACGTGTGTTGGCAGGGGAGCAGAGATCGACCCGGAGCCCCCTCACATGTGGGGTGCCACAGGGGTCGGTGCTCTCGCCTCTCCTGTTCAACACATACATGAAACCGCTGGGCGAGATCATCCGTGGTTTTGGGGTGGGATATCATCTGTATGCTGATGATACTCAGCTATACATTTCCACCCCGGACCACCCCAATGAAGCCGTTTAAATGATGTCCCGGTGTTTGGAGGCCGTACGGGTCTGGATGGATGGCAACCGACTAAAACTCAACCCTTCCAAGACGGAGTGGCTGTGGCTTCCGGCCTCCCAGTTCAACCAGTTGCTTCCATCTCTGGCCATTGGGGGCGTGCAACTGGCCCCCATGGAACAGGTGCGCAATTTGGACGTCCTCCTGGATGCCCGGCTGTCCATGGATGACCATGTAACAGCCGTGGCAAGGGGGGTGTTCCATCAGGTTCGCCTGATGCGCCAATTGCGCCCCTTATTGGACCGGGATGCCCTACGCACAGTCACCCATGCGCTAGTGACGTCTCGCCTGGACTACTGCAATGCTCTCTACATGGGGCTTCCCTTGAGATGCACTCGGAGACTACAGTTGGTCCAGAACGCGGCCGCGCGGATGATTATGGGGAGGACTAGATACTCCCCTGTAACACCTCTCCTGCGCGAGCTGCACTGGCTTCCTGTAGTCTACCGTGTGCGTTTCAAGGTTTTGATTATGATCTTTAAAGCGCTTCATGGCACAGGACCTAGTTACATGCAGGATCGCATCCTGCCCCATACATCCCTACGACCAATCCGCTCACACACAGAGGGACTTCTTCGGGTGCCGTCCGCTAAACAGTGTCGGGGGGCGACACCCAGGAGCAGAGCCTTCTCTGTGATGGGCCCAGCCCTGTGGAATGACCTCCCCCGTGACATCAGGATTATTTCCGATCTCCGCTCCTTCCGTGTACAGCTGAAGACCCACCTCTTTCAATTATCTGGCCTGGCTCAACCGTAAATTTTTTCTTATTCCTCCTGACAGTCCTTTTAAATTCTTTAAATTTTAAATTGTGTTATTATAATTGGGGTATTTTAATGGTGATTTTTAACTGTCTAAATGTGATGTAATTTATTACCTCCTCCGTGCATGTATGTCTTTGTATATGTGTATGTTTATGTGTTTGTACATATGTTTTATGTTTTATATGTTTTACTGTACGCCGCCCCTGCCTGGAAAGGGAGCGGCTAATAAATTCAAATTTATTATTATTATTATTATTATTATTATTATTATTATTATTATTATTATTATTATTATTATTATTATTATTATTATTATACGATTGTATCACAGCGGCCAGTTGATTCGCCGGATTTGGCATTGATTACTAGTCGGGCCCCACCCAGGGGCCTAGGACGTCATAACGTATTTTCGTAATATGTGTGCGGATCCAAGCAGTGCGGCCTTTTGCATTTGACTGATGGTGATTTTGTCAAGTTTTAACTGTTTTAAATGTAATTCCAGTGCTTTTGGAATAGCACCCAGTGTGCCGATTACCACTGGAATTACCACTGCTGGTTTGTGCCATAATCGTTGGATTTCAATTTTTAAGTCCTGGTATTTTGCGATTTTTTCATATTCCTTCTCGGCGACCCTGCTATCACCTGGTATTGCGATGTCTATGATTGTAACCTTATTTTTCTCAACCAGTGTGACGTCTGGTGTATTATGCGCCAGTATTTTATCCGTTTGTATGCGAAAATCCCACAAGATCTTGACCATCTGACCCTCGACGACTTTTTCAGGCTTATGTTCCCACCAGTTTGTTGCTGTTTTAATGTTATAATTTTTGCACAAATTCCAGTGGATCATTTGTGCCACTGAATTGTGCCGCATTTTATAGTCAGTCTGCGCGATTTTTTTACAGCAGCTGAGTATGTGGTCAACAGTTTCATCAGCCTCTTTGCAAAGTCTACATTTGGCATCATCAGAGGATTTTTCGATTTTGGTCTTAATGGCATTTGTGCGGATAGCTTGTTCTTGCGCAGCCAGGATTAGTGACTCTGTTTCTTTCTTTAATGTACCTGCTGTTAACCATAACCAAGTTTTTTCACTGTCCACTTTATCTTTTATTTTTTCCAGAAATTGGCCATGCAATGCTTTGTTCTGCCAACTCTCCATTCTTAATGTTATCACATCTTTTTTGTATTCTTGTTTCGTCTGTTGGGCCTTCAATAGATTTTTGTTCTTTACTTCGATTAATAGATGTTCTTGACTTTCTTTTAAATAATCAGCCAGTGCATGTTTTTCTTCTTCAACTATTTGCTTCACTTGTAATAATCCTCTGCCACCTGATTTCCGGGGTAGGTATAATCTATCAATATCTCCACGTGGATGTAAACTGTAGTGCATTGTCATTAGTTTCCTGGTTTTTCGGTCTAAAATGTCCAAATCAGCTTGTGTCCAGTTAACTATACCAGCTGTGTATCTTATAACTGGTATTGCCCAGGTGTTTATGGCCTTGATTGTATTTCCACCATTCAATTTAGATTTCAAAATTTTCCTAACTCTGTTGGTGTACTCTCTCCTGACAATAGTTTTTACTTCTCCATGCTTGATGTTATCCAACTGCAGAATGCCTAAGTATTTGTAGGCTTCATTTTCGTTGCATTTAATTAGTTGGCCATTGGGCATTTCAATTCCCTCACACGCAGTGATTTTGCCTCTTTTTATGGATACAGTGGCACATTTTTCCATGCCAAACTTCATTGAAATATCGGTGCTGAATACTCGGACTGTGTTTGTCAATGATTGGATTTCTATTTCTGACTTTCCATAGAGTTTCAAATCATCCATATATAATAAATGCGAAATTTTTTCGGCTTCTTTGGCTGTTTGGTAGCCTAATTTCATTTTTTTTAAGATTACTGATAGTGGGATCATCGCGATGATGAAGAGAAGAGGTGAAAGTGAATCACCCTGGAAAATTCCTCGCTTGATATTAACCATTCCGTAGTTCTCATTCCCTACTGCCAACTCGGTTCTCCATTGTTTCATCGCCTTTTCAGTAAAGGATGTAATATTTTTGCTAATGCCAGTTGTTTCTAAGCATTTTATGATCCAACTATGCGGCAATGAGTCAAATGCCTTTTTGTAATCAATCCAGACCATATTCAAGTTCGTTTTTCTGTTCTTACAATTTTCTAATATCATTTTATCAATTAGGAGCTGATCTTTTGTGCCCCTGCTCCTTCTTTTGTTGCCTTTCTGCTCTACTGGCAAGATGTTGTTTGTTTCCAAATAATCCATAATGTTATCTGCAATAATGCCTGTGAGTAATTTGAAGGTTGTTGGCAAGCATGTTATTGGTCTGTAGTTTTCAGGTATTGTTCCTTTAGTTGCATCTTTCTGAATCAAGTATGTTTTTCAGTTGTCAACCATTCATCAATTTGGCCATTTTGTAAAATCTCATTCAGTTGCCTGGCCAATATTGCATGTAAACTGGTCAGATATTTGAGCCAGAAACCATGTAATTGGTCCTTTCCAGGTGATGTCCAATTCTTTACTTTTTTTACTCGATTTTTGACCATCTCAGTTGTTATTTCTAATACTTGCATTTGTTTGTTGCCAATGCTTTTCTCAAAGTCATGTATCCATTTTGCTTCCTTATTGTAGTCCTTTGCATTTTCCCACAATTCTTTCCAGAATTTAACTGTGGCCTGCTTTTCTGGTTTTTGACTTTTGGTGTCATCATTCACATTAAGACTTTGATAAAAACGCCGTTGGTCTGATCGAAATTGCTGATTTTGTTTATACTGGATGATTCGTGCCTCATATCTTTCAATTTTCCTAGCTGTTGCTGTTATCTGCTGTTTTACAATCTCTACAGCTTCATTGATGTTTCTTGTATCCAATCTATACCTTCTGATTAGCTGATCTATAATTTTATTGTTTCTAAGTCGTTGCTCACGCATGTTCTTCAAATTGCTAGCATCTGCCCTTAATTTTTTAACTTTTTGTTCCAATCGGATTTTCCACTTTGGCTTTGATGCTTTTTCTGTTGTGTAACTAGGTGCTTTGATTTTAATGCCTAGTTCATTAGTGACTATTGCGGCTGCGCTGTACATTAACTGGTTCGTTTCCAAGATGGATCCCGATTCAATTGTTGAAAGCACTGCATTAACCATTTTCATGATAGGGGCCAAAATTTTCTTAGGCACAGTTTTTAATGATGGTAAACGTTGCCGTTCCTTATTAAGCAGAAAATGCTCCATGATCTTGTCCTTCAATTCTTTTTGTTTCTGAGTTAGTTCATCAGTTGGTTCAGTGATAACTGGTTCTGGTGATAGTGTTGTTATTTCCTCCCCGACAGCTTCTTCTGGGAGTTCTACTACAATGCCTTTAGGTGTGTCTTGAGTATCAGTTATTTCTGCTTGTGATGTTGTTTTCTCAGTTTTGCAATTTGCTTGAATTTCCTCAAGTTCAACTTCACTAAACACTTTATTCCATGTAATAAATCGCCTTTGATCTGCAAGTCGTTGTTCACTAACATTTGAATCTGGATGTTGTTGTTTCCATAATTCATACATTCGCTTTAAATAACCTCTTTTCCCAGGCTCTGAGTTGTAATAACAGGCCATTATGGCACGGTTTTCATCAGCACTATATTTTTGTCGTTTTGTTGGCTGGTCCACTTGTAGCCCACTTGTCGACGGATGTCCAGGGACCTCAACATCCGCCGCGGCCCTTGTTAACCCGCGCGACGACCGATGCGGTATAGAATTTTTATTTGTTTCTTTCACCATGTTATATGGGTTGGCGGGTTTTTTTATGGGGCCAGGTTGCCAACCTGACCTCAACCCTCCTCCTTTCTCATCCGGGCTTGGGACCGGCAACGGCGGAGTTGTTGTTGTTATTATTATTATTATTATTATTATTATTATTATTATTATTATTATTATTATTATTATTATTAAGCTGTGCACACTTGAAAACAATTTGGAGGAAGTACTTCAGACCTCACATTAGCACTTTCTGCTCTCTGTTGAAACACCCCCCACCCCTTTCGTTGTGCTCTGGTACAAAGCCTGAAAAGGATGGTTTTTGCTGCTGTTGAACTGATGATGTTATCTAGCTGGGTCCTGAAACGTCTGCATGAAAGCAGCTAAGCTGAGCCATTAGTGGATAAACCCAAGTAGATACTAGTTTATTGTTGAATGCCTAACATAAGAATCTCACCAGACTGCCTGCCTTCTCTTGGGAAAGGGCAGATGTAGACCTAAGAATTGGACCTCAAAACTTTTCCTCCCCAGAATGGACTCTTAAGCTTGAATGTCTCTTTGCTTTCTCTAGAGCCATCATGGCAAACCTATGGCATACATGCCACAAATGGCATGTAGAGCTCTCTCTGCGGGCACGCGAGCCTTCGCCCCAGCTCAGCTCCACTGTGCATGCATGCATGCCTTCCGCAGCCAGCTGATTTCCAGGTCTCTGCCATGCATGCACCGGGGGCAAGGCACATGTGGGAGATGTACACATACGTGCTGGGTTTTGTGTGCATGTGTGGGGGAGTGTGGAGGTCGTGCACACATGCGCAGGGGGGCGGGGGACATGGGTTGTGTGTATCGCACGGGTGTTGCATTATGGGGGTGGGCATGTACGCTATTGGCACGTGACAACAAAAAGGTTAGCCCTCACTCCTCTAGAGGAGGGGTCAGCAAACTGCAGCTCTGGAGCCGCATGTGGCTCTTTCCTCCCTCTGCTGCGGCTCCGTCACCGGTCGGCGCCACAATTTTGAGAGGAGCTTCCGGTGGGTGAGGGGGAGAGAAGCACAGTGCGCCAGGAGAAGACTCTATGGCAAGGGGAGGGTTTTCCAGTTGTCTCCACAATTGATAGGGCTTCCGGTTATGACAGGTAGAGGGAAAAGTACACCGCGCTAGGAGGAGACTCTATGGTGGGGAAACTGAACTTCCGGTCAGCTCCAGAATTGAATAGGGGATTTCCGGTTAGGATCTTTGTGGCTCCCGGTGTTTTTTCTTCTGTGGGAAACGGGTCCAGATGGCTCTTTGAGTGTTTGCCGACCTCTGCTCTAGAGGAATCTTCTCTCCTTCTGCCTGTGATTCCCCTGGAACCGGGACAAGGGTGGGAAAGTAGGGTTTCCTTTGGGAAGTGATGAACTCTGAAAAGTAGGTCTGGTCGGCCAGTTGGGATGTCCTAGACCTGTGATGGTGAACCTATGGCATGCGTGCCAAAGGGGGCACTCAGAGCCCTCTCTGCTGGCATGCCCGCTGTCACCCCAGTTCAGCTCTCTGTGGCGTTTCTGTGGTGAGCTTCTGTTTCCTTGCAAATGACGAAACAGAATCTCACGAAAGGAAAAGATCTTACATCTTGCTGTGTGCTGATGTTGGCCCGCCGGTCTTTGGGTCTCTGCTGTGCATGCTCACGTGTCTGTGCGCACATCCGTACATGTTGGCACATGTTCATGTTCATGCATGTGTGCACATGTCAGTGCATGCGCGCATTTGCACGCATGTGCACACCTTTCCGTTTGGACATGCGCATGCATGCAATGTGGGCACTCCGTGTCTAAAAGGTTCTCCATCACTGTCCTAGACAGATGGAAACGTTCATTTTTGCCAATGAGGAACTGGAGAGTTTATCCTCCCTTCCAGTTTTAAGGCTGCAATTCTTCCCAGTATGGTGCCACCAAGGCAACATGCCCTCAAAATGAGAGTATAGCAAAGTTGGCCATAATTTCTGAGAGCTCTTCTTCTAATGCTTTGGCCCCCGTCCTTTTGTCTCGTGGATGCCAAAGAAACCAGGGAGCAGGCTGCGTGTGGCATTGAGGCTGGCTGATTAGCGACCAGCAGCCTGGCACACAGATGGCGTTCGGTTGAAGATGCGCCAACTTGGGTGGTGGAAGAGAGCGGGGTTTAGGAAAAGCTCAGCGCCTTTTAAGCTGAGGAAAGGCTGGGTGCCAAGCTCTGGTTTGGAAGTCCTTGGGTGGAGGCCAGGTCTTAGTGTAGATTCTCTCTTGCCAACTCAAGCCGGCACTGCAGAAAAATTGCGTTTACAGCCACAGATGAAAAGGACAGATGAACAGAGGTGAACCAAACCCCATTGATGGGTCAAGCTGACCCTACCTGTGCAGGACCGCCATAACCTCTCGCGAATGCCACCTACCTTCCTTTTCCATGATACGTTATTAAGGAGACGCCACGTATGAAAATAACTTGATGCTATGCGAGTGGCATGCCGAGATATCAGTTAGAAATGGCATTAGGTAGAATTAAATAGAATGTTCTTTCTGCGCCAACTCGGGAAGCTCACACTGCCCAAAGAGCTGCTGATCCTGTTCTACAGGGGAATTACTGTGTCTGTCAACTGCACCTCTATAACTGTCTGGTTTGGCTCTGCAACGCAACAAGACAGACACAGACTTCAGAGAATAATCAGAACTGCGGGGGGGGGGGGAATACTACCAACCTGCCGTCCAGTGAGGATCTCTCTACTGCACAAGTCAAAAAGGGGGCTGTGAAAATATTTACAGACCCTTCACATCCTGGACATAAAATGTTTCAACTCCTACCCTCAAAACGAAGCTATAGAGCACTGCACACCAAGACAACTAGACACAAGAACAGTTTTTTCCCGAATGCCATCACTCTGCTAAACAAATAATTCCCTCACCACTGTCAAACCGTTCACTAAGTCTGTGTTACGATTACTATTAGTCTTCTCATCATTCCTATCACCCATCTCCTCCCACTTATGACTGCAGGACTGTAACTTTGTTGCTTGTATCCTTATGATTTATATTGATATTGATTGTTTCCTGATTGCTTATTTGTACCCTATGACTATCATTAAGTGTTGTGCCTTATGATTCTTGACAAATGTATCTTGTCTTTTCGTGTACACTGAGAGCATATGCACCAAAGACAAATTCCTTGTGTGTCCAATCACACTTGGCCAATAAAGAATTCCATTCTATTCTGTTATCCTCTCCCTTCTGTTTTAGATGATAATTAATTACTGCTCAGAAATGAACACTGTTCATTTCCAGCCATTAAAAAACAGTGTTCATTTCTGAGCAGTAATTAAAGCGTTTGAAGATGCTATCCACAAGAAGAAGCATTCAAGCATTTCAGATAAATCAATCCTTCATTCTTTATGGAGAGATTGGCTATCCTATATCAACCTCCTGCAAAGGGGAATTTTCCAGAGTTGATAGAAGTGTAATTCCTAGACAGCATGGCTGGAAATAATTCCAAAATATATTGTTAACAAATCTGAGCTTTTCTTGATTTCTAATCAATTACCATAGTTCAGAGATTGAAAGGCAGTGGAATTGACAGACTAAAGGCTTGTTTCTCATGCTTTCAGATGGGTGAAATTCAACTCCCAGAATCCCTTAGCCAGAAAATTGGCCAATTCCCAGATTATTATTTTTTAAAAAAACAGAGTTGGAAGGGACCTTGGAGGTTTTCTAGTCCAACCTCTGCTCTCTTCTGACCTAGGCTTCCCCAGCAGCACAAAGCTGAGTCCTTGTCCTGATAAATCCCTTTTATTTAATTTACACTGAATTCATCTCCAGCAAAGTCCTGACCCACAGTCTTTCAAGGTAGCTCACAATTATCAACCTTTATCAGGCTTGGAGAGTGGACAGGCCGATATCTTTCAGACGGCGCAATACTTGGGAAGTATGCAGGAATGAACTAATTGTCTCCTGCAAACTCCACTCCCCTTTCGCTCCTCTTTCATTTCCTCTAGGAGGGGCCCTTCAGTGTCCATCTGTGGCCTTACTCCCAATTGACCCCTGTTCTTTAGCAGTTCCCTTTAGCTGTTCCCTAGCACAGTGGTGGGCAACCTTTTTTTTCAACTGAGCCAAATCTCGCCAAAACCACGATTGAAATTTACTTTGAGAGCCACATTTTTAAAACCGAAAATACATAGGATGGTACACTGTTTTTAGTTTCAATAAGTTTTTATTGAGAATATTCTGCATGCAAGTATCCACATAGGTCGGGAGGATACAAATAACACAACTAATAAAACAAAAACTTTAGAACGATATTATTTATCGATAACGTTAAATTCCGTAAAATTTGCCTTACAATGTAGAGAAAATTACACCCTGACATTGACTGACAAAGTCACAACCACTAATGTGAACAATGGCCTTGCATTTCCTTGGATAGTTTGAGTAAGTCAGGTTTGTATGTTGTTGTTTTTAATTTCATCTCTCTCTCCCACTTTCTTTTTTTCTTTTTCTTTCTCTCTCTCTCTCTCTGGCTCTTTGTCTCTCCCTCCCTCCCTCCTCCATCTCTGTCACTCTGTGTGTGTGTGTGTGTGTGTGTGTGTGTGTGTGTGTCTCACTCACTCTGTGTGTGTGTGTGTCTGTCTCTGTCTCTCCCTCTGTCTCTCTCCCCTCCCTTCCTCTCTCTCTGTCACTCTGTGTATGTGGGTGTGTCTGTCTCTCACTCATTCACTTAATCACTCACTCTGTGTGTGTCTCTCTGTCTGTCTATCTTTCTCTCCCTCCCTCCCCCTCTCTGTCTCTGTGTGTGTGTGTGTGTCTGTCTGTCTGTCTGTCAGTCTCTCTCTGATTCCCTCCCTCACTCCCTCTCTCTGTTCCTCTCTCTGTCTGTCTTTCTCACTCACACACACACACACACACACACACACACACACACACACACTGTGGTCACCTTGTTGAGTGTTCCAATCACATTTGAAACACTCAACAACTGGCCTGCATTTTTGGTATTTTGCAGCATTCTGCAGTCATAGGACCAAAATTGGTTGTCACTCGCCCGGGCTTTTGCAGAAGCTTCCCTCCGAAGCCCGAGAGGAGGGAGGGGAGCGGGCACCCGGCACACAGAAGAGCTGCATTAAAGGGTGTAAAGAGCCGCATGTGGCTCCCGAGCCGCGGGTTGCCCACCACTGCCCTAGCATATACTGGGAACAGGCTCCAGCTGTTCGTCTGCCTCACTGATGTCTGACTCCAAAGGCAGCTGATAACTGTTAGATGGCTCTGGCCCCATCTCTGCCTCTGATGCAGAGCCCTCATCAGAGGCTTCCCAAACTCCAGACTGGCCCATGTTCCTCCCCAACCTCCTCACTATCTGAATCTGCTGCCGGCTCCGCTTGCCGCTGGTGGGCCACAACTTGCTCAAACAGGAAACTCTATACCATTTCAGACAAATGGTTGTCCAATGTCTTCTTAAAAACTTCCAGTGTTGGAGCACCTACAATTTCTGGAAGCAAGTTGTTCCACTGATTAATTGTTCTAGCTGTCAGGAAATTTCTTAGTTCTTGGTTGCTTTTCTCCTTGATTAGTTTCCACCCATTGCTTCTTGTTCTACCCTCAGGTGCTTTGGAGAATAGTTTTACTCCTGCCTTCAGGTGGCTTGGAGAATAGCTTGACTTCCTCTTCTTTGTGGCAACCCCTGAGATACTGGAACACTGCTATCATGTTTCCCCTAGTCCTTCTTTCTATTAAACTAGACATACCCTGTTCCTGCAACCATTCTTCATATGTTTTAGCCCCCAGTCCCCTAATCATCTTTGCTAAAGTCAGATTGTAATCCAGGACTATGAAGATAATACTTAAGGTAAATGTGGTTGTGTTTCAAAAGACCACTAAATGTGGGATTCAAAAGAGGTCTGGCACCATTCCTGTGCACATCAGAAGCCAGCGTGACACCCAAACCATGTTTGGCAAAATACTGGCCAGACATTCCCCATGGGGTTGCCACCAGACAAACCAGGAGCCTAAGTCCTCTTGCAGATCAAGCCAACATGGTCTGGAAGATAATGTCCAGCGGCTGGAGCCCCATACCATGCATTAGCAGCCAACAATGGCCAGTAGGAGTTGGGCAGTTCCCCAAAACCCAATGGGATTAGCCCAACCTTGTCGAAGACTATTCGCATTCAATCGCCATCACTCGTACAGCAAGCCTTGTGTTGGGATGTGATGCAGTGTTAAAACTGAAACAGCTAAGGAGGAATTTTGTTATGCTGTGAAGGCATGTTTTCTAGGGGACAAAAATTCTGGGAGTTGAAGTCCACCTCGCTTCAGGTCACAGTTGAATCAGGTGTGAATCATCCTAAGCAATGACATGAGCCAAATCTGTTTATTAATGATTATATAATGAAACTGCCTTAAACCGAATGAGACTGGTGATACATTTAGCTCATTGTTTTATATTGTTGGCATTGTGACAGTTTTAACATAGAAAGACATGGGAGGGCTGAATTGACAGGTTTGGAGAAAATGCCATGTACTATAGGTTGGCAAGATAGCAAGACTGTTTCCTTGATTTTTTTAAAATTAGGTTTGTTTAGGCTTTCTGACAACTGACAACAAAAGTGCGTATAGTCAAGGCTATGGTTTTCCCAGTTGCAATGTATGGCTGTGAAAGGTGGACCATAAGAAAGGCTGAGCGCCAAAGAATGGAGGCCTTTGAACTATAGTGCTGGAGAAGACTCCTGCGAGTCCCTTGGATTGCAAGGGAATCAAACTAGTCAGTCCTAGAGGAGATCAACCCTGACTGCTCTTTAAAAGGCCAGATCCTGAAGAGGAAACTCAAATATTTTGGCCACCTAATGAGAAGGAAGGACTCCCTGGAGAAGAGCCTCATGCTGGGAACGATGGAGGGCAAAAGAAGAAAGGGATGACAGAGAATGAGGTGTCTGGACGGAGTCACTGAAGCAGTCGGCATGAGCTTAATGGACTCCAGAGGATGGTAGAGGACAGGAAGGCCTGGAGGAACATTGTCCATGGGGTTACAATGGGTCGGACCCGATTTCACAACTACCAACAACAACAGAACTGTTTGGTTTAAATCCTCAACTGGGAAGACCCCGTCTCCTATTTCCTGGTTCTAAGCCTATTAGGAAGTTTAAAAATCGGAAAAATGGGATTTGTGGCTTTATTTCAAGGTCAGCAAGGTTCAGTGCTTCTAACTCTAAGCAGATTTCCTTTTAATGAATGAGACTTTGCTAGTTCCTGACCCAGTGCATTGTTACAGACTCATGTTGCTCAGCTTACACAACTTTAAGAGTTGTGGACTTCAACTCTCGCAAATTCCCATGCTGGCTGAGGAATTCTGGGAGTTGAAGTCCACCTCGCTTCAAGTTCCCAAGTATGAGAAACACTGTGGTAGACCAAAATAATAATAATAATAATAATAATTTAAAGAAAGACACAGAAGAAGTGATTTCTTCTTCTTTACACCAATCAGATAGCTCAATGTGCCATCATTTCTGTTGAAATAGAGCTGCAAGTCTCCATAAAAACTGGTTAGACTCACCTATTTTAAATAGCCTGAAAAATTTAAAGGAACAAATGAATGGAAAGAAACTGATCAAGTTTTAAAAATATTTAAATTGCAAAAGCTCAAAATATCATGGAAACCAATTCCTCCCTCCCTCCCTCTCTCCCTCTCCCTCTCTCCCTCCTTCTCTCCCTCCCTCCTTCTCTCCCTCTCTCTCTCTCTCTCCCTCCCTCCTTCTCTCTCTCTCTCTCTCCTTCCTCTCTCTCTCATCTAAATTAGTTTAGAACTGGGAATAGCAGATTGAAAAGTGACAGTGACCACTCCAAACCCATACCATAAAAAAAGCAAATAAATGAGAAATGTTTGAATAGCTTCACACCTTATCTACAGAAGAGAGAAAACAAATATCACAACCCCACAATGAGAGCTTCTGCTGGTGGGTAGATTATGGGCATCTCTTCCACCAAAGCAAGGCCACAAAAAAAGAAGGGAGGGAATGGACTACAAACCCCTTTAACTTGACAGGCAATTATTCTGTGAATTTCATAAGTTGCCAGTTCGGTCCCACGTTAACAGTAGGCTGAGCTGGCCATCGTGCAGGGTATGTGGTCAGGGTAAACCCTTGTCGGCACCTTTCATTTTTAAATGCCGGACTTAGGCTTACATTCTCTTAACCCCCCGTGTCTCCTCCTTCGTCATCAGCCTACGTGCATAAACTGTAATCCTTCCACGGGGAATCGACAGAATGGAGGCCGTGCCTTTTCATGTTTACTTAATCAGACCACGAGCCAAAGGACATCTTGATAAGCTTTTGTGCAACCTGTTTCATCAGGAATGTCACAGGGATCACGATTTTTCCAGATCAACAGACTACCCCTAAACCCTTCCAAATCCAAGGTAAAGCTGAGGACGTGTAACCCTTGATCTCATCATGGGGCCGAGGACAACGCGAGTCCAAAATATCACCAAAATATCAGAAAGCTTTAGAAGCATACAAGGTGAGAGCTCACACACACACACACACAGACACACACACACACACACACAGATCTGGAAAACTTTTTGAGGCCCCCTCTTAGCCCTGAAATGCCTTCCCCAGCTATTTATAATGCTGCTTTTTTTAGTAAACACCCTGAAAGTGGCTTCTAGCCAAATTATTGCCAAGCGTGGAATAATATTACAGTAGGCCTGAGGGTTAAGTGATCGGTTTTCTAGCTTTGCTTGCTGTTATACAATACAATACAATAGCAGAGTTGGAAGGGACCTTGGAGGTCTTCTAGTCCAACCCCCTGCCTAGGCAGGAAACCCTATACCGTTTCAGACAAATGGCTATCCAACATCTTCTTAAAGATTTCCAGTGTTGGGGCATTCACAACTTCTGGAGGCAAGCTGTTCCACTGATTAATTGTTCAAACTGTCAGGAAATGTCTCCTCAGTTCTAAGTTGCTTCTCTCCTTCATTAGTTTCCACCCATTGCTTCTTGTTCTACACTCAGGTGCCTTGGAGAATAGTTTGACTCCCTCTTCTTTATGGCAACCCCTGAGATATTGGAACACTGCTATCCTGTCTCCCCTAGTCCTTCTTTATCTTAAGCTAGACATACCCAGTTCCTGCAACCGTTCTTCATGTGTTTTAGCCTCCAGTCCCCTAATCATATTTGTTGCTCTTCTCTGCACTCTTTCTAGAGTCTCCACATCTTTTCTACATCGTGGCGACCAGAACTGAATGCAGTATTCCAAGTGTGGCCTTACCAAGGCCTTATAAAGTGGTATTAACATTTCACGTGATCTTGATTCTATCCCTCTGTTGATGCAGCCTAGAATTGTGTTGGCCTTTTTGGCAGCTGCTGCACACACACACCCTTCACATTCTATACAATTGAATTAAAAACCCTTGATATTGCATTAATATTGGACTGGACAGTAGAATTCAGTATACGGTAGTTACTGCTCTGGGCAGAGGTGGAATTCAGCAGGTTCTGACCAGTTCTGGAGAACCGGTAGCAGAAGTTTTGAGTAGTTTGGAGAACCGATAAATACAACCTCTGACTGGCCCCGCCCCCTTCTATTCTCTTGCCTCCCAAGTCCCAGCTGATCAGAAGGGAATGGAGAGTTTACAATATCCTTCCCAGTGGTGGGATTCAGCCAGTTCGCACCACTTCAGGAGAATCCGACAAAAATTGAAGACTCACCTGTTCCGATTAGCTGGCCTGGCACATTCATAACTTCTACCTCTTGGCAGATATATTTTAACTGGTATTTTAGGGGAACTGTTTTTAAATTTAACTTATGAGATATTTTTTAAGGGTTTTAAAACTATATTTTAGATACTTTACTTAGATGTACAGTTCTTCTTTTAACCTCCTCCATAACCATTTAACTATTTAATTATTTAACTATTCATGTTATGTATTTTTATGTATGGACTGTACACCGCCCCGAGTCCCTTCTGGGAGAGGGGGCGGTCTATAAGCGCAAATAAAGTAAAGTAAGTAAAGTAACCGGTTGTTAACTTTCTGAGCAGTTTGTTGAACTGATTGTTGGAAGGAATCATTAGGGCAGAGAACTGGTTGTTAAATTATTTGAATCCCACTACTGATCCTTCCCCTGGAGTGGGGTGGGAATGGAGATTTTACAGTATCCTTCCCCTGCCACACCCACCAAGCCATGCCACGCCCACGAAGCCATGCCCACCGAACCGGTAGTAAAAAATTTTGAATCCCACCACTGGCTGTGGGATAGAAGCTGTTTTTCAGCCTGTTTGTCTTCGTTTTTATTATCCTGTACCGTCTGCCAGATGGTAATAGTTTTAAAAAAAGGGTGGATCTCTAAGAATGTTTTGAACTTAAGTCAGCTGGAAGCTAACCAGCTATAAGGTTGCTGGTTGTGTTTTTTGTATCCTAGGCTCATACATTTTCTAAGCGTCTTCAGGACAGGCAAGTTGTGGAGACGCCCGCTGCAAGCCCGTAATGTTTCAGCAGGCTTGACTGCGGGTAGTCCTCGACTTAAGACTGCAATTGAGTCCCAACATTTCCATTGCTAAGTAAGACAGTTCTTAAGTGAGCTTCGCCCCGTTTTACAACCCTTCCTTGCCCGAGTTGTTAACGTGTTGGAGTTAAAGTAGCAACCCGGTTGTTAAGTGAATCTGGTTTTCCCCATTGACTTGGCTTGTCAGAAGGTTGCAAAAGTGGATCATGTGACACCCACACACACACACACCGGGACATTGCAACCGTCATAAATATGAATCAGTTGCTCAGCATTTTGCATTTGGATCACGTGCCCATGGGGATGCTGCAATGGTCGTAAGTGTGAAAAATGGCCATAAGTCATTATCTTTTCCAGTGTTGTTGTAACAGTCACTAAATGAAGTGTCGTACGTTGAGGACTCCCTGTAATGTCTTGGGACTTCCTCCTTCCTTCTTTGAAAGGTACCGTTGCCCTACCTTGCATTATCCGTTTTTTTCAAAGCCCCCAACAGCACTTTTTTCAGTGCTGCGGTAATTGAGAGGTCATTACACGAATCGTTGTTAGTTGAGGACTATCTGTAGTCCAGATGGTGCAGAGGTACCTTCTTGATATCTATGGAGATTCTCAGCCCAGGAAATGGTTGTCCCAAAGGTGCTTTTTTCAGGAGGCAATTGGACTTTCTGTTTTTTCTTTGAAGATGTTTCGCTTCTCATCCAAGAAGCTTCTTCAGCTCCGTGTGAAAATTATTATTCATTCATGGAGGAATTGGAGAACATCTCTTTCCAGAGTCTAGACTATTCTTAATTTTATATGGTTTTATCATTTCTTTAACATCTATGGTCTTTCTTTCTTATTTTCTTTCTTTCTTCCCCCCCCTCCCCCTCTCCCTCTATTTCTTTATTTCCTTCCTTCCTTCCAAAACTAAACTGCGTCATAAGTATCTTTGGGGGGGTCCATTGTAAGAGACTGGTCATAAATAGAGGACTACCTGTGGTATTGCTTGACCACAGAACATCTTTCTAGACCATTCTTAATTTAGTATGGTTTTATCCTTTCTTTCTTTCTTTCTTTCTTTCTTTCTTTCTTTCTTTCTTTCTTTCTTTCTTTCTTTCTTTCTTTCTTTCTTTCTTTCTTTCTTTCTTTCTTTCTTCCTTCCTTCCTTCCTTCTCTCTTCTTTCTTTCTTTCTCTCCTTTCTCCATCATTCCTTTCTTTCTCTTTTTTCTTCCTCCTCCTCCTCCTCCTCCTCCTCCTCCTCCTCCTCCTCCTCCTCCTCCTCCTCTTCTTCTTCTTCTTCTTCTTCTCCTCCTCCTCCTCTCCCCCCCCCACTCTCTCTCTTTCTCTGGACTGCCTAAAAATTTGTTACCTGTTCCTTATTATGAGATTTCCTGATCCCTTGATCCAGTTTCCATTTTATATTCACTGCCGGCTGCTGACCAGAAACTATAGCAATTTAACTGACAGCTAAACAACAAAATTAAGCATAGAGAAACTATTCCTCTGAAGCCATACAAATGGATTTATCTAAGAATCCAAGCAAAGAGTTTCTCCAAAGACCTTGGCCCCTATCTTCAACCTTTGAATCATAGCATTCTGCTTTAAAAAATAAAATTAAAAACCAAAGTAGAAAAAGACCGTGTATCTTTCTAAAGGCCAAATGAACACACAACAGGAAAAGACAACAATTGAAAAGCGAAAAGAATCCACTTTGCTTCCCAGCATGCAAAATGTAAGGAAGCAAATGCTGATATTTGAGAACCTTCTGCAAATAAAATTTTCCACTGTTAAGTATATGCACTAAAGTGCAGCCAAATTCTTTTCTTGACAAAGGGATCCGTTCTATAAACACTGTCCTTTTTAAAAAGACTTCAGCAAAAGGTTACCCTCTATTTTGGTAAGCCTTCCATTCAAAACAAAACAGAAAGGGACTTTTTTTTTAGGAATGAAATTAATCTCGCTTTAAAGCTTTTTTTAAGCTTTGTGGTTGCATTATTGATGTGCATTTAGCCTGTTCAAATGGACACCCCTACTCAGCCATGACTCCTCATTTAGTTGCACTGCCTGGGGTTGAGACTCAAACAAAGGAAGAAGTAAAACATGTTGGATTTATGGAGATTTTCCTTAAGAGAAACCTTACAAGATTTCGGAATCAACATTGTAGGTCACCACACCATAAAAAAGATGTGGAGACTCTAGAAAGAGTGCAAAGAAGAGCAACCAGGATGACTAGAGGACTGGAGGCTGAAACATATGAAGAACGGTTGCAGCAATTGGGCATAGCTAGTCTAGTGAAGAGAAGGGCCAAAGTCCAACAGCAATGTTCCAATATTTGAGAGTCTGCCCCAGAGAGGAGGTGGGTCAAGCTATTCCCCAAAGCACCCAAAGGCCAGACAAGGAATAATGGATGGAAAGTGAACAAGGAGAGATTCAACCTGGAAATAAGGAGAACTTTTCTGACAGTGAGAACAATCAACCAATGGAACAGAAGTTGTGAGAGCTTCATCTCTGGAAGCTTCCAAGAAGAAACTAGACTGCCATCTGTTAGAAATGCTGTAGGGCAGGGATGACTAACCTTTTTTGGCTCAGGTGCCAAAAGTGTGCATGCAATAGCGCATGCACGCGTGCTGATACCCATAATTCAATCACTCCCACTCGCCCTGTGCATGCACGCATGCCGTCCTGCTGCCCCACCCCCGTGCATGCATGCATGACCCCCACCCCACCCTCATGAAGCCTGGGGAGTGAGAAAACAGCCTCCCCCAGGCCTCTGGAGGCCCTCTGGAAGCTTGAAACAGCCCGTTTCTGAACTTCCAGTAGGCCCATTTTCCATCCTCCCGAGACTTTGGAGGCTTTCCTGAAGCCCTGGGAGGGTGAAAGCGGCCTCCCCCGGCCCTTTGGAGGCCCTTTGGAGGCCCTTTGAAAGCTGAAAATCAGCTGGCTGGCGTGCACATGCGTGCTGCAGCTGACCTAAGGCAGTGGCTTGCATGCCCTCAGAGATGGCTTCATGTGCCACCTGTGGCACGTGTGCCATAGGTTCGTCATCACGAGTGTAAGGTCTCCTGTTTGGGCGGGGGAAGATTGGAATAGATCAATGGTGGGCTCCTACCAGTTCGGAGGAGTTCAGCAGAACCAGGAGTGGTTTGGCGGCCTGGGTGGCTGGAACTGGCAGAGACCCAGGCCTGCCACGCCCCCAAACCAGTTCACCAGGGGGCGCCATAGGCACTGCCATCTTGTTTTTTCGCTTCTGCACACGCGCAGAACAATTTTTATTGCACTGCACAGGCACATACGCAGCACCCACACGAGTGAACCAGCAGTAATGCTGGCTGGAACCCACCCCTGGACTAGATGACCTACAAGGTCCCTTCCAATCTCTGTTTAATCTGAATCTAGGTCAGCTTTCTACAATATGAACCCTCAATGTGATGAACATCTGTTGTCGTTTTGGTTCAGTTGCCAAGTTGTGTCCAGCATAGGACAGCCTCCCTGTCCTTCACCATCTCCCGAATTTGCCCAAAGTCATTGGGTTGCTGACATTATCAAACCAACTCATCTTCTGTTGTCCCTTTCTCCTTTTGCCTTTCATCTTTCCCAACATCAGGGTCTTTTCCAATGAATCCTCTCTCCTCATTTGGTGGCCAAAGTACAGATAGTCCCCGACTTACAACATTTACATTTAGTGACCATTCAAAGTTATAACGTCAGTTAAAAACAAAAGAGTGAGTTGTTTTTCCCCACTGATGACTGTTGTAGCATCCCAATGCCATGTGGTTTACATTCGGATGCTTGACAACTGACTCACATTTATGACGGTTGCAATGTCCCGGGGGGGGTCACGTGATCCCCTTTTGCGACCTTCTGACAAGCCGTCAACCGGGAAACCAGATTCACTTAACAACGGTGTTATTAATTTAACAACCGCAGTGATTCCCTTAACAAAGGTGGCAAGGAGAGTCGGAAAATGGGGCAAAACTCACTTAACAAACTTCTCGCTTAACAACAGAAATGTTGGGCTAATGCAGTGCTTCTCAATTATTTTCTGTCACGCCCCCCCTAGGAAGAAGAAAACATTTCGCGCCCCCCGCGCGACTGTAAATAGTATCATTTGTCTATAAAATTGTTATAAGTACACCTCTGCATAACACTGTATCCTTATTAACGTATAAGAGAATAAAAAAAGAAAGAAATGTGGATCAATTTACAACAAAGAATAGCTTTATTAACTGTAGCAAAAAGAGAGAGAGAGAGAGAGAGAGAGATTATATCTCTCTGAATAAATATTCAGAAGAATCTATCCACTATAGATGATTGCTCTTTGCAGAATTACTATAGCTTTGTGTCCAAGCGTAGTTAGTTTAGCACTGTTTTGATAAGGCCTAAAAAGTGGAACTTGAATAGGCTTAGGATTGTAGATATAAAACAAAGGGAAAAGAATGAACTTTCAGTTTTGTTCAAATAGTTACATATGCTCTGATAGAAAGACATTACCACTTTCAAGGACAAAGTTCTCTGGCTTCCAAACTCCAAAACTGGGCTGCTGAGTCTTCCAGCAGCGGTGGCTCTAGGAGGGTGCTTTATGGTTGTGGGCTGGCTGCTGGAAGACTCTCTGTCTGGAAGACTCTATATCCAAAAGACTCTCTGTCCAGCAGCCAGCCCACAACCATAGAGCGCACTCCTAAAGCAGCCACTGCTGGAAGACTCGGCAGCCAAGTTTTGAAGTTTGGAAGGCGGAGAAGAAGTTATGCTCGTGAGCGTGGTCACCTCATGGCAGCTTCTCTCCTGACAGTCAAACGAGGTCGAACGAGCCCCCCTTTACGGAGCCTCGCGCCCCCCCTGGGGGGCGCGCCCCACTATTTGAGAAGCACTGGGCTAATGAAACATCTGCAAGAAAACAACCTCGCTCAGAGACCATCAAGGACTCCACAGCTCAACACTGAGCTACAAATATTCTCTTCTGTGAAGTGTTTTATTGACTCTGTCCAATCGTTGATGGACTCCCATTGCCTATGTCCAATAATTGCATGGGGTGCTGGCACTAGAACCATTTTCCTCCCATGAAGTAACTTTATCCGTTTGCTTGTCATCCTTGTCAATGTCCTGGCAAGCCAGGCGTGTGCAAAGCAATTATTTCCCTAAAGTGAGGAGCCGTTCCTGCATATCAAACAGACTCCTTTCAGCAACAGGTGAAATAACCTCTTTCAAAGATGGGCACATGGGTGTGGTTTTACCAAAGAACTTTCCCCAAAGATGACCTCCATCACAAGTAAAACATAAGCTGTTATGTGATGCAATTGTATTCATGCCACGTCCATTAAAGATTGAGTATCTGTAGTCACAGAACACATTGTTCTCAGGTGATGTTAGCTTTAGAAAAAACTGTCAGAGGGAGATTTGAATACGTTTCCTTGAGCTTCGAGAGGAATGTCAAGATCTAATTGATTTTTCCTCTTCTCCTAACAAGAAAACGCCCTTCTAAGTCAATTAACCACACACTTCTTGTTAATTCTATTCTATTTGTCCAGTTGGCAAACTCCATGATTTGAGCTTGTGTTTGCCAAACCCTAACTCTTGTTCTGTACTGCCACGTAGTAGGTTCTGTTTGTTGACACTACATTGGAAAAAGGTTTCTGAGTATACCATCCCTTATTGCACAGAAGGGAAGTCATGTTCATAGGATGTAACAAAGAGAACAGAGAGAGTTGGATTATCTTAAAGTTCTCACCAAGTTGAACTCATGTTGTGTCTCGCCAGCGGCCAGCAGAGCTGGCAGCAGATTCGGACAGTGAGGAGGTTGGGGAGGAACATGGGCCAGTCCTGAAGTCTGGGGAAGGCTCTGATGAGGTCTCTGTGTCTGAGGCAGAGGGGGGGGGCAGAGCTGTATGCCAGTTCTCAGCTGCCTGAAAATGGCCTGAAAACTGTCAAAAACCCACCTGAAAATGCCCAGAAACGGCCTGAAAATGCCCCCCAAAACGCCCAAAAAACAGCCAGCTGGTGTTCGAGTTTCCAGCATTCCAGTACATGAACATACACAGACATTCCAGTTTGGGCACTTGGTGCCAAAAAGGTTCACCATCACTGACCTATATTATTTAAAATAAGGGACTGTCTAGACCAGGGGCGCCAAACTCAATTTCATGGAAGACTATATCAGGGTTATGTTTGACCTTTGGGGGAGGGCGTGTCCAAGGGGGCATGGCCAGCATGATGTCACTCATGTTGGGGGGCACCTGTGGTGACCTAAGCACTCTGCCAGTGAAAAGAGGCTCCCGAGTTCCGTTTTCGGCTGGGGCAGCCTCCTGCAACCCTCTGCCAGTGAAAACAGGCTCTTGAGTTCCATTTTCGGCTGGGGCAGCCTCCTGCAACCCTCTGACAGTGAAAACAGGCTCCCGAGTTCCGTTTTCGGCTGGGGCAGCCTCCTGCAACCCTCTGTCAGTGAAAACAGGCTCTCGAGTTCTGTTTTCGGCTGGGGCAGCCTCCTGCAACCCTCTGTCAGTGAAAACAGGCTCTCGAGTTCCATTTTTGGCTGGGGCAGCCTCCTGCAACCCTCTGTCAGTGAAAACAGGCTCTCGAGTTCCGTTTTCAGCTGGGGCAGCCTCCTGCAACCCTCTGCCAGTGAAAACAGGCTCCCGAGTTCCATTTTCGGCTGGGGCAGCCTCCTGCAACCCTCTACCAGCGAAAACAGGCTCCCGAGTTCCGTTTTCGGCTGGGGCAGCCTCCTGCAATCCTCTGCCAATGAAAACAGAGCTCGGGATGGCCACACGTGGCTCTCACAAGCTCCTTTTTGCTGGCAGAGGCACGGCAGGCTGCTCCTTTGCTGTTTCTAGGGCAGCCCCATGGCTCAGGTCTAAGCAACCCATGGGCTGCTGAGTTTGTCGATCAGAAGGTTGACAGTTTGGTGGTTTGACACCCCTGGTCTCCCCTCTTCCTAAAAACATCCGATGATGGAGCAGCCCCGATTTCTGGAGGCAAGTTGTTCTGCTGGTTAATCACCCGCAACCTCCACTTTTACCCACATAAGTGTCAAAGTCAAAGCCGAACCAAGGCACCTGGATGGGGGTGCAAAGGTGAGAGAGGGGGGGAATGCAGAGCAAGCAAGCAAGCTGAACAGGTCATCCTGCTGTGATTTATGGCTGACTCTCCTTCCAAGCTTTTGCTGGTGATTTGTGATGAAGGCCAAGCCATCTCACAAGAGCGACATTTTTCACATCTTTCAGAAATCGTTTTACTCTCCAATGATGAAATTCCTTGGAACCTTCCATTTGTCATGCTAAGGATCAAGTTTACTTTGTGGCTTGGAGACTCTTTCTGTTTCTTTTTCTTTCTTTTAATGTCCTGGATTAGTCACACATACTTTGCAAAACATGTAGGCAAATACTCAAGAGAAGCAGAACAAACACGGGGTGTGATATGTTCCTGAATTACACTTTTAAGTATAATCCTGGGCCACTTTTAAACATTTCGTTTCAGATTTCCCTTTGGGTTTGTTTGCTTTTTTTGTTGTTATATAACAAAAACAATAATTAATGAACTTATTATTATTTTGAATAATAATTAAGAATGGTGAGCAAGATGCACCTTAAAATGAAAAGCTCAATTTTAAAAAAAAATGACTGGCATGCTTCCCCTCATTTTTTTTGAAACAGAATAACAGAGCTGGAAGGGACCTTGGAGGTCTTCTAATCCAACCACCTGCTCTGGCAGGAAACCCTAGACCAGTGATGGCAAACCTTTTTGGCATCAAGTGCCCAAACCAGAATGTGTGTGTGTGCATGCGCACAGCAGGGCCCCAGGAACCCAAAGATCAGCTGGCTGGTGCACATGCATGTGCTGGCCACTTGGCCCATGCATGCGTGCCAGCTTGCTGCTCTTCGTGCATGCCAGAGCACCAAAAACCTGTAGACCACGTGGCTGGCACACGCATGTTTACCGGCCAGCTGATCTTCTGGTTTCCGGGGCTCCAGCACATGCAAAGATCAGCTGGCCGGTGCTCATGCGCACACTGGAAACCAGAAGAACAACTGGCAATGGTGCATGTGCCTACCGAGAGGGCTCTGTGTGTCACCTCTGGCATGCGTGCCATAGGTTCACCATCACGGCCCTGGGCCATTTCAGACAATAAATGTCTTTTTCAAAACCTCCAGCGTTGAAGAATTGACAACTGCTGGAGGCAATGTGTTCCAAACAAAGCTAAGATAAGCTTAATAGAGGTTGAACATAACCGTCTTATGTTCTGCTTTCAAAAATGGAGGATATAGATGGGAAATTGGTCTAATGTTATTCCCAGCATCTCAGAGAAGCTTCAGAATTTCAAAAAAGCATCAAAAAAGTATCCATAGATCCACCTTTCTCTGGCCCTATCAATTCAACCTAAGCATAGATGTGAAGCTTGAAGATGGAGAAGAACAAAGAATGTCTACTCTGTCTCTTCCTTCGTAGACATTTCCATCTGAAATTACAGAATAACAGAGTTGGAAGGGACCTTGTAGGTCATCAAGCAGGAGACCCTACACCATTTCTGACAAATGGCAGTCTTGGTCTCTTCTTGAAAGCCCCCAGTGATGAAGCTCCCACAACTTCTGAAGTTCCATGGGTTGATTTGTTTATTTTTGCATGTCAGAGGCAACTGTGATTTTCAAAATACATTTTGGGCTGCCTCAAAACTCATTTTCTAGAAATTGGTACCATTTCACCTTTTGTGGTCTTTTTTTTTCCTGCAGAGCTAGTGGATCTATGTTGCAAAAATCCAGGAGACCATTAAATGGCTAACAGAATTAGGAAGTTTTAGGAATTTTCCATACCACTCTGTGGCCATCCAACTTCTAGATTTTGGCACCTGGATCTGGTAACCATAACTTGCAAAAATTGGCTGAATTTTAAACAAAGCAGGATGAGATCACGGATGGGAGGGAGAACCAGGAAATCCTGGATGCCTATTATAAAAAAGATTTATAAGGATTATATGTGTGTGTGTGTGTGTTTGTGTGTGTATCCTGTTACATAAGGAAGTTACAACGTAGATGGGGGGAAAGTGCTGTTTTTAAAAAATGTCCTGAATTAATCAAACAAACAAACCTCAGACAACACAATGAAACGTTTTGAGTACAATACTTTGAATGAAGAATGGGCCACTTTTAAAACTATTTTTTAAAGATTTTGGGGTTTTTTTTGTTGCTGTTGTTCTAAATATTAGAATAATGATAACTAAGAATGGTGATCAAGATAGGATAGATAGATAGATGGATAGATAGATGAAGGATAGATGATAGATAGATAGATAGATAGATAGATAGATAGATGATAGATAGATAGATAGATAGATGATAGATAGATAGATAGATAGATAGATAGATAGATAGATGATAGATAGATAGATAGATAGATAGATGATAGATAGATAGATAGATAGATAGATGATAGATAGATAGATAGATAGATAGATAGATAGATAGATAGATAGATAGATAGATAGATAGATGGATATAGATAGATAGATGTAGATATAATGTAAGAGTCTTTTTCTTACCTAAGCTGAGTTTGTTAATAATATCTTCTCAAAATGAAAATTACAATACTTTCGTTTTGATTCAATTTACAGAAGAAGAGGTCAGCAGCTGTTCAAGGAGAAGGGAAAAAGGAAAGCAAAATGAAGAGACGCGTTTTCACCCTACCTGCTTGCAGACGAAGAGCAGAGAACGTTAGCTTTCTTCTCATCACCCCAGAGGGCCTTCTCAAGGGCCGTTCCTTGGAGTAAACGGCCTCTTCGTGGCTAAACAAAATATTTTGCCATTACCTTTTTTTAAATTCCCACCTCTTTGGACCCCTTGTGGTCTGCCAAAATGATGGTCCCCCTGAACAAGAGCCTGAAAATGTACACCCTTGCCTTACTCTTCATCATCACCATCACATCCTTCCTGCTCAACTACACCAACAACATGGTGTCTACTTCTTGGGATCCCAAGCAAATCGTGTACCAGTTTTCGGAGCAGGTTAGAAGACTGCTGAAATATTCCCGGCGGCCCTGCAGTTGTGACACCTGCATTTTGGAAGAGAGCTCAGCCTGGTTCGAAGAAAGGTTCAACATAACTATTCAACCCTTCTTAACCAACCAAAATTCCTTCCTGTCCCAGGATAACTACAGGTGGTGGCTGGTGAGTAGGAAGGAGAGGAGGGAGAAGTGGGTGGTGGTGGTGGTGGAAATTTGAGCTCCTCGGGACCAGGGATGGACTATAGGTCATCCTCGAATTAACCACAAGTTTTTTAGTGACTGTTCAAAGTTACAACAGCCCTGAAAAAAAAAAAAGAAGTCACTTATGTCCAGTTTTCAAATTGGGCACGGTTGGGGTACCTTGTGGTCACGTGATTCAAAATTTGGGCATTTGGCAACTGGCATGTATGTAAGTTGCAGGTCATATGATCACTGTTTGTAACCTTCCCAGCTGGCCTCCGAAAAAGTCAGTGGGGGAAGCGAGATTCACTTAACAACCGCATGATTCACTTAACAACTGCGTTGGTTTACTAAACAACTGTGTGGCATAAAAAAGGATGTAAAAGGAGGCACGACTCGCTTAACAAGTGTATTGCTTAGCATTGGAAATTTTCATTTGGGGTCGTAAGTCGAGGACTATCCTGTACACCACAGATGGCACACAGAGCCATTTGTCAGGGCACACGAGGCGCTGCCCTGTCAGCTGGCCAGCGTGCATGCGCGCGCTGGCCAGCTGAGTTCACCCTTTTTTTGAAGCCATTTTTCGCCCCCCCCCCCCAGGCTCCAGAGGCTTTATAGGAGCCTGGGGAGGATGAAAAGAGCCTCCTCCCCACCCCGGAGGCCCTCCGGAGGCTTCATGAGCTTCCCTGATGCCTTCCGAGCGCTCAAAACAACCCTCCAATCAAACCGGAAGTGACTTCCAGTTTGCTCGGAGGGTCGTTTTAAGCGTTCCGAAGGCTTCAGGGACCGTCCAGAGGCTTCCCTGAAGCCTTCGGAATGCTTAAAACGACCCTCCGAGCAAATAAGAAGTGACTTCCGGTTTGATCAGAGGGTCGTTTTGAGCGCTCCGAAGGCTTCAAGGACCGTCCGGAGGCTTTCCTGATGCCTCCGGAGGGCACCCAGGTGGGTGGGGGATGCTGTTTTCGCCTTCCCCAGGCTCCTATAAAGCCTCTGGAGCCTGGGGAGGGTGAAAAAAGCATGTAAAAATAGGGGGGGGAGCCTGTAGTGCGCACATGTGCACTGGGGGGTCACGCATTGCATTATGGGTGCGGCACGCATGCACACGACCCCCCTGCGCTCCCCCCACTTATGGCACGTGAGCCAAAAAAGGTTCGCCATCGTTGCTGTAAACCATCCCACTGCATTAGGATGGGAAAAAACTTCCATCCTTGTCCAATACTTTAATCATTAGCACATCGGTGCTAGAAACTGGCTCCTGCTTTCTGTTCCTATACAAGTGTTGATTGCTGGCAAGGAGGTGGTGTGGCTTTTTAGCTGTTTGATTATCCCTCTGGAATGATAATGCAGATTTTTTTTAAAAAAAATCTCTGTGTCCCTGTGAATGGCTGATTTGTCTACATTAACACCAAGATTAGCAATCAAGTAAATAATTGTAAGCCACCTTTAGTCATTTGATTGAGCTGGGCAGCCCTATATGAATGAATGAATGAATGAATGAATGAATGAATGAATGAATGAATGAATGAATGAATGAATGAATGTGTTGTGACCCACTAGCGGCCAGCAGAGCTAATAGCAGACTAAGACAGTGAGGAGGTTGGGGAGGAACATGGGCCAGTCCTGGAGTCTGGGGAAGGCTTTGATGCGGGCTCTGCATCGGAGGCAGAGATGGGGCCAGGGCCGTCTGACAATTATCAGCTGCCTTCGGAGTCAGACATCAGTGGGGCAGAAGAACAGCTGGAGCCTGTTCCTGGTGTGTGCATGCACAGAGCTGCCAGCAAAAGGGAACCGTTAAGGAACAAGGGCCGACTCGGGAGTAAAGACACAGATGGACAGTGAATGGCCCATCCTATAAGGAATGAAGAGGAGTGAAAGGGAAGGGCAGGTTGCAGGAGGCAGTTAGTTCATTTAATTAGTGTGAAGATTTGTTTGTGACTCTCAGAGACCCCTTGCCAAGTATTTTCTTGTACAGCATTCCATTTGGAAAATATCACCCTGTCTCTTGTCCGAGCCTGATAAGTTCTGTGGTTGTAAATTCACCATTGAAAGATTGTTTGCTGGGACTTTGCTGGATGTGAATGAGAGGAATTCACATTAGCTTAATAAAAAGGGGTTTTGTCAGGACAAGGAGTCTGCTTCGTGATTTTGTGACACCTAGGTCAGAACAGAATGAATGAACGAATAGTATCCCAATCAAGGAACTACCAGCTCAGACAAACAATCAAACAGTAATGAAGGAACCATCAAGAACCCTCCCACCAACAATGAGAGGACAATCCATTTGTGCATAAACAAAGAGCAAACCACACTCCTTTCTGGCATTGATATGGTTATCTGGTTGGGTCATGAAATGTCTGTAAGGAAACCCTCAAGCTCAGAGAGCACTAAGAATCCTAAGGTACGGGGTTTTCTTCGAGCCTCCGGGAGGGCAAAAACTGCCTCCCCCAGCTCCGGAGGCCCTCCAGAGGCGGGAAACAGGCCCATTTCCTGACTTCTGGCCTGTTTCTCACCCACCCAGAGCCTCTGAACAAGCCCTGCAGTTACTTGGCATGATGAATGGGCTGCATGGAGACTCCTGGGAGGGGAGGGATGGGCGCGGCCAGCCAGTCCTTCCTCCTACCGGTTCGGCGAACCAGATGCAAAATTAGCATCCAGTTCACCTGAACTGGTCCGAACCGGCTCAATCCTACTCCTGGGTGTATGCCTTTGTATTGTCCCAAAAGAGAGGGCTTGTATGGTGATACCTAGTATCTGACCTAAACTGTCCTTGAAAAGTTTCTGGCAGGCAGAACTCTCAAATGTTCAGGGATGCTTGTTAAATTGATCCGGATAGCAAAAAGCTTCCCGACCCCCTCAAAGGATCGATAACATCAAAGGCAGCAACTAAGACTTTATGGTCTTTTGTTTGGCTGGATGATTCAGTTCTGATTTTCAATTATAATTGGATTTGGGGGGAGGGGGGAACACCCAATAACTTCCGAAAACATGTTTGCTTGTAATAAATTATTGGAAGAAACTGAGAAAGCGAAGAGGGAAATATCAGCCAGAACTTGGGACACTGCACATTCAAGAAAAATTGCTGGTTTTATTCTATCCTATTTGGATGTGTGATATTAAAGTATATTTAATAATCTCTTCCTGTATGTACCATGGCAGCTGAAAGTCTGTAGAAATTCTCAGTCATCCAGGTCACTGTTGTCCCAGGAGGCAGCTGGTTTTTCTTTTGAAGACATTTTGCTTCTCATCCAAGAAGCTTCTTCAGCTCCGCCTGGATGGTGGGGAATGGAAGAATCTATATTCCTTGCAAACAGCTGGTGATCTGCATCCTTTTAGAGCAGTGTTTCTCAAACTTGGCGACTTTAAGTCCTGTGGACTTCAACTCCCAGAATCCCCCAGCCAGCTGGCTGGGGGATTCTGGGAGTTGAAGTCCACAGGACTTAAAGTCGCCAAGTTTGAGAAACACTGTTTTAGAGGGTCGTTGAAGCCACTTGGAGGTTTATCTGTGTCTTCAGGGTCACCTGAGTTGTGCTTCTGGTTCCTATAGTCTGCAATTTTTCCTCTGGAAATCCATTCCTTATTCCCACACCATCCCAAGGGCGTTAATCCCAAATTTTATAGCTAAAAGTCTGTACACCACCAAGTGCTTCAATGACCCTCTAAAAGGATGCAAATGACCAGCTGTCTGCAAGGAATATAAATCCTTCCATTCCCCACCATCCTGTCAGAGCTGAAGAAGTTTTCTGGATGAGATGCGAAATGTCTTCAAAAGAAAGAGCAAGGAAGTCCAGATGCCTCCTGAAAAAGCACCTTTGGGACATTGTGGCAAGGTTCATAATGACCTAAGCCAAACAAATCATAGCTTAAACCAGATTTATAGTTGAAAGGTAGAGTTTTACAAGTTTCAGTGAAACTGTTAACATGGTTCAGTAGCTGAAAGTTTGGACGGTAATTGTGATGGGTTCCATGAATGGGATAGAGAGGACTTTGTGGCAAAGGATGGGACATGTTGAGGTAGGGAAAGAGAGCACAGGTTTTGGAATCCCTCCAAAGATACCCCAGATGCCGCATCGTAAGTGGAGTACTACTCTACCTATAAAAGAGGGCAAGAATAATTTTCAAGACACGACTATGGAGTTTCCAGTGATGCAGAGAGGCAGATGAACAACAAACGGCATGTTCTTATGCAGGGGACTCCAAACTTGGCAACTTTAAGACATGTTGGCTGAGGAATTCTGGGAGCTGAAGTCCTCAAGTCTGTAATGGCGAACCTATGGCCAGAGGTGGCACGCAGGGCCCTCTCTGTGGGCATGCGCACCATTGCCAGCTGCTCTTCTGGTTTCCACTGCGTGCCAACCAGCTTGTCTTCGCTTATACCAGAGCCCCGGAAATTCAAAGACCAGCTGGCCGGTGTGCATGCATGCGCAAGCCACTTAGTCTTCAGGTTTTCTGACGTTCCGGCATGCACGAAGACCATGTGTGCCGGAAAGCAAAAGACCAGGTGGTCAGCGCACGCATGCGCACCGTTTGAGTTTCCAGGGCTCCAGCATGCATGTGCTCCAGTTTGGGCACTTGTTGCCAAAAAGGGTCACCATCAAGTCCTAAAGTTGCCAAGGTCTGGAGACCCACTGGTTTTACAGATCATATGAGCATGGCTCATCTAAATCAGAAGCCTTGAGGAAGAGTTTAGACTTTGTCACTTGATGCCTTCTGGCTTCTGGGTCTTCAAACTATTCAGAATGTCCGAATGAGTCCCACAAATCTTCCCTCTACAGAAACTCCAGGGAGAGAGAAGTCCCAAGACCATGAATGAGGTCATCCAGGAACTCTTCAGCTTCATTCCAGGAGACTGGGAACACTTCCTGGACAGGAGCAGTTCACGGTGTCGGAGGTGCGCTGTTATAGGAAATTCGGGGAATCTTCGGCAGTCACAGTATGGCCAAGAGATTGATGCTCATGACCTTGTGTTTAGGTAAGTAGTAAGATGAGGGGTTATCTCTGTGATGACTAACATTTTAGGCTGCATCAACAGAGGGATGGAATCCAGATCACGCAAAGTATCAATACCACTTTATAATGCCTTGGTAAGGCCACACTTGGAAGACTGCATCCAGTTTTGGTCGCCACGATGTAGAAAAGATGTGGAGACTCTAGAAAGAGTGCAGAGAAGAGCAACAAAGATGATTAGGGGACTGGAGACTAAAACATATGAAGAACAGTTGCAGGAACTGGGTATGTTTAGTTTAATAGAAAGAAGGACTAGGGGAGACATGATAGCAGTGTTCCAATATCTCAGGGGTTGCCACAAAGAAGAGGGAGTCAAACTATTCTCCAAGGCACCTGAGGGTAGAACAAGAAGCAATGGGTGGAAATTAATTAAGGAGAGAAGCAACTTAGAACTGAGGAGAAACTTCCTGACAGTTAGAACAATTAATCAGTGGAACAGCTTGCCTCCAGAAGTTGTGAATGCCCCAACACTGGAAGTCTTTAAGAAGATGTTGGATAGCCATTTGTCTGAAACGGTATAGGGTTTCCTGCCTAGGCAGGGGGTTGGACTAGAAGACCTCCAAGGTCCCTTCCAACTCTGCTATGGTATTGTATTGTATTTTTGTAATTGCATGCCAACAGTGCACATGTGCATGCATCCATAATGCAATGTGCACATGACCTCCTGCACACCCTGCCCTCATGCATGCATGCATGATCCCCCCACATGCCCCCTGCCCCCCACACATGCATGAGCGACCCCTCGCTCCCCCTGCATACGTGCACATCCCCCCACATGCACCCCACCCCAGTGCTTGCGGGCATGATCCCCACACATGAGTATGACACACCCCTCCAAGCCCCGTGCATACTTGAGCATCTCCCACATGTTCCCCACCCCACACATGCATGTGCATCCCCTGCATGCACCCCATGCGCCCCGCATGCTTGGCAGAGACCCAAAAAACTGCTGGCTGGTGGGAAGTGCACACATATGCAAAGGGGCCTCCCCAGCCCCCAGGAGCTCTCTGAAAGCCTCCTACAGGCTATGTACGGCCATTCTGGTGAAGGGGCAAGGCTCCGGGAGGCAAAAAATGCTGTATTCAGTGTATAAGATGCACCCAGATTTTCAGCCTCTTTTTTGAGGGAAAAAGGTGCGTCTTATACTCCGAAAAATACGGTACATACATACATACATGTCAAACTGCAGTCAGCTGAAGTAGCCTGCATTACTGCACTCTAACCACTGCACCGCCTCAGCTCTTCTATGGGGCAAAATTCACTGAACAACTGTCTTAGCAACAGAAACGTTGGTCTTAAGTCGAGGGCTACCTCTATAGCCCAAATATGAATGTTCCTCTTCCCGTTGACGGATACTTCTTCTCATTCCTCTCCTTTTGATTTTCTCCTCTTTTTGCCTGAAGAATGAACAAAGCCCCAACAAAGGGCTTCGAATCAGATGTCGGCAGCAAAACAACTCATCACTTTGTCTACCCGGAAAGCTATCGAGAACTGGAGGAGACGGTCAGCATGATTCTCATCCCCTTCAAAATCTTAGACCTGCGTTGGGTCATCAGCGCCCTCACCAATGGCACCATCAATCAGTAAGTAGATCTGAGGAAGAAGAAGACTTGGCCAATCCAAGAACTTGATTCTTCTTCACATTGAGTTTTTTTCCCCCCCTTCAGGCACTTCAGACATAAGATGGCAATACTAAAAAAAAAGTAGAGAATTCTAAAGATTGGGGAAATGAATATGCCGTGCAGGAGGTCCTTGATTTACAGTAGTTTGTTTAGTGTCTGTTCAAATTTACAATGGAAAGAAATAACAATAACACTTAGACTTATTTACCACTTCACGTTGCTTTTACAGCCCTCTCTAAGTGGTTTATAGAGTCAGCCTATTGCCCCCAACAATCTGGGTCCTCATTTTACCCACCTCGGAAGGATGGAAGGCTGAGTCAACTTTGAGCCTGGTGAGATTTGAACTGCTGGCAGTCAGCAGAAGTAGCCTGCAGTACTGTACTCTAACCACTGTGTCACCATGGATCATGGCTTAACAACCATGTTATTAACTACTGCAGGGATTCACTTAACAACTGTGGGAAGAAATGTCATAAAATAGATCAGAATTCATTTAAAACTGTCTTGCTTAATAGATTTTTTTTGGCTCAATTGTGGTCATACGTTGAGCCCTACCAGTATGCTTTTCTGTTGAGAGAGGTCGCTTCCCATTTTCCAATTAAAAAATTAATCAAAAATTTAATCCCTATTTTCTGGCTTCATTGTTTATCGTCTCCAAGAATTCCTTTGTCAGTCTGACTTTATTATTTTGTGCTCTCTTTTTTGGAGAGCTGGGAATATGTCCAGAAAGTTTGCTTGGTCTTGATTACTTTGTCTGAATTTCTTTGAATGTTGTTTGACCAAATGATGTCTTAGGGATTCCAACTCAAATGAAGTTTCATTAAGCATAATCTTGGCATTCGTTAATCCTTGGCTTCAGAATGACTTTCTCTTCAAATTCAAACATCTCCTCCATCACCATAGTGGAGCAGCAGATGTGAACCAATTTCATTTCATTTTATGTTCAATTCACTCTACCATCTTTCTAGATCAAACCTCCCAGGGTAGCCCATATCACAACTGGAAACAGATGTTGTGGCTTAAACAATATTCATAATTGGAAAAATATAAGCCACCTTCTAAGTGAGCTTATAGGGCGTTTAGAAACATTATGTTCAGAGAAGACAGCATCATGTTACTCCATCCTCATCTAACCTAGAATTCTACAGATTTCCTGAGATGGTCAGTCACATGTCTTCCAGCTACCTACAAGTCTAGTTAACAAGAAGATGACCTGGTAGATTTAAGAGAAGAAGAAAAGGCCAGCTAGCGTCGTTCACTAACTAATGTCCTTCTAGTTCAACAAAATCCTACTTACAGAAGACAATCTTGCTACCCTTGGCCTCCAGAGTAAAACAAGTTACCATAGTTACGATAAATGGAAGAGCTCAGACTAACTAGATCTTGTGGAAGTTGGAATTGTTACCGTGCATGGATGATAATCCAAAAAGTACTGACTTATATACAGTAGCTGAAAAATGTAGGTGTCTCTTCAGCCGCCTTTTAAGAGCCAGCATATTCATCAACAAATCCTCCAAGGAATAGGCCCAAGCAGATAGCCAAATCTCAAAGTTGGAAGATGCTAGATTATTCCAATGCATCTCATTGGCCCAGTGTTCTGCTTCCAATGGTAGACAATTGGATACCCTAAGCCTCCAAAAGAAAACCCATATCTTCTACGTATGGGTGCCTAGATAGCTTCTGTACCTGGACTTTTGTTTAGAATGGAGTGGAGTGGAATAGAATAGAATAGAATAGAATAGAATAGAATAGAATTGGAAGGGATCTTGGAGGTCTCCTAGTCCAACCCCCAACTTAGGCAGGAAAGCCTATACCACTTCAGACAAATGGTTATCCAATTTCTTCTTAAAAACCTCCAGTGTTAGAGCATTCACAACTCCTGGAGAAAAGTTGTTCCACTGATTAATTGTTTTCTTGCAGATATTTCATCATGCTAGCACTGATGATGTTACCTAGTTTGGTAATGAAATGTCTGCAAGAAAACCACCAAACGTAGAGAGCACCAAGGACCTCACCTGTCATGCTACCTAAGCAAACCTTCCACCCTGAGCTACAAATATTCTGTTCTAACAGTATGACAGGTGCTTGTTATTGTTGTTAGTTGTGATGTCGTATCCGACCCTTTGCAACCCTGTGGACAATATTCCTCCAGGCCTTCTTGTCCCCTATCACCCTCTCGAGTCCATTTAAGCTCACACCAACTGTTTCGGTGACTCCATCCAGCCACCTCATTCTCTGTCATCCCCTTCTTCTTTTGCCCTCAATCTTTCCCAGCATTAGGCTCTTCTCCAGTGAGTCCTTCCTTCTCATTAGGTGGCCAAAGTCTTTGAATTTCCTCTTCAGGATCTGGCCTTCTAAAGAGCAGTCAGGGTTGATCTCCTCTAGGACTGGTTTGATCGCCTTGCAGTCCAAGGGACTCATAGGACTCTTCTCCAGCACCATAGTTCAGAGGCCTCCATTCTTTGGCGCTCAGCCTTCCTTATGCTCCAACTTTCACAGCCATCCATTGCAACTGGGAAAACCATAACCAGGTGCTTGTTAAACACACCTTAAAGACTTTTCAAAGGCTTCTACTCTAATGACCACTGCTGCCTTTTCGACTTTTCAAAAATCAGAAGTTGAACTGAGAAAGCAAAACATTTTCAAGGGAGTAATACTGGCCAGACTTCTCTTATTGTTCTGTCCTTGGTCAGAGGACACTGTTAATAATATCTAATCAAATTAAATGAAGAAAATTCCCCTTTCAAGCTATCTTATATGAATAGTCATTCCCATGGTCCCCATAAGTTCTGCGTTGCATGAAAATAATTTGTTTTTTCTTGTGATTTCCCTTGAATATCTTCCACTCTCCGTAACGCCGAGAAGCTAAGCTAGGACAGCCGTTAGCTTAATGTCAACACTGGGAAATAAATGTTTCTTAACAGATTTGATATTAAAACCACACAATCTTGGTGGGAACAATGGAACCACAGCAGTTCTTCCTTGTTGTCCAGGAAACACTTTTGTATCATGCACAACGTGATATTAATATGTATTGGAGTCTGTATTTCATCTGCTCAGCAAAAGGGCATTTCAGAGCAAGGATCTCATGATATAAATTTTTAAAGAGAAGGTTTTATTTTTTCTTTGTGAGTGTCAGCGGTTGTTGCAGAAATCAAATCCAGAAAGCACACACAGGTAACTGATTCAGCAGGATTCATTAACTTCCCTTTATATACAATATAGCACAAAAGCAAATATACAATACCAACAAGTGGTTCTTCAGTTTCAAATCAGAGCAGCCGACCAGTTTAGTTCTCTGCACAGACTCAGAGCTACATAGGTAAGCCACGCCCAGGCTCCAAGCCATCTGGTATGGCTCTCAGTCACCAAATAATTCCCATTGGATGACTTTGTTACCATGTCTCTGCCAGTCATGAATTCTCTGACAGTAATATCCAAAACTGTGTTTTCGAGACAGTGTGAAACTCATGTGTTTCAATTTGTGTAAAAGATTTCACAAGCTGCAAAGTTTTCATCATTTGCAAAGTCCATATCTCCTGACCAAACAAGGAAATATCATGTCCTCTCCTCCCATTGCTTGTTCTTGCATTATTTATTCAAAACCCATTGACAAATCACCTTTGGCCATTTTTTCCTATTACTCTGGTTTGCCTATTTCTTATTTATTTCCAACCTTAAAATACAGAGTAAAAGAGGAAAAAAGAATTATAATACAAAAACAGAGACAACCCCCAAAAAAGTGTCTAAAAGAAAATATCAAGCATACAGACAAAATGTCTCCTCCAGGTGAACATTGACAAATTTATTTCTGCAACAAGAATTAACCCCCCTCTTGTAGAACAAGTCACCAATCGATAAATGCCTACCTCTATATTTGTATAATCGCTATATAACACTAGAAAAAAATCGCAATTGTAGAAAACTATTATCAGTCAAGCAATTTGACTTAGATAGTAAGTATCTACTAAGTAAGTAAGTAAAGAAGTATCTACTAGGGAAAAAAACAAGCAATCCCTACAAAAACATTGCCAATTGTTCCTAAATTAATCTTAAAAATTGTTTAGACTGCATTGTTTATATCGGTTCCACCACAGATAATTTAGACATTCATGCAGTAAATTGTTGCTTGAAATCGAAACAAATCTCTCTTTTTATCACAGCTTATGAGAAGGCTCAGAACTCACATATTTTCCTGGGCCTTTTAGTGTTACTGTCTGCAACTTTTGTGTTTATGTATGTTAGGTTTATTGCTACTTTTATAGCTGTTTTTATGGTATCTTGTAAGCTAGCCAAAATCACTAAAGGAGTGTCTGTGCAGAGGCTAACTTTTCTTTCTTTCTTTTTTTTTGTATATGTTTTATTTGCAGTTTTCCTTTAACAACCAATATATTTTTGGACAGAGTGATGACTGGATCAATACATTTTTACACAACTCTAACAATTACATTGTCAATGTTCCAAATATCATCCAGAATTAAATCAGAGTCCAAGGCAGAGCTTTCCTCGAAGTTCCAATTTATTAAGAGAGACATGTTGGCACATCTGTGGGAAACCCGAATCTGAAAGCTTCCTGGGTTTTCCCCACCCAGTTGAAAGTTCATGATCTTGTCCCCACACCCACAAGTCCATCACCTGGTCCAATCTTCCTCTGCCATGCTGGCATTTCCACCCATCTAGTTCCGGTCAGGTGCAGAGGTGCGGAGACAAAATATGACCTTGGGCTTCTAGAAAGGAATGTTTTATTTTGACAACAACACATTCTACAATTCTACTCCTTACTATTCCCCCTCCCAATTACCCCACTAATGAAACAGCATAGTAAAATAAGAGAGAGTGTGGCAGGCCCAAGATCCTAAAAGGAATATGACTGCAGGCCTGACATACATATACATAGCTTTTGTCTTCCAACTTCTAACTTAATAAACTCATTAAAACATTCTTTTATATATCAATTTAAATAGTACTATTTTCCCAATTTATACCCCACCTCCCTACTTATTGGGGTTCTTCCTCATTCATCTCTTCCAGGGGTGGGATTGAAAATTTTTAGCAATGGTTCTCTGCCCAGTTGCTGGGTAGGCATGGCCATGGGGGGGGGGAGTGGCCTACTCGGCCTCCTGCAACACGGTGGGGGTGTTTTTGCCCTCCCCAAGCTTCAGAGGCTTTCTCTGAGCCTCCAGGAGGGCAAAAAAAGCCTTCCCCAGTCTCCAGAGGCCCCCCGGAAGCCAGAAATGGGCCCTTTTCCGGACTTCCAGATGTCCAGTAAGCCTATTTTTCACCCTCCCCAAGCTCCAGAGGCTTTTGCCGAGCCTCCGGGAGGATGAAAACATCCTCCCCGAGGCTCTGGAGGCCCTCTGGAAGCCAGAAATGGCTCAATTTCTGGTCTTCTGGAATTTTCAGTAGGCCCATTTTTCGCCCTCCCAGAGCCTCCGCACGGGCCATGCACTTACCTGGCATGATGAATGGGCCACATGGAGATTCCTGGGAGGGGAGGAGTGGGCAGGGCCAGCCAGTCCTTGCAACAAACGGTTCAGTGAACCAGATGGAAAATTAGCATCCAGTTCGCCCGAACTGGTCCGAACCAGCTGAATCCCACCCCTGGCTTTATCTTTAAAGAATACTATTCTATCTTCATGCTTCTTTACCGCTTTCTCCAAAGATAAGAGGCTAACGTTTCTAAAGGAATAAATCAAATAGGAGGAACGTTAGTGAGCGGCATGTATTTCGGAATGGGAACAATTGGGAAACTGGAAGTCAGGGCAAGAACTGTCCTTGATTACAGTTTAACTACAGTTTAATTTGAAAGGAGAGTTATGGAAAAACGTAACAAGTTGTCCTCAAGTTATGATCCTATTTGGGATCAGAATTTCTGTTGCTAAGCAAAGTGCTTGTTATGCTCTAGTTTATGACCTTTTTTCCCCACAGTTTTTAAGTAAATCATAGTGGGTGTTTAGTGAATCCAGCTTTGCCTGTTGATTTTGTTTGTTGAAAAGCAGCTAGGAAGGTTGCAGGTGGCAATCACACAACCACAGACTCTTGTAACTGTTGTAAATACAACGAGCACAATTGAGCCCAACATTTCTGTCGCTAAGTGAGGAGTGGTGTGGTGGCTTAGAGAGGGCGCTCTCACCTCACAATCAGGAGGCTGTGAGTTCAATCCTAGGTAGAGGCAGATATTTCTCTCTCTCTAGGCACAATGAGAATATATCTGCTGAGCAAAACTCTGCATTGGCGACTGGAAGGGCATACGGCCATTAAACACTCTGCTAGCTTGATGTTTGATTGCCTGACTTTGCCTAGTACGTGTATGTATATATTCCTTGTAGATAAACCACCATTTGAAAGCTACAGCTCTGTAGCTTACTGTATTTTGCTCCTGGGTTGTCTGAAAATAGTCACACTTTGCACACTCTGACACTTCAACTCCCAGAATTCCCCAGCCAGCATGGCGTTGAAGCCCAGACATCTTGGGGTTGAAGTCAAGATATCTTGAAGTCGCCAAGGTTGTGAATGCCCCAACACTGGAAGTCTTTAAGAAGATGTTGGATAGCCATTTGTCTGGAATGGTATAGGGTTTCCTGCCTAGGCAGGGGGTTGGACTAGAAGACCTCCAAGGTCCCTTCCAACTCTACTATTGTATTGTATTGTATTAGGTTGAGCAACACTGCATTTGAGGCTGTATGCTAGTATCTCCCATACTTCGCTGTCCAAAATTGGCCACATTTCCTTGGCTGGATGGAGGGGAGGGTATCCCTCTCCCTCAATTTTGAGCCCCCTGTGTACGGAAGCTGCAGGAGCTGAAAACAGTGGTGTGTTGTAAGTTGGCACTAAGACGAAGAACTGTAAATCACTTTTAAGAAAGAACAAAAGCAAAATAAGCTTCCAGGAATGGGATGAATGGCAAAATGGAATGGCCAAGATTTTATTTCACAACCAAGGAGAGGGCCTGGAAAGGATTAGTTGCCTTTTAAGGAAGGGATTAGCTTCCTTTTAAAGGAAAGTAGCGCAGCTGTAAGACCTACAGCTAAGCCAGAATGGAAAGGACACATCTGTGAAAGGGAACACATATTGAATTCACTGGCTGGGAATTATAGGCATTGTAGTTGAAGGGGTTGGAGATAGAAACTGCAGATAGATTGCGTACAGATATGAACTACCAATCCTTGCTCACCCTAAGATTTTGTTCCTCTTGTGTGTAGCTGTTGTGTGGGGGGGAGTCAACTTCACTGTAGAGATAGTCCTCAACTTAAGGTAAAGGTAAAGGTTCCTCTCCCACATGTATGTGCGAATCGTTCCCAACTCTAGGGAGCAGTGCTCATCTCTGTTTCAAAGCCGAAGAGCTAGCACTCTCCTAAGATGTCTCCATGGTCATATGGCCGGCATGACTAAACGCCGAAAGTGCACTGTTGTGGCCCAGCAGGATCCGGTTGAGCTGCTGATGGACTCGGATAGCGAGGAACCATATGAGTCTGCCCTGGACGATGTGGAGGACCCTGTGCAGGGTTCAGACTCAGAGCAGGGACCAGAGAGGCTGGTTGGCCACCAGGAGGCGCCTGAGGCATGGAGCAGTGGGGAGAATCAAAGGCAGTTTGTCCCTGATGCTAGATTGAGAAGGGCTGAGAAACGGAAGCAGCAACTCCGTAGGCAGACTCACAGAAGATGATTAAGCACAGGTGGTTGTGGATTGGCCCCTCCCAAGAGAGATTATAGGTGTGGCGTTGGGAGGGGACATTTGCAGGAAACAACCGTTCGAATTAGTAGTGAAGAAAATCTATCTGTGTATTCTAGCCGTGTCTGCTCGTTTGGACTATCATTTGAATGATCTGGGTTGCTCTATTGAACGTGAGTTGTCTAGGCCCTCAGCCAAAGGATTCATTATCTCAGTAATTAAACAGTGGCAAACAGCCAAACCTATGTTCTGGTTTATTCACAGGCATGCGGGGGGGGGGGGGGGTCAGAACAGAACACTGTTACCCTCTTGAATTTTTACATGCTTTCAAACTGCTAGGTTGGCAGAAGCAGGGACAAGTAATGGGAGCTCACTCTGTTAAATGGCGCTAGGACTTCAAACCGCCAAACTGCCGACCTTTCTGATCAACAAGCTCAGTGTCTTAGCCACGGAGCCACTGCATCCTTAGTCCTCAACTTATGACCATTCAGTTAAGCAACCCAGGGCCTCCCACACTCTCTGAGGCACACCGTGCCCCACATAATGACATAATGACAACAGGGAGAGCTGGAATTGCATGGCTGCCTTGCTTAAAAACATCAACCACTTCACTTAATGACTATAATTCTGGGCTCAGTTTTGGTGGTAGATCGAGGGCTACCTGTATTTTTCAAATTCATGTTCTACCTTTGATTTGCTTCCCTGTTTGTAGGCAGCATTGTTGCAGTACTAAATTCAGAATTAACAGTGCTTTTTTTATTCCAAAGTAGGACGTTGTGAGCTTTTGTCTGATTAGACTATATTTCTTTTTCTTTTTGACAGCACATATATTCCTGTTCCTCGTAAGATCAAAGCCAACAAAGACAAGGTGAGTTATGGCTACAATCAATCCAGGACTTTTTTTCCCTATGAGGAAAGAGCAAAGCCAGATAACCATCTAAACCAGAGATGGGGAACGATGGCCCCTTTAGGACTCCTGGACCTCAATTCCCAGAAGTCCACAATTCATAAAGGGGCCATCATTCCCCACCCCTGATCTAAACCATGATTCAAAATATGATGAGTTTCCTTTATTCCATATCCACAGTTCAGTCATTTGGTCCCATTTCCACATTTCAGTTAAATTTGGTGCTTCCAGTTTTGTTCAAACCACATTTGGTGATTAAATCTGGGTCATTCCCTCCAAGCTAAATTGTTTCTTGCAGAGATGGTCCTCACCATACAACCATAACTGAGCCCAGGCCAATCATTAAGCAGGTCATCCCACGACAGACCAAATTTGACTAACTTTTTGTGGCGGTCATTAAAAATGAATGCCAAAGTTGTGAAATGATCTCATTGTCCACAATGGGCTGCTGCTGTTGTTTTTGCTGGAAACCGGAAGTGAACACCAGTTTCCCCGGGGGTGGGGTGGATGACACACATACATTTTGGTCATGTGACCACAGAAAACTGCAAATGGCTGCAAATGTGGATTTCCAAGCACCGGATGTGTGATCCCATGGCCAGTGGGGCACAGTGGCCAGAATTTCAAATCTGAGATGTAAGTGCCTTTCTTGAACCTCTAACCTTGTTAAGGTAATGATGATTTAGTAGCTGCTGTAAGGCTGTAAACTGAGATGATGAGATGAGAATGAGTCAGCAGGGTTACTGCCACTTTAAGAAGCTATCTATATAAGAGAGGCCACGTGAAGCTGTCTTTCTCCCCCCATGTGCTCTTCCGAGTTATAGTTGAAGATTGATTGATTGCCTGGTTTTGCCTAGTACCTGTATGTATGTATGTATGTATATGTATGTATGTATGTATGTATGTATGTATGTATGTATATGTATGCATGTATGTATGTATGTATGTATATGCCTTGTAGATAAACCACTGTTTGAAAGACAAAGCCTCTGTGTACTGTATTTTGCTCCTGGGTTATCTCAAAATAGTAGTCACACTGTGCATACTCTGACAAGTCTCTTCTGATTTGATGCAAGAACTGTACAGTGGATAACACAACACAATGAAACAAACTTTTAAAAAAGAGGAAAATCCTTATTCCTCTGCACACCCTGACACTTTGTTCATACAAAGGAGAGCTGCTCGGAAACTCATTTGCTTCAAAATCTAAGAAAGATAAAGGTGATGTGTTTGGCAGAAGACGACCAGGTTAGTAAATAAAATACGTTTTGAATTACACAAAAGCCCTTGCTGTGTAATTTTTGCTTGTTGCCGTTTAATAGGTTCAGATGTTCCAACAAGCTTCAGCGTAACAGATACATAACAGGATGTCCTTGGCTGCATACATTAAAGCACAAATGGTCTTCAGGTCTCTGTCATTCATACTTGTGGGAGAGGCGCATGAATGCGTGGGTGTGGGGGGTGCACACCCATGTGCGGGGCAGGACTTATTGCAGGGGTAAGGATATGTGCGGGGGAGCACTTCATGCATGTAGGGACACGCCACATGACACGCACATACATGTGGGAGGTGCATGCGCAGGGGGCGCACACACATTGTATTTTGGGGGTTCGGGCACGCAGGCTTTGTGTACTCTGTCCAGAAAAGGTCAGCCATCGTGCCATATAATATATGTGGGCATATGCAGACTTTTGTATTATTTATTTTGTCATGTTTATGTCGTGTATATTGGTGGTGGAAACCCCTTTGAGAGCTGCATGCAATGAAATTTCATTTTAATGTATGCCAATTTGTGTACATTCAAAGTGATAATAAAGTTATTCTAAACTCTTAAGTCTAAAGGAAACTGCTTAGAAGGAACACAACCGGTCTTTCTTGGGTTCTGATCATTATTGTTCAATTATGTTTGCAGCCTATGATCTGAATGAATTAAATAAGGCAGCAAGATATATTTTTTAATCACCCTGTGTCCTAATCCTTGTAATTCCCACAGCAAGCAATTGCATTCATCTATAAAATGGATTGTAAAAAAACTCTGCTGTCTCCTAAGGGGAAGGTTTAGGTTTGCACAGCATGCAATTTCAGGGACCACCTTCCCAAATAAACGGTGGCATCTGAATGTTTCAAACCTGACATTAATTTTGAAGAAAATTACCAGACAGACTTTATTAAACTTTCCCCAATAGAGGCAGGGATGGAGCAGAGCTCAATTGCCAAGAAAGTGTTGTTGTGGCGCCACCTACAGGCAGCAGACAGAACAGCCCAGTTGCCCCTTAAAACGAACTTGAGTCAAACCGGAAAATGAGATGCTTCCAAATTTCAGTTTTTATCTTTGAGAATAACTCAGATTGAAAAAAATGTTGTGAGTTATGATTGCAGGCTTCTTTTTTTCACGGGGATAAAATTATGGAAGACCTTATAGATACCATCCCGAACTTCCAGAACAGCAACCACAAAAACAGGGATATAAATACAATCAATCGGGGTTTTTTATAAAAAGCAAGCTGGCATCCAGTACAGGGCTGATATCGAGCATCTCCATTCTTTCCAAAAATGTGTCTTGGGCCCTAGAAAGATTTTCCTTTTGGGCATTCTCAGAAAATTAGAAGTGAATTCTGCTTCCGATTCTTCACCCAAATGATGAAATAACCTGAAGAGGGATCAAAGGAAGGATGTGGCAGGAAACAATTTAGAGAATGACAAAATTGTCAACTTGGAAACAACCACAAGGATCAGCTAACCCAGCCCTCTCCCTCCCCCCTCCCTCTCCCCTCTCTCATGGATGGATGGATGGATGGATGGATGGATGGATGGATGGATGGATGGATGGATGGATGGATAGATAGATAGATAGATAGATAGATAATAGATAGATGACAGATATGGAGATAGATAGATAGATAGATAGATAGATAGATAGATAATAGATAGATGACAGATATGGAGATAGATAGATAGATAGATAGATAGATAGATAGATAGATAGATAGATAGATAGATGATAGATAGATGACAGATATGGAGATAGATAGATAGATAGATAGATAGATAGATGACAGATATGTAGATAGATAGATAGATAGATAGATAGATAGATAGATGACAGATATGTAGATAGATAGATAGATAGATAGATAGATAGATAGATAATAGATAGATGACAGATATGGAGATAGATAGATAGATAGATAGATAGATAGATAGATAGATAGATAGATAGATAGATAGATAGATAATAGATAGATGACAGATATGGAGATGATAGATAGATAGATAGATAGATAGATAGATAGATAGATAGATAGATAGATAGATAGATAGATAGATAGATAATAGATAGATGACAGATATGTATGTATATATATATATATATATATATATATATGATAGATAGATAGATAGATAGATAGATAGATGATAGGTAGGTAGGTAGGTAGGTAGGTAGGTAGGTAGGTAGATAGATAGATAGATAGATGACTGATATGTAGATAGATAGATAGATAGATAGATAGATAGATAGATAGATAGATGAGAAAGAGAGAGAAATAGGCAGACATGGATGATGGATGGATGGATGTGTGTATATGTGTGTGTGTGTGAGAGAGAGAGATACATGGAGGGAAAGAAACATAAACAGAGACAGACATAGAAAGAATAACAGGAATGACAGAGTTGCAAGGGACCTTGGAGATCTTCTAGTCTAACCCCCTACTCAGGCAGCAGACCGTGTAACATTTCAGGCAAAAGGCTTTCCAGTTTCGTCTTAAAAACCTCCAGTATTGGAGCACCTGCAACTTCTGGTGGCAAGCTGTTCCACTGGTAAATCGTCCTCACTGTTAGAAAGTTTCCCCTTAATTCCAGGTTGCTTCTCTCCTTGGTTACTTTCCATCCATTGCTTCTTGTTCAGGTGCTTTGGAGAATAGATTGACCCCCTCCTCTTTGTGGCAGCTCTTCAAATACCGGAAATACTGGATGGATGGATGGATGGATGGATGGATGGATGGATGGATGGATGGATGGACAGACAGACAAACATGGCTGCTGGATGGATGGGAGGGAGGGAGGGAGGGAGAGAAAGAGAGAAGGAGGGGCTTTCTGAAGAACCTCCAATGACTTAAACACTTGAGAATGAGTTTGAATGAGTTTGCTTTAATTCACTCCCATCCTGGCAGCCATTCTATGAATAGAAATCCACACCTCATCCATCACTTTTGCAAGAGCCACCATACGCTGCATTCCAAATTCCAGATGTGCGCGTGGGCCCTGAAAAGATACACCCTGCACCACTGGATTCTGATCGAGAGCTGAGGCCTACCAGGCTTCTGGAAAGCTGCTTTAGAATTTCTTGCTGCTTAGATGGTTTTTAGCAGATTCTCCAGGTCTCTTAATGTTTTGCATATACAATTTGAGCAGAGTTATGAGTCTTCTGGCAGAATAAATGTTTATTAATGGTTGATTTATTCAGTGTGTGTGGCTACTCTCTTGCCAAGCAACTCTAGGTAGCTAAGATGGGTTTAAAAAAAAAGTCATTGGATTATACAAAATCTAGCAAAGGCAAATATTGCACAGAGGACAGTAATCACATATTGCATATTAATAGCAATAACCCTTAGACTTATATACCACTCCATAGTGCTTTAGAGCACACTGTCAAAGTTCCAACAGATGCCCTAATTACCTCATGAGTATCGAGCCAAGTTTCAAGAGAAAACCAGTAATTTATTAGGAGCAGCTACTCGAGTGAGGTCAACTCTGCCGCGTGTAAATTACGGCTCAACTTTGACCCTGTTTCCCCCCTCCTCTCAGTCTGTGTCATAAATCACATTCTCCAACTGAGGCTTTGGTAATCTGAGAGCCAACCCTGGAAGAAGGTATGCATGGGATGTGCTCCCCTTTTGCTGCCCATGGTAACTCGAGAGCAGACGAGAAATGCTTTGCGAGTTGACATTCGGCTCCCCTCACTGACCTCAGAAGGATGGAACTTTGAGCTGGTCAGGATCGAACTCCTGGCAGTGGGCAGAGTTAACCTGCAATGCTGCACCCTGATCACTGCGCCACCAAGGCTCCTCTTAATGGTTCATACAACATCCTGTCTCAGGGCCAGAGAAGAACCAGTTCTCAAAGACCTTTCTAAAGGCCAGAAGGATCAGGCCACCTGAATCTGAGGACAGAGAGGTGCTGTTCTATAGGGAAAGGGCACCAACAAAGAAGGCCTACTTCCTACATATCCCATAAGAGGACACTTGGCTAGATAGGACTCTGAAATTAGCAATCCCGGCCAAACGTGAGGTGAGCACAGATAATTGGAGATAGATGGCCCTAGAGATAACCTAGTCTACTTGGAGTCAGCGCAACTCAAGCAGTAGATCTGTGGGTGGTATTAGAGTTGTGTCCATAAAGATTTACTCTGGCCCGTTCTGGACCATCTGTAGCAGTGGTTAGTTGCCAATTTTTTTTACTGCCGGTTTGGGTGCTCTCCCACACAAGCCACTTCTGCACATGCACAGAAGCGTCCGGGAGGGTGGGTGGAGCCTCCCACCACCGCTACTAACGGTTCACCCGACCCTGGCCGAACCAGGAGCAACCCACCTCTGATCTGTAGCTTCTGAGTGGTCTTAAAGAACAGGAATCTAAACTCTCTCTTTTCAGCTTGTCAATATATAGCTTTCAAGGGCAGCCCCTTGTAGGGCACACACTGCAGTAATCCAAACAATAATCCCAGCTGGCTATTCTGATGGTTAGTTTGGGTTTGGGCCACCGGTGGCATCACCTGCCAAAACCATGACTGGATTCTCTGTGCTTGCAAATTATTGGGTTTTTTTATTATTATTATTATGTTTATCATTCCTAGCTGATTATGCTGATGGACAGCTTGGATTTTGGCCATTGGTGGCATCCCCTGCCAAAACTGTGCCTGGATTTTCTGTGCTTATAAATTATTGGTTTCTTAGAAACTCGGCTCTATTGTTATGCTAAAATCCGAGCTAGGAAAAGCTACCTAAGCAAGACTTTTCATACTGTAGTGTTATTTTTTTTCCCCCTTTCATCCCCCTTTCTTTTTCAACATCCTACACAATCCACTTCTAGCCCTTGATGATAGGATGTATAAAATAAATACTGTTTTTCAAATCTGGGCCGTACTTTTTTCAAAAGAGCATTGTATTTAAATGTCCTGCAACGACAGGCTTTTATCTAAGAACCTCAAAGTGAAGGGCGTTTCTTCAGTGTTCAATTGTTGTTTGCTGAGGATGTATAAGACTTGCCAATTGGGGAGAGTACATTTTGTACATTCCTAGAATTTGCTGGAGGTTTTTTTTTTTTTCCCCGTGCTGAATTATCTCCGAAACTAAACTAACAAGATACGTTCTTTCATTCTGTGCAGATCATGGTTTATCACCCGAGTTTTATGAAATACGTTTATGACAACTGGCTCCAACATCATGGAAGGTATCCCTCAACCGGCTTCCTGTCCATTATCTTTGCAATTCACCTCTGTGATGAGGTAGGTGCCCTATTAAAAGACTACCTTCAGAAAAAGTGGGGGATCCTGGTTTGCATGGTAATCTGAATGGACTTGATAACCCAACCATTGTAATTCTGTCTCCTATATTCCTCCTCTATCTTCCTTTGTGTTTGTCTATTCTGTTTATTCCTTTTTCCTGAATATGTCATTACCAGTCCTCTAATATATGATTCGCTGATATCATACACATTCTGCAGTGATGTATCCTCCTTTCTGTTTTCCTTAAAGAAAACAACTATTTCTTTTTCTATATATTGCTGGAATTCCTTTTCCTTTAGTAAGTTATGCTTTAATTTCCATCCCGTTCTTTTTCTCTGCCCTTTCCAAATCATTGTTATTGGATTATGTTCTGCCCACATATTCGTTTCTATATCAATCTTGTGTGTTTTAGCAGTTAATCCTGTGGTCATCCAAATCACATCTATTCTTGATCATGCCTGTTTGAATAGAATGTATATTGCTTTTCTTTTGGGTATCTTCTCCAGACATCTTGTAAACTTACAATACAATACAATAGTAGAGTTGGAAGGGACCTTGGAGGTCTTCTAGTCCAATCCCCTGCCTAGGCAGGAAACCCTATACTGTTTCATACTTAATTCCTCTATCATTGTGAAGAATGTTTTGGGGAGACCCAACCATTGTTCACATTGACCCTTAAATATCTAGAAGAAAAATGTTGAGACTTTGGAAAAAGTGCAAAGAAGAGCAATGGAGATGATTAAAGGCCTGGAGACTAAAACATATGAAGAACGGTTGCAGGAGTTTAGAGAAAAGAAGGACTAGGGGGAGACATGATAGCAGAGTTCCAGTATTTGAAAGGCTGCCACAAAGAGGAGGGGGTCAATTTATTTTCCAAAGCGTCAGAAAACAAGACAAGAAACAATGAATGGAAACTGACCAAGGAGAGAAGCAACTTGGAATTGAAGATAAACTTCGTAACAATGAGAACAATTAACCAGTGAAACTGCTTGCTTCCAGAAGTTATGGGTGCTTCATGTCTGGAAGTCCCAAAGGTGTAGAAAGTCTAGGTGTCTCTTGAAAAAAAGCACCTTCGGGACAACCATGACCTAGATCAGTGATGGCGAACCTATGGCACGAGTGCCACAAGTGGCATGCGGAGCCATATGTCAGGGCACGCAAGGCGCTGCCCTGTCAGCTGGCTAGTGCGCATGCGCGCGCTGGCCAGCTGAGTTCACCTTTTTAAAAGCTATTTTTCGCCTTCCTCAGGCTCCAGAGGTTTTATAGGAGCCTGGGGAGGGAGAAAAGAGCCTCCCCCCCCCGAGGCTTCAGGGACCGTCCCTGAAGCCTTTGGAACGCTTAAAACCACCCTCCGAGCAAACCGGAAGTGACTTCTGGGTTGCTCAGAGGGTCGTTTTAAGCGTTCAGAAGGCTTCAGGGACCGTCCAGAGGCTTCCCTGATGCCTTCGGAGCACTTAAAACGACCCTCCGAGCAACCCGGACTTCCGGTTTGCTCGGAGGTTGGTTTTAAGCGCTCCGAAGGCTTCAGAGACTGTCCGAGGCTTCCCTGATGCCTTCGGAGTGCTTAAAACGACCCTCCGAGCAACCCGGAAGTCACTTCCGGTTTGCTCGGAGGGTGGTTTTAAGCGCTCCGAAGGCTTCAGGGAAGCCTCTGGACAGTCCCTGAAGCCTCCGGAGGGCCTCTGGGGGGTCGGGGGAGGCTCTTTTCGCCCTCCCCAGGCTCCTATAAAGCCCCTGGAGCCTGGGGAGGGTGAAAAAAGCATGTAAAAATGGGGGGGCGTGCGTTGTGCGCGCATGCGCACTGGGGGGGGTCGCGCGTTGCCTTATGGGTGTGGCACGCCCACACTCAACCCCCCTGCGCTCCCCCACTTGTGGCACACGAGCCAAAAAAGGTTCGCCATCACTGACCTAGATGACTGAGAATCTTCATAGACATTCATGACTGGAAGTTTTTAAGAAGAAATTGGACAGTCACTTGTCTGAAATGGTACAGCATGTTCTGCTTGAAAAGTCTGGACTAGAAGACCTCCAAGGTCTCTTCTAGCTCTATTCTTTTTTTTTAACTGATTGATTTTTTCTTTTTTTCATAAGATTATCTACATTTATTTTACATAACGAGAAACAGTTTTTTTTTTACATCCATATAAACATTCATGTTTAGAATTTTCTAGCCGTTTACATTTATTTTTTCAAGTTTAAGACTTTAATTTTATGTATTTTATAATTATTGTTAAAGATTTTAATTACAACAGTAACAGCAAATATAAACGAAGCTCAGAGAAAGGAAAAATAAAAAGAATATTCTGATTCATATTCAGAAAAAAAAAACATTAAAAAAAAATGTTTTCCCCACACATCCTGTTCCCATTCCTGTTATCTTAATGACGCTATTCCTTATTTTCTGTGAATTTATCTCAAGCTATTGCTTTATTTCAGCGTTCTGCACCATCGCCCTTTTTAGACAATGAGAATTGTACTTCAACAACGCCTCGAGGGTAGTAGGTGGCTAACCTGCTACTAAATCATGTTTTTTTTCTCCCGGGGAGCCTACGTAATTTTGGAAAACAATATCTTCAGTTGCAAAGGAGGGGGGCTAACATTGTCTTGTGGTTGTCATGGTTACTTCAGCAATACCTGCAAAGGTATTAATAGAGGGATAGAATCAAGTTCACATGAAGTTTAGTACTGCTCTTTTTACTTTACTTTACTTTTATTCATATTTATAGACCGCCCCCTCTCCCAAAAGGGACTCGGGGCGGTGTACAGTCAATACATAAAAAGAATACATAGATAAATCAATACTTAGATATTAAATACATAAATAATTAAATGCTTAGATGGAGGAGGTTAAAAGAACTGTACATTCAAGTAAAGTATATAAAATACAATCTTTAAAAGACCCCTAAAAATACCCCACAGAATTAAATTTAAAATGATTCTCCAGAAATTTCAATTAAAATATATCTGCCAGGAGGTAAAAACTATGAGTGTGCCAGGCCAGCTAATCGAAACAGGTGAGTCTTTAGTTTTTGTCGGAAGGAGCGGAAGTCGGTGGTGGTTCTGATGTCGGGGGGGAGGTCATTCTAGAGGGTTGGGCCCATCACAGAGAAGGCTCTACTCCTAGGCGCCGCCCGTTGGCATTGCCTAGTGGACGGCACCAGGAGAAGCCCCTCCCTGTGAGAGCGAATTGGCCGCAGGGATGTGTGTGGCAGGATGCGATCCCGCAGATAGCTCTACAAAGCCTTAGTTAAGAGCACATTTGGAATACTTACACCCAGTTCTGTTCCCCACAATATAAAAAAACATGTTGAGACTCTGGAAAGAGTGCAGAGAAGAGCCACAAAGAGGATTAGGAGGCTGGAGGTGAAAGGATTACAGTCATGGGAACAGGATGTGTGGAAAAACATTTTTAAAACTGTTCTGGGTATTTAAGGGTCAACTTGGACAATGGTTAAGTCATCGGGTCAATGCAAGTTGCAGGAATTGGGGTATTGTCTAACGCAGGGGTGTCCAAATTTGGGAACTTTTAAGACTTGTGGACTTCAACTCCCAGAAGACCGCAAGTCTTAAAGTTGCCAAGTTTGGACACCCCTGATCTAATGAAAAGAAGGATTAGGGGAGACATGATAGCAATGTTCCAGCATTTGAGGGGCTCCCTCAATATTTGAGGGGCTCCTACAAAGATGAGAGGATCAAACTATTTTCCAAAGCACCAGAAACAACAGATGGAAACTAACCATGCAGAGAAGCAACCTGGAACTAAGGAAAAAATCCCTAGCGGTTAGAGCAATCAACCAATGGAGCAGCTTTCCTTCAGATGTCATGGGTGCTCCATCGGTGGAGGCTATTATTCTATGCTCTTAAGATTGATAGAAATATTAGATGTAAGGAAAATGAAATCCACTTAAGAACCAAACCTTGCAGAATTCTTTTCTTCCCCCTATCCATTCTTTCTCTGTACATGAGTGGTGCGGTGGCTTAGAGGTGGAGCTCTCGCCTCACAGTCAGAAGGCTGTGAGTTCAATCCAAAGTAGAGGCAGATATTTCTCTCTCTGGGCACACTGAGAATTTATCTGCTGAATAAAACTCCACATTGACGACAGGGAAGGGCATCCGGCCAGTAAACACTCAGCTCCATTCAATTGCCCAGCTTCCACCCTGATAGGGATTATGGGGTTATTCAAAGGAGATGATGATGATGATTCTTTCTCCATAGGTGGATCTCTACGGCTTTGGGGCAGACAGTAAAGGCAACTGGCACCACTATTGGGAGAACAATCCTTCTGGGGGAGCCTTTCGTCAAACCGGCGTCCATGATGGGGACTTCGAAGCCAATGTGACGCAAATCCTTGCCTCCACGGCCAAAATACGTCTCTTCAAGGGCAGATGACCCCGGCTGTCAGACAAGCGGTGATCTCTGACGAGAAGGAAAGGCCGATGTTTTCAAATAAATGGAGTCTTGGAGTGGGCGGTCTGTCAGGTCCCAGCCGAGAAAGCTTCAGAGAACTGCAAGCTGCAATTAGCAGGCAGCTTTGAAAGGCCCCTCAAATACGGCTTCGGAGTTTTGACAGCGTAGGAAAAACGCCCAATTTGGAAAGGAATGTCCTATTCGAGACTGTCCTCTTTGTAGCCAATGTTTTAATTCCTTTTCCGTTCGTCAGAATGACTCGGTTTTCAGCTTCTACAAAACAAAAAACAAAAAAAACGGGGGAGGCAGAAGAGATCAGGGATTTGCAAACACCCTCTTGGTTTCAAAATTACCTCAGAAAAAAGCTTTATTCCAATCACGGTCTTTTCTTTTGAAGGATCCTGGCAAGGCCAAAAACAACCCACTCTGGTTCTTGTTGGGTGGGATGGACAAGCGGCTTGCAGCCTGCGCGCAAAAGGTTGCCGTGCCTTGTCGTTTCGTGTTTTTTGGCTATTGAAACGAAACGTCCTGTTTCCGGGTAATATTACCATTGCTATTGAGTGTGGTTACAAGCCCAGGAGTAGGGCTCAAAGGAAATAATGCAAACAGAAGGTCAATACTTTTATTTCCTTTTTCCTTTTTTTAAAATGGTTTGCCACAGCATGGCTCTCAATTCTCTTGCAATGGAGAGAAATGAATTAAAGATGCACCCAAACACACGCAAATGACACGCACCAATACAGTGCAAGATCTGGGCACCATAAATTTAGACAACTCCCTTGAGGGCATCCAAGGTGATTTTTAAATTTCTGCATCGTTGGGAGTTTTGCAGCCCAGAACTTTGGCTTAACACACAAACACACAGACATACACAACTGCCATTGACATGTGCCTTTCTAAAACACCCATAATATAAAGAGAGTGTATTTGTTCTGTTCCCTCGGAGACTGAAAACTCAGAATTCTACCTGTTCTATGAAAATAAGGGACAGAAAGTTTTAAAACCTGCTCATTGCATCTTGTATGGCGCAGTGGTTAGAGTGCAGTACTGCAGGCTACTTCAGCAGACTTCTAGCTGCAGTTCAGCAGTTCAAATCTCACCAGGCTCCAGGTTGACTCAGCCTTCCATCCTTCCGAGGTGGGTAAAATGAGGACCCAGATTGTTGGGGGCAAGAGGCTGACTCTGTAAACCGCTTAGACAGGGCTGTAAAAGCACTGTGAAGCGGTATATAAGTCTTAAGTGCTGTTGCTATTGCTATGTATGGGTGGCTTTTGACTTTTTGAGGACAGAAGAAGGAAAGGAAAAGGAACCTTCCTTTTGGGGGGAGGGTCTTATTTTCAAGAACTCTTAGGAGGGGGGAAAATGAAAGATTTGTACTTCTATTTTTTACAGCTGTTGTAAATTTAAATATATATTTTAAAGTATTGAGAGTTAAAAGGGGGGAAAGGGATTGTCCCATCAGCATGAGAACAGCAAGCCATGGATCTGAGAAAAATGCAGTTTACCAGCAGGGTCCAAATTTCCATCCAAATTCCAGGAGGTCCATTTTGAGAGAGAGGAATTATTGCAAGAACTCCCATTAAAATGCATCAGAGCTCCATGGATATATATAGGATCCTAACCACCAATCAAAGTCCAAACAACAAGGAGAATTCATCTACAGTCCACAGTTGCAAAAGTTAGAGAACTTTTGCAGAAAAGTTACAGGAAGAGGAATAATTCGATGCTCTAGAACCGTGATGGCAAGCCTGTGGCCACGCGAGCCATCGCGCCAGCTCAGCTCCACCACGCATGTACACAATGTCTCCCGCTGGCCAGCTGATTTTCGGGTCTCTGCCGTGCATGCACAGGGGCGCATTCGGGAGATGTGCGTGCATGCATGAGAGGTCAGGGGGTCATGTGCACAGAGAGCACGGCCAGTGCAGTGCTCCCCCCCTACTGTGGACTGTTTTTGGTTCCAGGAGGTTGCAGAGAGGCCTATTAGGCCCAAAACGGGATGCGTGGGGGTCACTCGTGCATGCGCAGGGTGGGGGAGCAGGGTGGGTCATGCACACATTGCATTATGGGTGGGTGAGCGCGCACGACTTTCGACGCACGATGTCAAAAAGGTTAGCCATCACTGCTCTAGAACGTGGAACTCAAACCTAAATAGATGGAGCCAACCAGATGGCAGAAGCCCATTGGGGGAGGCCCTAAAGAGGTAGCAGCATTGTGAAAATAGGAGATGGATGAATTATTATTATTACCTCATTTAGCTAGACATCCAACGACCCTCTTCTCTCACCTCTAAGACACAAAGAACTTACTTAGGTTCAAGATGCTTCTTTGCAGGCCTTTTTCATGGTGCATTGATCAATCTTTTCACCCCATGGAACCCTGCTATTGGTTTTGGAACCTTAGGCACCATAGTCTAGCACAGGGATCCCCAAACTTGGCGACTTTTAAGACTTGTGGACTTCAACTCCCAGAATTCTCCAGCCAGCATAGCTATGTTGGCTGGAGAATGCTAGAGTTGAAATCCACAAGTCTTAAAAATCACCAAGTTTGAAGACCTCTGGTCTAGCACTTCTAGGGCCAAATTGAGGTAGGCTGGTCTAGAACATGGAACCGCTTCTTTTTATAAAACAGAAAAATAAGATTGAGGTTGCAATGTAAACTTCCCTCCCACCCTCCCTCCAAGAATTTCTTCACTGGTCGCAAATCTGCTTTTCTGGTTTGGAGGTCATATAATTTCATTGTCTTCTTCAAAAGAAAGCCGGCCCATTTCAAATAAACTATGTTTTAAAATAGATTGTCCCGAGTACCGTAACATTAAAGCCTTCATATATTTTGTAGCACAGGTTTAAATCACGATTTCTTTAAATCATGTCCAAGGACGTTAGTCCTCCTGAGACTGTATGGCTTCTGGAATGAGAATGAGCTTCTTTTTCTAGACTTTTCTAGACTCTGCAGGGGTTTTTCCCCCTCTTCTTTTAATGGTGACTTATTGATGTACAGGAAAAGGTGCTTCTACTTATCTCCATGAAGACATGATGTGCCTCTTGAATTCTGCTGATCACACTTTGATTAAATATTACAGCAAGCCAGGTAACATCATCTTGCTCAGTTGGCACCCTTAAACTGTGTACCCCAAATGCTTCCTTCAGGAGTTTTTTGGGGGGTTTCTTTTATGCTGTATTTTTCAACTACCAAACAGGAATAAAAGAATTGAGCTAAATGTTGTCAATAGTCTAAACGTGTTGAAGCATGTCTCCACAGTTTCCAACTGCAGGATTTGAGTTGTTCCGAAGGTTTATAAATCTATTTTATTTATCACTAGCCATTAACCTGGCATTGCCCGGGTATTTATTTATAAGGGGAAAATGTCTGGACCAAACATAATTTCTAACGTTGGATTTTCCCCCTTACCAGAGGCAGCTCCTTGTAAAGTACTGTGAAGCCATTACCATGGCAACTCCACTTTGTTGTACAGTAGAAGCCATTTTACGGCAGTACAGTAGAAGCCTTTTTTAAGGTACAACAGGATGTATCTTAACAGAACACAAACCCCGAGCGATTTTAGAGGTGTCTTACCCCCACAATATTTGTTTCCAGAGACTAAGCCATCTGTGTACCAAGTTTGGTTGAAATTGCTCCAGGCATTCCAGAGTTATGCTGGAACACACACACACACATACACACACACACACACAAACACATACACAACTGTTGATGATAGATAGATAGATAGATAGATAGATAGATAGATAGATAGATAGATAGATGATAGATAGATAGATAGATAGATAGATAGATAGATAGATGATAGATAGATGATTCATTGATTGATTATGGCTGACAGGAAGAGAACAAAATGACAGGTAATGCTATTGGGAGAATTTATTCTGAAGAATAGAGAATACTTTACAGCAAACAACTCTTGATTGCAAGGTGTTGTGTTCCCAAATTGTATGTATATTTTAAGCAGTCTCGTGGGTATCTAGGACAACTCGCCACAGCCAACTTGCCACGCAACCAGAGTTACACTGATATCAAAGAAATGGTGGAATAGAATCATTAAAAAAGGATGCAAAAGGAGGGACAGACTGAGATGGGAATGACAAAAATTAAAAGTAATTATTTTAATCGTTTAAAAATAATTAAATTGTTGAATTGTCCTGCAGCAAGTTGTTCCGTGGCAAGTTGGCCATGGCAAGTTGTCCCACAGTGAGTTAGCTGTAGTGAGTTCTCCCATTCTGGCCTCAGAGAGCTACAGATCTTTAGACACGAGGGTTAGAATCTTCCAAAAGAAAAGCAAGGTTTTTTAATGCATTGGCCCCAGCCAACAGGAGACATTGCTGCACTCTCGATTTTATCTAGATTCGTGGCCAAAGAGATTTAATTCTGGCAAGCAAAAATCCAACTAGGGAACTTTTCCTTAGCATAAACATGCAACAGCAAAGAACAGTCTCCTTGGTGGATTTTATTTATTGTCGAATGAGATTTGGGTTGAAAAATTCAAAAGACACCCTCAAAAGCAGGGATCTCCGGTTGCTCTTAATACTGGGTCGTGCTCATCCGCAGGTACTGTTTATCAATTGGAGTTTTCAAATCAATGCAGGGATTTGAACCACAGATCCGAATTGGGTGAAGAAGATGGATTAGAGCAGGGGGTCTCCAAACATGGCAACTTTAAGACTTGTGGACTTCAACTCCCAGAGGAGTTGTATGAATTGAAATCCACAAGTCCACAACTCTGGGAGTTGAAGTCCACAGGGCTGGCTGAGGAATTCTAGGTGTTGAACTCCATAAATTTTAAAAGTTGCCAAAAATAGAGACCCCTGGATTAGAGCATTCTGCTTAATTACCATATCTTTTGGAGTATAAGATGCTCCGAAGTATAAGGTGCACCTAGCTTTGGGGGAGGAAAACAAGAAAAAAAAATCTGCCTCTGCCTCCCAGCAATTTACCTCCTTGAAGCAAACAGCAAACAGCCCGTTTCAGTTTCAGCACAGCCTGGTTAGCACAAACAGCTGATTGTTGGTTGGATTGGCCTTCCGATGATCAGCCATTTCAGGCTGCAGGGATCGCCATAGCCTAGTGCCATCTCTCTGCCCTCCATTTTTGGGCTCTGCATCCCATTTTCAGCCTCCGCATGGCCCATTTTCCATCCGTTTTGGGAGGCGGGGATCAGAATGGACTGAAAATGGGGTGCGCAGAGGCCAAAAATGAGATGTGGAGGCCAAAAATGGGGTGCACAGAGGCAGCAACAGGCAATGGCAATCCCTGCAGCCTGAAACAGCTGATTATTGTGAGGCAGATCCAACTGACCATCAGCTGCTTGTGCTAATTAGACCATGCTGAAGCTGAAAATGAAAGAGGTTGTTTGCTGTTTGCTGCAAGAAGGCAAATTGCTGGGAGGCAGAGACCAAAGTGTGGGGGCTGGCGGGTGGGTATACATTTGATGTATAAGACAAGTCCAAATTTTCACCCTCTTTTGAGGGCGGATGGGTGACTATATAAGAGGAATGAGTGGATTAATTAATAAATTAATTCCCATATTAGATCTCTTTGGAGAACTGTGCCACTAATGCTGGCTGAAAGATTGTTCAATTTAATGAATGGGATCTAGAGATAAAAGAGACCGTCTACCAGATGCTACCAGAATAGTTGGTGAGGACAAAACTGTTGGGGGAATGGAAGCAAGAGTTTTAGAATCTAGCTTTAAGGCTTAATGTATTGTCCCAATCCAGCTGTTACATTTTACTTTGTGTGCATTTGAGCTGAACTTTAAATAAGATCAGTGCTGACATCAGGCCAGGTGCTGGAGAGAGGTAAACAGGAACACGTTTATAACCAGGGGTGGCTTTTTTATTTAATGTTCATTTCCTTTCCTTGACAAAAGGGGGAACCAGCACCATCCCACACAGATGCGCATATGCGCACACACGCATGTAGATGTTTGTTTGAGTGAAAGGTAGATAATTACCATAGAATCAGCAGGCTGGTTTTCATAAGAACAGCTCTGTGTGGCTATTGTTAAACTAAAAAAGGTTTAAAATGAACAGTATTCTGGATTTAACAACAGGGAACATAGAATAACAGAGTTGGAAGGGACCTTGGAGGTCTTCTAGTCCAACCCCCTGTTCGAGCAGGAGACCCTACACCATTTCAGACAAATGGTTGTCCAGTCTCTTTTTGAAAGCCTTCAGTGATGCAGCACCCAGAACTTCTGAAACTGGATAGTCAGAAAAGTTACTTTCTGGTATTTTATTTTATTTTATTTATTATTTATTAATATATACTTTATTCATTAAACCTGAAACTCAGCCAACTGAACATTCAAAAATGCATTACAAATACCAGTGACTGGTGCTAATGATTGATACTGTTTGCTGCCAGCGTCCTAGGTATCAATCAAGGACCTTTTTAAAATATACGATGTTCCGAGTAGCACAGCTTTTTGCAGTTCCACTGGTGTTATTGCAGGAAGCTGCAATTTGTTGATGTATCTTGTAAAATTCTTGGACATGGTGCCAAGTGCCCCGATGACAATGGGTATGACTGTTACATGCTTCATCCATAGCCGTGTAGTTTCGATGGCCAGGTCGCGATATTTCATGATTTTTTCTAGTTCTTTTTCTTCGACTGGCATCTTCAGGAACAGCGATATCAATAAACCGTACACTTCGGCCCTCTACAACCATGATATCTGGCGTGTTGTGCTCCAAATGATGATCTGTTTGTATTTGAAAGCCCCACAAGATCTTCACCTTCTCATTTTCGATAACTTTTTCCACTTTATGTTCCCATGACTTTCTGGATACAAACTCTTTTCCATCAGATGATTGAATACTGAATTTGCCAGTATCCTTGTAAAAAGTGTGAACATTGTCAAATTATTATTATTATTATTATTATTATTATTATTATTATTATTATTATTATTATTATTATTATTTAGATAGAAAGACAGACAGACAGAAAAATATAGATAAGGTAGGATAGAGGTGAGAGAGATTTATCAGCACAAATGCAACAATACACACACACACACACACACACACGCATATATCTATCTATCTATCTATCTATCTATCTATCTATCTATCATCTATCTATCTATCTATCTATCTATCTACCTACCTACCTACCTACCTACCAGTGACGTGCGGTGAGGTTTATGACTGGTGAGGCACTGACACAGTGCTGAGTTTCAAATATTTTTAGACTTGTGGACTTCAACTCCCAGAATTCCACAGCCATGCGTGCTCAGTTCCAATTTAAAGCGACAGCATTTGTTTTTCTCCTTTGCTCCTTCTTTCTTTTTCTTTTTCTTCTCCTTCCCCTCCTTCCTCCCTGTCTCCCTTCCTCCCCCTCTCTCAAACACACACAAACACACACACACACACACACACACAAGTTGGATTGGACAACCTCTCCTACCCCTTCCCTCTCTCACTCACTCTCAAACAAACCCCCACACAAACAAAAGTTGGATTGGATATCTTTTCCAGTGGCTTGAAAGCAGCTCCTCTGCCATCCCCCCCCCCCCATTCAATACAATACAATACAATACAATACAATACAATACAATACAATAGTAGAGTTGGAAGGGACCTTGGAGGTCTTCTAGTCCAACCCCCTGCCTAGGCAGGAAACCCTATACCGTTCCAGACAAATGGCTATCCAACATCTTCTTAAAGACTTCCAGTGTTGGGACATTCACAACTTCTGGAGGCAACTTCTGTTCCACTGATCAATTGTTCTAACTGTCAGGAAATTTCTCCTCAGTTCTAAGTTGCTTCTCTCCTTGATTAGTTTCCACCCATTGCTTCTTGTTCTGTCCTCAGGTGCCTTGGAGAAGCTGCCCCTGCTGCCTTTCCCAAACACCTCCACAATTGCAAATGCAGCCTGCTGTCTGGGTGGGAAATGCCTGGAACACAATAAAGCCCACCCACCACCTCCTGCTGGCAGGCTGGGGTGAGAGGAGAGGCAGAGAAGCCGGAGGGGAGCCGAGCCTTCCAAAATAAAGAGGCTGGGGGGAAGTGTGTGGCTCTTTGCCTGGCTTCCTGCCTCCTCCTGTGGTCTCCTCAGTGCTCGCTTGTGCTCTCCCTCCCCAAGTGTAGTTTGATTGCAGGTGGAGCCACATTGCCTTTTCAAACTTGTAATCAGTGAAGCTGAGCTAGATTCTTATATAGTTTTATCCAGCTGTGTGTGTGTGAGAGAGAAATGAATGGGGGCCTGGGGAGGAAGTCACTACACTTGGGGAGGGAGAGCACCAGTGAGGTTAAGCAGAGTCATCCACGGTGAGGCAGCAACTAGCTCAGCTTTTTCCTTTTACTTTTTTTTTTCATGATGAGAGTGGTGAGGCTGTGCCTCACTTGCCTCACCTGACTGCACGTCACTGCTACCTACCTACCTACCTACCTACCTACCTACCTACCTACCTACCTACCTACCTATATATATATATATATATATATATATATATAGAGAGAGAGAGAGAGAGAGAGAGAGAGAGAGAGAGAGAGCGAAAGATAATTGTTTGATGTGTTTGTCTTATTTTTATTTTATTTTTTGTTTCATTATTTTTATTTTGTTTTGTTATTTTGTTTATTTTATTTTATGCCATCGTGAATGAATGCCGCTGTCGTTGTATGATCAAGCAAAGCTCCCTTACTAATACCAACTCTACAAAAACCCAGCAATGCCTAAGAATGCCAAACAGCCTCCTTGGGTCCAGAGGTTATTTAAACTCAAATCTTTTCTTTCCCTGGTTATCCAACTTACAAGACCTCTTGCCGTCCCCGGAGGGGGACGTTCTTGTGGAAAAACAACAGATTTCTTGTTCTCTTGCTTTCCAAAGCTGCGTCGGATACTCGGCAGTTGGGAGTCTTTCTGAATATACGATCCTGATTTGACTGCTGCCGATCAATAAGGTTCCTTCTCTGTGCCTAATGCTTTTGAAAGCCCGGTGTTGGATCAATACTCCCCTGTTCTGCAAAGGGGAGGAAACGTCATGCCGCAGTGTCTGGTTTCATCTATCTGAACAATCGGTTGGTTGTAATTTGATTTTACTTCGTTCGGTCAGCCTCTGCTACATTTCCTCCAGTTGGCCTTTTTTCTCCTCCCCACTTACATTAAAAATTCAACAGACAAAGCTTTTTACAAGAGCGGAAAATCTGATGCCCTCCAGATATATTGTCCTGCAAGCCCCTGTCTCCTGCCATTAGCAAAGCTAAGAGTTTCCCCACCCAGTCATGTCTGACTCTAGGGGCCGATACTGAGAGGCAGAACTACCCAAAGACATTTCCCATGTGGCCAGCATGACTCTATATACACCAAGATGCACAGAATGCTGTTACCTTCCCGCCAAAGTGGTACCTATTTATCTACTCGCATTTGCATGCTTTCGAACTGCTAGGTGGGCAGGAGCTGCAGCAAGGGATGGGAGCTCACCCTGCCATGCAGCGTCCGGGCCTCGAACCTGAGCAGTCAGCTGAAAAGCTCAGGTTAAATAAAAACTGCTGAGTCATCAGCCCTTAATTCCTGCCATGATAGCAGTGTTCCAATATCTCAGGGGCTGCCACAAAGAAGAGGGAGTCAAGCTATTTTGAGTAGTTCGGGGAACCGGCAAACACCACCTCTGGCTGGCCCCGCCCCCATCTATTCTCTGCCTCCTGATCAGGAAGGAATGGGGATTTTGCAGTAAACTTCCCCTGGAGTGGGGAGGGAATGGAGATTTTGCAGTATCCTTTCCCTGCCATGCCCACAAAGCCACGCCCACCAAGCCATGCCACGCCCACAGAACCAGTAGTAAAAAATCCTGAATCCCACCACTGATCCAGATAATTCAAGAAGGGCTGTGTCATGGGGGCAGTACCCACTCGGACACCCTTCCCCTCAAATGTTTTCCTTCCAAAGTTCATTTCTGTTAGGGTGTGAATTCCGCCTTGAATTATGGAAGTGTGGGACCGTGGAATTTCCTTGTAGCATACTTTTGAAATAAGCGAAAAATAAACCTGAGGCATGATCTAATTAAAAAAAACATTTTAATAGAAAAGAAAGTAAAAATACAAACTTGCTAACTGAATTAATCACATCTTGGCAGGGCTCTGTGCCTTCCTCCCTTGGCAGGCGAACAAAAGATCAGAAGAGAAAGTTAAGAAGGAATGTGTGACCTGCGCAGTAAATCATTGCAGATAAGAAGACAGTTCATTCTGCACAGAATATAGGCACAGCTGGCAAACCAAATAAACGCAGTGACAATTTCCACTGCTGGCTATGTTCTAGACCAGGTAGTTCTCAATCTTGGCAACTTTTAAGATGTGTGGACTTCAACTCCCAAAATTCCCCAGCCAGCCAGGGGGATTCTGGGAGTTGAAGTCCACACATCTTAAAAGTTGCCAAGATTGGGAAATCCTGTTTTAGATTATCCTGGCAATTTTTTTAAAAAAAGTATAGCTTTGCTTTATTATCTTCCACAGTGCAGCTTCTTCCTCTCTGGAGGCTGAATTTTAAATAGTTTTAAACTTAAAATATAGCGGCTGGCAAGTTAAGCAAAGCAACTTTGAATGGAAGAATTTCCTCCAGCTTTGTTCCTCTGCTTTTAATCGCAATTTCAGATTTAAACCAGGTTCATTTTTCTCCTGGCTTGAAAATGAGGTGAACAGATATATATGGTTTGGCTGGAGTGCTTAGAACATGGATGCAGGCCTAGGCAAGACCTGAATGCCGAAGGCCGGTAGGAGAAGGGCAGCGTTTCAGGAGGCCGCCTGGAGGCCGGGGGGGGGAGGCTTGCTGGGAACTGGCAGGCTTGTTGGGAACTGGCAGGAGGTTTAACATCAGACTTGGCAGGAGAGTTTCTTCCCCTGCCAGCCACCTCCTTGACTGTTCCGTTTATTCCCCCCCCCCTGCTGACTTTTGGACTAACAGCTGCCCCTGCTTTTCATCCGTGCGCGCCCTGGAGGTTTCTACCGCCCTATTTTCATCTGACTGACCATCTGCCCCTCCCCATTATCAAGCAAAAATCCATCTACCCCTCGCCATCCACCACTGACCACCTACTAGCCCCCACTCAGTGACCGGCACTTGACCATCTTATTATCATCATTACCCCCCCCTCATCTTGGACTGGACGACTTTTTACATTGATACCCGGCTTTTACAATTTTACTGGACTATGGCATACGATCATACCATCTGCAGCACAGAGCCTAGGCCCTAATGAACTTTTAACAGCATATGTATTCCAGGCTAGACCTTATCCTACTGCGGGAATCCCCCCTCTCGCAGGTGTGGCCCTCCGCCCTTTCTAGGGCCCACCTTGATGACGGATTTATGAATCCCGAGAGGTGGAGGAAGCGGAGACTTAGGGGGTTTTTAGTGAAATGTTTTTTAAATTCTTTTAGGGGTTCAGGGGTTGGGGGGGTGGGGGGGCCAGATCAGGAGCGATGACGGAGCCAGGTCACCAGGCGTGGTCTTGAGCAGAAGGAGCAGAGAGGAGGAGGGGGGAGAGGATATCATTCCCATACAGGGCTTCTTGATCCCAACAGTCGTAGGGAGGGGCAGATACGAGGACAGATTAACAACCCGTAGTCGGTTGGGAGACCGTGGGTGCTGGTTACACCCGGTCGCTTGTACCAACCCCCGCGTTCTGGGTGGTCAGGATCTGCAGGCCCAGGGCCTGAGGCTGCTGTTATGCAATGCGAGGTCCGTTGTCAATAAGGCCCCCCTCATTCACGATCTGATTTTGGAGGGGGAGCCGGACCTCGCGGGAATAACGGAAACCTGGTTGGGCCACGAGGGAGGGTTACCCCTCGTGAAAATGTGCCCACCAGGTTACCAAGCATTTCACCAGCCCCGGGCCCGGGGAAGGGGCGGTGGGGTAGCGGTGATTATCCGGGAGGATTTAGAGCCGAGGGAGTCCACTGTGCTACAGACGTCCGGATGTGAATCCCTTGTTGTGAAATGGGGCCCTAGGAGGCAGATGGGTTTGCTGATAGTATACCTGGCTCCCCGCCATACATCAGAGACCCTGCCTGAGCTCCTCGAGCTGATCTCATCGGTGGCGGTTGAGACCCCCAAACTTTTAGTGATGGGGGATTTTAACCTGCCGTCGGTGGGAGAAGCATCAGAGGGGGCTCGGGAGTTCATGGCTTCCATGATAGCCATGGACCTGACTCAAATGATTCAGGGCCCGACACACGAGGGAGGTCACACCTTGGACCTTGTTTTTGTCTCTCGCCAGTGGTTGAGTGATCTGGGAGGAGTGAATTTAACCATCACTCCTCTGTCATGGTCAGATCACTCACTCCTCCGTCTTGACTTCCCTGGTCCTACTCCTCGCTGCGGGGAGGCGGAACCGGAGAGCACTAGATGGTTCCGCCCCAGGCGCTTGATGGAACCAGACAGGTTCCAGACGGAGCTTGGGCCACCTCCTGCAGCCCTGACCCGCCCTCGGGTAGAGGACCTGGTGGCCGCGTGGAATAATGCGACTACCGGGGCCTTGAACCGGGTGGCGCCTTTGCGGCCTCTCCGGCGGCAACGATCCACCCTGGCCCCTTGGTTTACTGAGGAGCTAAGGGTGATGAAGCGCTGCAAGAGATGCCTAGAGAGTCGTTGGAGATCCTCCCGATCCGAACTTGACCGAGCACAGGTACGAGCCCATTTAAGGACGTACCTAGTGGCATTGAGAACGGCCAAACGTCAATATTGTGCCGCTCTCATTGCATCCGCAGAGAACCGCCCTGCCGCCCTGTTTCGGGTGTCCCGCTCTCTTCTGTTTCAGAGGCCACGGGAGGCCCCTTTACAGGGCAGGGCAGAGGAGTTTGGGAAATATCTGCAGGATAAGGTCGCTCAAATCCGGAAGGATTGGGTCCCCTTCAGTGGCCCAGTCGAGACGCCAGTGGCGAGTCTTGAGAAACCTTTTTGGGAGGAGTTTGACTTGGTTGTCATCGAGGATTTGGACAGATTGCGTGGGCGACTGCGACCTACCACATGTTTGTTGGACCCGTGTCCCTCCTGGCTTGTACTGGCATCCTGGGAGGTTACACGCGACTGGCTCCTGGACCTAGTGAACGCTTCGTTGGGTGAGGGGTCTCTCCCGGCCGCCTTGAAAGAGGCGGTGGTGAGACCCTTGCTCAAGAAGCCTTCCCTGGACCCTATGGAGCTGGTCAATTATCGTCCTGTCTCCAACCTTCCCTTTTTGGCGAAGGTTGTGGAGAGTGTGGTGGCTTCTCAGTTTCCACGACATCTGGAGGAGAATGATTATCTAGACCCGCGCCAGTCCGGCTTTCGCCCTGGGCACAGCACAGAGACGGCCTTGGTCGCATTGGTAGATGATCTCTGGAGGGCCAGAGATAGGGGCTGTTCCTCTATCCTGGTCCTATTAGACCTCTCGGCGGCTTTTGATACCATCGACCATGGTATCCTGTTGCACCGACTGGAGGGGTTGGGGATCCGGGGCACCGTCTTGCGGTGGTTCGGCTCCTACCTCTCCGGCAGGACGCAACGTGTGTTGGCAGGAGAGCAGAGGTTGACCCTAAGCCCCCTTATCTGTGGGGTGCCACAGGGGTCGGTCCTCTCGCCACTCCTGTTCAACACATACATGAAGCCGCTGGGTGAGATCATCCGTGGTTTTGGGGTGGGATACCATCTGTACGCTGATGATACTCAGCTGTACATTTCCACCCCGAACCACCCCAACGAGGCCGTCGAAGTGATGTCCCGGTGTGTGGAAGCCGTACGGGTCTGGATGGATGACAACCGACTCAGGCTCAACCCTTCCAAGACGGAGTGGCTGTGGGTTCCGGCTCCCCGGTTCAACCAGATAATTCCATCTCTGGCCATTGGGGGCATTCAACTCGCCCCCGTGGAGCGGGCGCGCAATTTGGGCGTCCTCCTGGATGCCAGGCTGTCCATGGATGAACATGTGACAGCCGTGGCCAGGGGGGCATTCCATCAGGTTCGCCTGGTGCGCCAATTGCGCCCCCTATTGGACCGGGACGCCCTACGCACAGTCACCCATGCGCTGGTGACGTCTCGCCTGGACTACTGTAACGCTCTCTACATGGGGCTTCCCTTGAAATGCACTTGGAGACTACAGTTGGTCCAGAATGCGGCCGCGCGGGTGATTATGGGGAGCACCAGGTACTCCCATGTGACACCACACCTGCGCGAGCTGCACTGGCTTCCTGTGGTCTATCGAGTGCGTTTCAAGGTCTTGATTACGATCTTTAAAGCGCTCCATGGCTCAGGACCTAGTTACCTGCGGGATCGTATTCTGCCCCACACATCCCTACGACCTATTCGCTCGCACAGAGAGGGACTTCTCCAGGTGCCGTCCACTAGACAATGCCATGGGGCGGCGCCTAGGAGCAGAGCCTTCTCTGTGGCGGGCCCAGCCCTGTGGAATGACCTCCCCCCGGATATTAGGACCACTACTGACCTCCGCTCCTTCCGTGTTAAGCTCAAGACCCACCTTTTTCAAATATCTGGCCTGGCTCAACCATGACTTCGTTATGCTCCTGAGGGGTTTTTAATTTAGCAATTTTATTTAAGGGGATTTTAAACCGTGTTTTAATTGTGTTTTTAGCTGTGTTTATTGTCTTTCACTTACAAGTCTACTCTCCTCCACGCACAAATGAAATTGTCCTTTTTTCGTATGTATGTGTGTCCTATGTGTATTTTATCCTTCTGATTGTACGCCGCCCCGAGTCCTTCGGGAGAGGGTTGCGGCTAATCAAATAAAATTTATTATTATTATTATTATTATTATTATTATTATTATTATTATTATTATTATTATTATTATTATTATTATTATTATTATTATTATTATTATTATTATTATTATAGAGAGAGAGCCATCATCATCATCATGTTTAAGAAATGGCAGTTTTTAAAAACAAAATGCATTGCTTAGAATTGCTTGTTTTTTAAAAAAAATATTTTAAATACAAATAATGCAAACATAGTACATATACATTTAAATACCAAAAAAAGGGAAAAAATACAAATATATGCAACCACCACCCCGAGACCATTTTTTTCTTATATTTTCTTCTTCTATAACAACTAAAAAATATACAATATATTCCAATTGTGCCCTGCATCAACAATATATTGAATATATATACAATATATTCCAATTGTGTACCAATTGTGCCCTGCATCAACAGAGGGATAGAATCAAGATCACGTGAAGTGTTAATACCACTTTATAATGCCTTGGTAAGGCCACACTTGGAATACTGCATTCAGTTCTGGTCGCCACGATGTAAAAAAGATGTGGAGACTCTAGAAAGTGTGCAGAGAAGAGCAACCAAGATGATTAGGGGACTGGAGACTAAAACATATGAAGAACGGTTGCAGGAACTGGGTATGTTTAGCTTAAGAGAAAGAAGGACTAGGGGAGACATGATAGCATTGTTCCAATATCTCAGGGGTTGCCACAAAGAAGAGGGAGCCAAACTATTCTCCAAGGCACCTGAGGGTAGAACAAGAAGCAATGGGTGGAAACTAATCAAGGAGAGAAGCAACTTAGAACTGAGGAGAAACTTCCTGACAGTTAGAACAATTAATCAGTGGAACAGCTTGCCTCCCGAAGTTGTGAATGCCCCAACACTGGAAGTCTTTAAGAAGATGTTGGATAGCCATTTGTCTGAAATGGTATAGGGTTTCCTGCCTAGGCAGGGGGTTGGACTAGAAGACCTCCAAGGTCCCTTCCAACTCTACTATTGTATTGTATTGTATTATTATCCTCTCCAAAACAACATATATTCTGGAGTAGTCTTATTTCCTTTGCCCTCCACCAACACAGTTTTTATAAAATCCCCCCAAATTTCATTATAATTGTTTGTTTTAACCATCCCTTTTTAACATTTAATTTCTGTTGTTAATTTATCATTTGTTGCCCTACTCTAACATTTATTATAGCACTCATTTCTTTGAATATCCTAATTTAATCCCCAATATTTAGCCATCACTAATCTAGCTGCCATTATCAAATTTACAATCAATCCCTTTTCTGCTTCATTTATATTCCGTTTTTCCACCAGCAACAATAATGCAATCTTTGGTGACATATCTAAGTTTACATTCAAAAGGGCTTTAATTTCTCTAAACACCATGTCCCATATATTTTTTTGCACTATCACAATCCCACCACATATGTTTATATGTTCCAACCTGTTTTTTGCACCTCCAACAAACATTTGTATATTTGCCATCTAGTTGATTTAATTTACGTGGTGTTAGGTGCCACCTCCATATCACTTTATATCCATTTTCCTTTACTCTAACTGACATATTATTCTATATTCTTCTATTCAAAAAAAAATTTCCAATCATTATTATTTATTTCTCCTAAATCTAATTCCCAAATTAATTTTAATTTGCTTGTTTTTAAGGGGTCTAAAAAGAGAGCAGTCTCTTTAATGAAAAGCTTTCGGTTTCCATTTTTTGATTCCTGGTAGAACCAGGATGAGTCTTATTCTTCCCATGCCAGGATTTAACTCCCAGATTGTAAAGGTCTCCTGTTGTCTGCCTGCTATGAACTCAAATAATATTACCAAACCACTTATACTCTTCTGCTTTTTAAAATCCTCATGCTGAAGGCATCCACTGACAATATCCATCCCACAAAACAGATCTGAGGTCAGATTTCTGCAGATCAAGGAACTTGCTTGAAGAGACTGGAGCAGATCTCCGGTTACTTGTCAGCAACTTTGATCAGAGCGGGGGTTAACCAGTCCTTGTTCGGGACACTTTTAAGTCCAGTTAAATCAACTGGCAGCTTCTTACCCCATCTTTTGCCATCAGTGGCAAAAGCACCAGCTTCGCTTTGCAAAACGTCTGCAGTTTCATTTTGTTTTATCTCCAAGTGGGGCTGAAAAAGAAACCTTGTTTTACATCCTGAGAGATAGGCCATCTTTTAAGGCTGGGGGCCTCTTTGACAGCATTTTCTGAGGGTTTCATAAAATTGTAATTCTGATGGGGATCTCCAGTCGGCAAACTTGAGGCTCCATGGATCCAAGGTGCAAAAGATTGAGTGACCATTAGATGGCAGCAAAGCTACAGAAAGTTCTAATACTCCGTGGAAATTGGTGGTATTGCAGTCCTGATCTAATTACTGCCTGCCTGCCTGCCTGCCTACCTACCTACCTACATACATACATACCAGTGGTGGGTTACAACCGGTACACCCCGGTACGGGCGTAGCAGTGCCTGCCGGGAGCACCAGTTACCGTTCCAGTACAGTGCTCCGGAGGGCCCACCCACCCACCCGCCATCCTTACCAGTATTTGAAGTTTTCATGGCTTCCGCGCAGGCGCACGGAGCCCATGACGCCTGCGCGACACTTCACCAAGCAGTTGGAGCGTCACAGAAGCATCGCAGACCATCACGGACGGTAAGTGGTAGGCGCCTGACCCCGTTGCACTGTACCAATTGCAACGGGATCCAGAACCCACCATTCATACATACATACATACACACAACACACACACACACACACATATTCATTTAGAGGTCCACCTGCAGATACATGGACCCACATTGTTCCTGATAGTTTTGCTTAAAATTCAAGAATCTGCTTTATCTACAGATGAGCTTATGCACAAATCGATATGCCTGGGACTGGAGTTGGCAACTTTAAACACTCAAAAGAGCCATTTGGATCCGTTTCCCACAGAAAAGAAAACACCGGGAGCCACAAAACGTTTCCCGTGCCTGACTATTTCCTGAGCGGCCACAGAACCAGCATGTGTAGTTGAATTAAACGTTCTGTTTTCTTCTGAGACTTTCCTTTTCTTGGATTTATCCATGGCTGGCCTACTGGGGGATGAAGAGCTCAATAAATCGCATGCCGGTGGGTGTCGCACATTGGCGGTTGTGACGCATAGTTTGAGTTACAGGGAGCCACAGCAGAGGGATGAAAAAGCCACATGAGGCTCCAGAACCACGGGTTGCTAAGCCCTGAGTACAAAGTATTACTCTCTGTAGCCATGGATAAACCCATCGACAGATAAGTGGAACCCAATTTTGGGTGCATTTAATCATCAACCTTCTGGGTTTATCTATGAAAGTACACAGTCGCAAATAGAAATTAGCTGATGCCATTTCTTTCTGAGCAAATGGAAGTAGCCAACACATTTATTCCTTAAAGCAGTCTTCTAGCGCTTTAAAGTGATGTTCAATTCCCAGAATTCCCTAGCCAGCCATGCTGGTGGATTCCGGGAGCTGAAGTCCACATGTCTTAAAGTTGCCCAGATTGCCTTAGAGATGACTTACAGGTTGAAGATAAGATGCTGGAAAATTGACCCTTAACTTCCCAAGAAATTCCCCCTTTTTAATTTTTTTTTTAAGCAATAGAGACAGGTGAACTCCTGGTTGCCAGCAAGATCGGCAAAGTGGCACCATGCAGATAGAAAGTATTCCTGCTAAAGTTAAGAGCTGGGTTCACACATCTCATTAAGTCCTAATGGTTTCGGGAAGGACCTTGGTTGGTTGGTTGGTTGTGTATATTGCAGGGAATTGTAAGTTGAGGACTACGTACAATGGATTGACCAGATTCAGACTCACTCTATGCCACGCAAGCGATCTTGCATTATTTGAGCCCATCCCTCTTGGCTAACCTGCCTTCCCAGGTTGTGGTGGGGAAAATGGAAAGCTGAGAACATCATACCTTCACACTGCTGTCTCAGGTTTAAGCGATCGTCCAACTGTGACTTCGACATCTGTAGGGCGTGGTCCAAGCAATAAACATAGAAACGCCCTTAAAAAAGCAAACAGAGCTTTGTGTCAGTGTTCCAAACATCACCCAGAATTAAATTGGAGTTCAAGGCATAGTTTTCATCAAAGTTCCACTTTAATAACAGAGACATGTTGGCACAAACTGTGGAAACCCGAATCTGAAAGCTTCCTGGGTTTCCACCCGGTTGAAAGTTCAAAACCTTGCCCCCACACCCACAAGTCCATCACATGGTCCAATCTTCGTCTGCCACGCTGACATTTCCACCCATCTAGTTCCGGTCAGGTGCAGAGACAAAGAATGACGATTTCTAGAAAGGAATTTTTTATTTTGAAAACAACACATTCTACAATTCTACTCTTTACTATTCCCCCTCCCAATTCCCCCACTAATGAAACAGCATAGTAAAATAATAGAAAGTGTGGCAGGCCAAAGATCCTAAAAGGAATATGACTGCAGGCCTGACACTTTGATCCCATCATCGTGGCCACCATCTTGACTTTTTTGACCATATACAGATACTTTTGGATCTTGGCTTGGGAGCTTCACATTGCAAGATCCAGCAGGGGTATTCTTACATTGACTTCAAACTCCTGCCTTTATTTCTCTGCAGATCCTCTGGTTTCATCATCTTGTGACATTCAATTTATGAATTGCATTCTATTCTACCAGGCAGGGTTTTTTTCTTTAAAATCATGGTGTGTGTGAGTATGTGTGTGTGTGTTTTAATCTGGCGTTGACTTGTAATAAATGGCTTGGGATTTGATTCGAGACAAACCGAGCTATTCATTAAATCACCAATTTGGGCTCCGAACTAAATATCTTGCTTATTGCACATTTTTGCACAGGGCACTGCACAAAACTATTTTCTCAATGGGCCTTAAATCATCTCTGGTCAAAGGCATTACATTTCTTGCAGAATTGCAAAGAATGTCCCCAACAGACTTTTGTCCTCAAAGAGAAGGCGTGCTACATTAACAGGATAACAGAATAATAGACTTGGAAGGGACTTAGAGGTCTTCTAGTCCAACCCCTCCCAAGCAGGACACTCTATCTCAGGGATGGCTAACTTTTTTTGGATCACGGGTCAAAAGCTGAGGGAGTGCAGGGGGGGGGGTCATGAGCGGGCATGCCCACACTCATAATGCTATGTGCACGACCACATAGGGTGGACGGAGCCTGCTACTAAGTGCACTTCCAAAGGTAAGCGTACAGCGAGGGTGGGAATCTGCTGCGCCATGCAATTTAGATTAGCTAGAGAGGAGAAAATCATGCTTTCTAGCTAATATAAATCGTGCGACACAGCTGATTGTTGGAAAAAACATTTTGCTGACGATCAGCATTGTTTTACTACCGGTTCAGGCGAACAGCTGGCATCTTTACTACCAGTTCGGGCGAAATGGTCTGAACTGGTAGCATTTCACCCCTGCTGTTTACTGATGGCTCTTTGGCAGTTTCTTGATTGGGGTATTGCTTACTTCATTGTCCCCAAAGATGCTCTTTTCGGGGGGCAACTGGACTTTCTTGTTTTTTCTTTGAAGACATTTTGCTTCTCATCCAAGAAGCTTCTTCAGCTCTGACAGGATAGGCGGGGGGGATGGAATCCTGTCAGAGATGAAGACACTTAGAGTAGCTTCTATTATATAGCAGAAAATAAAGTATTAATATATAAGCATATGTTCAAGAATGGGATATAGAAAAAAAATGTTAGGACATGATAATAAATAGAAAAGGGAATAGCAAAGGATAAGCATAAAATTATAACAGAGTTTGCGGGAAGTACACCAGCTTAGAGTTGAAAAGAGATAACCACAGCAATAGAAAAGGAAAGGAAGAGAGGAGAAGAGAGGAAAGAGGAGAGAAGGAAGAAAGAGGAAAGGAGCGGAAGGAGCGAAGGGATAGAAAGAGAAGGAGAGAGAGTAGGAGGGGGAAGAGGAAGAGGGAGTAGGGGAGAGGTAATTGAAGAAGGAAAGGGAAAGGAGAGGAGGAAGGAGGGAAGCAAGGAAGGGAGGGAGAGTGATAATACAAAATAGGTGTATGAGATGGCAAGCAAAGCAACCCAGAATGTATATTTTACCCTTTTATATGGAAAAACAAATATGTAAAAGTGATAAAGATAAATAAGAACAATAACTATGTGGATGTATACCGGTAACTATGTATAACAGAATTAAAAAAAAACATTTTATAAAAAAAAGAGTTGAAGAAGCTTCTTGGAGGAGAAGTGAAACGTCTTCAAAAGAAAAAAAGATGAAAATCCAGTTGCCTCTTGAAAAAAGCACCTTTGGGACAACCAGGACATGGATGACTGCGAATCTCTCTAGATATTTACCGCATTTTTCAGAGTATAAGACGCACTGGAGTATAAGACGCACCAAGGTTTTGAAGAGGCAAATTTTTAAAAAGTAGGTAGGTAGATAGAGGGATAGCGAGAGAGAGAAAGAGAGAGAAATACAGTAGGTAGGTAGGGAGAGTGAGAGTAGTTAGGTAGGTAGGTAGATAAAGGGGGAGAGAGAAAGAGAGAGAGAGAGAGAGAGAGAGAGAGAGAGAGAGAGAGAGAGAGAGAGAGAGAGAAATACAGTAGGTAGGGAGAGAGAGGGAGAGTAGGTAGGTAGGTAGATGTTTCCAGATGTATCATGTTCCGCTCTAACTAAAGAGCTTTCCTAAAGGGGAGGAGGTTTTTGCACTCTGCAAATCTCCCCAAAACAGCCTGTTTTTCTTTTTTAAAAAAGGCATGAATAGCCTTTGGGGGGCTTGTAGAGTGCTCCTGGAGAGTACGGGGAGCCAAAAACAAGCAAAAACGGCCCATTTTTCACGAAAATGGACCCATTTTTTGTCAGGAAAACTGCATGCATAGCCTTATGGAGGCTTATAGAGTGCTCCTGGGGGCTGGGGAGGGCCGTTTTTTGCTCAATTTTGCCCCCCCCTCCCCAGCCTCCAGAAGCTCTCTGAAAGCCTCCTAAAGGCTATGCACAGCCATTTTGGTGAAGGAGCGAGGCTTCAGGAGACAAAAAATACTGTATTCAGTGTATAAGACGCACCCAGATTTTCAGCCTCTTTTCTGAAGAAAAAAGGTGCGTCTTATACTCTGAAAAATACGGTACTTAAAGGGAGTCCATGGTGAAGAAAAGATTGAGAACCACTGCCTTAGTGCCTTACTTGGTATGTTACTCCGAAAAATACAGTACTTGATTTTTGGACTGAAGTTAACCTTGGAGTTAATCTATGCTTCTCTTTTGGGCTGGCTGATTGTCTCTTTGGCTGAGTCTATCGATGTTAGGGTAATGAAACCTCTGCAAGAAAACAAGCACGCTCAGAGGGCACCAAGGACCCCTCATTTCAACCCCGAGCTGCAAATATTCTCCTTTATTGGTAGCTCTTAATCTCCGTTCTATGGGGGAGAATGACGAAAAGAGCATTGCAAGACTGTCCCCCGCTAGAGCATATTCTCAAATATGGCCACTAGAGGGTGCTACACCCCTGTGGTTGATTCTCATAGAATCTCTAGCTGTCAAGTTTCAACCGCATCTTTTTACTCCTTATTTTAGGAGCTCCACTGACTGAGATGCACCAGGAAACAAACAAACTGATGGTAGTGCCCACTGAAGTTTTAAAAAAATACTGCCAGGAGGAGAGGGCAAAACAAAAAGAAAGAGCTGAATTCCCAATTTGTATCTAGAGCTCAGTTAACATGCAGGAAGAGACAAACTGGGTTGAATTTGATAGGGATGTGTAGATCTAGGTCAGGGGTCAGCAATCTGCAGCTCTGGAGCCGCATGTGGCTCTTTCATCCCTCTGCTGCGGCTCCGTCACCAATCGGTGCCACAGTTTTGAGAGGAGCTTCCGGTTGGTGGTGGTGGGAAGCACAGTGCGCCAGAAGACTCTATGGCAGGGGGAGGGTTTCCCAGTTGACTCCACAGTTGATAGGGCTTTCGGTTATGACAGGTAGAGGAAAAAGTATGCTGCGCTAGGAGGAGACTCTATGGTGGGGGAACTGAACTTCCGGTCAGCTCCAGAATTGAACAGGGGACTTCCGGTTAGGACCTTTGTGGCTTCTGGTGTTTTCTTTTCTGTGGGAAACGGGTCCAAATGTCTCTTTGAGCATTTAAGGTTGCCGATTCCCTGATCTAGGTTCTAATCCTGCCTTAGCCAAGGAACCTCACTGGCTCCCACTGCGTACCTTTCTCTCCCTTGTGGGACTGTTGTTGGGAAGAAGAGAGAAAGAAGATCTGCCTCATTTATCACTGGAAGCTTTCAAGAAGAGACTGAACTGACACCTGTCCAAAATGGTGTAAGGTCTCCTGCTTGGGTGGGGTGTGGGGTTGGGCTAGATGACCTACAAGGTCCCTTCCAACTCTGTTATACCGTTATTCATTAACTTGGATTTTAACTTTAGAACATAGAATCATAGGGATGGAAGGGACAATATGTTTGGGCCCCGCACACTATTACTTTTGAAGCTGCTTTGGCGGTGTTTACATGAATTTACATTTTTTTTGTGTGCATCATTGCTTGAAAGCTGCTCAATCTGAAAGAGTTTAATGGAAAAAAAAAATCTTGATTTATTTATTTATTTTCTTTTGGAATGTCACTGAAGCAAGAAAAACCAGGAAGGCTGCAAGAATAGCAATGTCCTGATCAGAAAGAAGCCGTGTTCCATCCAGGTGAATTGCACCAATGTTGTCTATGAAGGACACTGCCCAGGTAAATTCTTTTGTGCTGTTGGAAGGAATATCCTTCTGGGTTCAGTTCCAAGTGGGGGGAAAAGACACTGGATTCATGGAAGTCGCTTGGAAAGAAGGTTTATTGATGAACAGGATCACGTGGTTTGAGGTCTTAGGCAAAAAAAAGGGAAGAGATGCTGAGCGTGCCCCAGTTATATGCCCTCTCTGGGCTTTTGAATTTCACCTTCTGTTCTGATTGGTTGTCAAACTCCCATGGGACCACGCAGGGGCAACTCCATAGGCCAGGGGTGTCCAAACTTAGGAACTTTAAGACTTGTGGACTTCAACTCCCAGAATTCCCCAGCCAGCCATGCTGGCTGGGGAATTCTGGGAGTTGAAATCCACAAGTCTTAAAGTTCCCAAGTTTGGACACCTCTGCCATAGGCTGTCCTGAGTCCCAATCATGGTTGAGCCTTGCTAGGTGATGTAATCTTCCCAGGGGCCATGTGGTGAGATGGGTAGAGGGCTAAACCTACCTTTTTTTTGGATCTTGGGTGAGGGCATTTGCTTATGAATAGACCTAGCTATCTCTTAAATGCTAACATCTGCTGTAAGCTATTGAGAAGGGTAGCGACTATTAAGAGTGAGGCTGCTTCCTGCCTTTAAAAAAACCCATGTTTCTCCATTTCTGATCCAGGGAAATATAATATTCTGCCTTTTTAATATTTCCTAGAATATGTCATTTTTTCTAGGGGAGGGGAGGGTGCTAACTTCCTACAGTGCTCAATAAAATAAGAACTGATGGGGAGGGGGCAAAAAATATCTTTTCAGCCCTGCTTTTTGAGATAACAGCAAATAAATGTAGTCAACCTTTCCAAAGCACCTGGAACAACAGGATACACTTTAAAAGAGACAAATCCCTCCATTCTCTTCCTTCTTTTTCCTGTTGTCCCTTCATTTCACCAGGATTGATTACAGTGTAGAAAGATAGCACTTACTCCTCTCCTAGAAGAATAAAACATTTTAGGAAATATTTTTTTTTAAAAAGGCACAATATTATATTTCTCTGGATGAGAAAAGGAGAAACGTGTTTTTTTAGAGCTAGGAAGCAGATTCACTCTTAATAGCCCCCACCTTCCTTAATAGCCCACAGCAGATGTCAGCACTTAAGAGATAGAGAGATAGATAGCTCTATTCATAAACAAATTCCCTGCAGCTAGGTCTGAACAAAGGTAGGGTTAGCCCTCAGCCACAATAGGAATTGCCCAACAAGCCACTTCATTGCATCCCAAACTTCAACCAAACTTAGCTCAAACAAACTCCTAGGATTTGTACATGGCCCCATGGGAGGCTGAGAACAGCCAATAGGATACATGTTCTTGCACAGGAACAGGAAGCTCAAGTGCAAAGCCCAAGAGAAGGTATAAATACCCCTCACTCTCAATTCCATGTGGTCAGCTGCCCAGAATTACACGTTCTTGGTGGTTCTGCTTCATCAATAAATGGAGCCTCTTTCCAATCAGCCTCCAGCCTCCCATTTTGTCTCCAGTGCCTTTCTCCCAGCTTGGAACTGGACCTGGATATTTCTCCCAACAATAGCATCCAACAGAAGCAAGCAAAGTTATTCACCCCCCCCCCCAAAAAAAAATGGCAGGAGAAAAACCCCTTTGCCATTTGTGGAGCATGACAACTGCCTGAAAATTCAGAGAAATATTCCACGCATCCAGAAGTTAAGAAAGCAGCCTAAAACTGCCGTATTTTTTGGACTAAAAGATGCACCTTTTCCCCTCAAAAAAGAGGGTGAAAATCTGGGTGCGTCTTACACACTGAATACAGTATTTTTGGCCTTCTGAAACCCCGCCCCATTTGCAAAAAAAATGGATGTGCATAGCCTTTACGAGGCTTCCAGAGTGCTCCAGGGGGCTGGGGAGGGCAAAAATGAGAGAAAAACGGGCCAATTGTTTCCCCCCCCTATAAGCAGGAGTGGGTTCCTGCCAGTTCTAACCTCTTCAATAGAAGAGGTTCCACAAATCTACTGTGCCGTTTAGAACCGGTTCCAGCTCCCTCCCCCCCGCCCATCCGCACCACGCTTTCCCCACCCACCTATCACTGATTGGTTGGCTCACCAATCGCCCCCGCCCACCTCTAAGAGTCCTATCTAAAACTTAAAGTCTTAAAGCTGTCAAGTTTGAACACCCCTGGGTTTTTTTTTTTTCTAAAGGGTTAGGGGTGCAAGGGTCTTGTAACTTGACAGCTTTAAGACTTGCACACTTCAATGCCGGAGTTCCTGAGCCAACATGACTGGAGAAGGAATTCTGGGAGTTGAAGTCCACAAGTCTTAAAGCTGTCAAGTTTGAACACCCCTGGTTTTTTTTTCTCTAAAGGGTTATGGGTGCAAGAGTCTTGTAACTTGACAGCTTTAAAACTTGCATGCTTCAAATGCCAGAGTTCCTGAACCAACACTTTGGTTGCTAAGCAAGAGCATTGTTAAGTGAATTTCACCACATTTTACAAGTTGGCCACACCCACCCAGTCACGTGACTGCCAAGCCACTCCCATTCAGTCACATGGCTGGCAAGCCACTCCCACCCAGTCACATGGCCGGCAAGCCACTCCGACAAAGCAGGTCACACCTACAGAAGAGGTTCTAAAAAATTTCGAAACCCACCAATGTCTATAAGCCTCCTAAAGGCTATGAATGCCCTCTTTTTTTTTGACAAAAAACAGGCACATTTTCACAAAAAACAGGCCATTTTGGGGAGGTCTGCAGAGTGCAAAAACTTTTTTTTTAATTTGCCTTTGTCAAAATCTTGCTGCGTCTTATACTCCGGTGCGTCTTATACTCCCTAAAATATGGGTAACTGAAGGATTCATACAAATAGAGTGATTTGGACTAATATTGGATTGACGGGACTAATATTGATATTACACATAGCAATGTTGACAGTTTGTTTAGTGACCAAAGTTGAGAAAAATGTGACTTACAACCGTTTTTCACAGTTACAACCGTTGCAGCATTCCCCGTGATCACGTGGTCAAAATTCAGCCACTTGGCGACTGGCTCATAGTTATGACGGTTGCAGTGCCCTGGGGTCACGTGATCCTTTTTTGCAGCCTTCGACAAGTCCATGGAGAAGCCAGATTCACTTAACAACCGGGCTACTAACTAATTAACTGCAGTGATTCGCTTAATAACTGTGCCAAGAAAGCTTGCAAGACGGGGCAAAACTCACTTAGCAAATGTCTCGCTTAACCACGGGAACTTTGGCCTCGATTGTGGTCGTACATCTGTCTGTACTGATTTACTCTGAACTCAGCTGCCAAATGTCCCAAAAGTCCTTTTTTTGGGGGGGGGGAGGCAACTGGACTTTCTGGGTTTTTTTTTTTCTTTGAAGACATTTCGCTTCTCAACCAAGAAGCTTCTTCAGCTCTGACAGGATGGTGGGGAATGGAAGTTGTGATTGTGGCCAACTGCCCATGAGGAAAACACGGAGATGAAATGAATGCATTTGTTCAAATCCACGTCAAGAGAACATGTGATTGTCGCAGCCTGACACAGAAGAAGCACAGACGTTTTTGCACGTGCTGTTTTTCAGCCACGCTTGTTGATCTCCTGCCAGTCGTTGAGGATAGCAGCGAAGAGATGCAAAGAAAAGCCTTCATCAACGCAGCTGCCTAGAAACGGCCCTGGACTCTCCCATATCAGGCTGGATGCAATTGCTCAGGATGCAACTTCTGCGATCAAAAACAAAACTGGGGACTAAACCATATGAAGAACGGCTTCAGGTTTTGGATCTGGCTAGTCTAAAGGAAAGAAAATTAGGAGTGACATGATAGCAGTCTTTCAGTATTTGAGAGGCTGCCACAAGGAAGTCAACTTATTCTCCAAAGCACCAGGAGGCAGAGCAAGAAGCAATGGATGGAAGCTGATCAAGGAGAGAAGCCACCTGGAATTAAGGAGAAGCTTCCTAAAAGTGAGGACAATTAATCAGTGGAAGAGCTTGCCTTCAGATGTTGTAGGTGCTTCATCCCTGGAGGTTTTTAAGAAGAGACTAGACAGTCACTTATCTGAAATGATATAGGGCTTCCTGCCTGAGCAGGAGGTTGGACTAAAAGACCTCCAAGGTCCCTTCCAACTCTGTTGTTCTGTTCTGTTCTGTTCTTTTCTGTTCTGTTCTGTTCCGTCTCGTCCCACCCCATCCCATCTTAATTTAATCCTATCCTGTCCCATCCCACCCTATCCTATCCTATCCCATCCCATCCTAATTGAATCCTATCCTATCCCATCCCACCCTTATTCTATCCTATCCCATCCCAATCTAATCCTATCCTATCCTATCCCATGCCATCCCATCCCATCCTAATCTAATCCTATCCTATCCCATCCCATCCTAACTGAATCCTATCCTATCCCATCCCATCCCACCCTTATCCTATCCTATCCCATCCCATCCTAATTGAATCCTATCCCATCCCATCCCATCCCACCCTTATTCTATCCTATCCCATCCCATCCCAATCTAATCCTATCCTATCCCAACCCATCCTACCCTACCCTATCCTATCCCATCCCATCCCATCCCATCCTAACTGAATCCTATCCTATCCCACCCCATCCCATCCTAATTGAATCCTATCCTATCCCATCCCACCCTTATTCTATCCTATCCCATCCCAATCTAATCCTATCCTATCCCATGCCATCCCATCCCATCCTAATCTAATCCTATCCTATCCCATCCCATCCCATCCCACCCTTATCCTATCCTATCCTATCCCATCCCATCCTAATTGAATCCTATCCCATCCCATCCCATCCCACCCTTATTCTATCCTATCCCATCCCATCCCAATCTAATCCTATCCTATCCCAACCCATCCTACCCTACCCTATCCTATCCCATCCCATCCTATCCCATCCCATCCTAATTGAATCCTATCCCATCCCATCCCATCCCACCCTTATTCTATCCTATCCCATCCCATCCCAATCTAATCCTATCCTATCCCAACCCATCCCACCCTTATCCTATCCTATCCCATCCCATCCTAATTGAATCCTATCCCATCCCATCCCATCCCACCCTTATTCTATCCTATCCCATCCCATCCCAATCTAATCCTATCCTATCCCATCCCATCCCACCCTTATCCTATCCCATCCCATCCTAATTGAATCCTATCCCATCCCATCCCATCTCACCCTTATTCTATCCTATCCCATCCCATCCCAATCTAATCCTATCCTATCCCAACCCATCCTACCCTACCCTATCCTATCCCATCCCATCCCATCCCATCCCATCCTAACTGAATCCTATCCTATCCCATCCCATCCCACCCTTATCCTATCCCATCCCATCCTAATTGAATCCTATCCCATCCCATCCCATCCCACCCTTATTCTATCCTATCCCATCCCATCCCAATCTAATCCTATCCTATCCCATCCCATCCCACCCTTATCCTATCCTATCCCATCCTAATTGAATCCTATCCCATCCCATCCCATCCCACCCTTATTCTATCCTATCCCATCCCATCCCAATCTAATCCTATCCTATCCCAACCCATCCTACCCTACCCTATCCTATCCCATCCCATCCCATCCTAATCTAATCCCATCCTATCCCATCCCATCCCATCCTATCCTATCCTATCTCATCCTACTCTACTCTGCATTTGCCTTCATTTGAGAAGGACATAACTTTGACATAAAGCGAGGAAAAACAGACCATGGGCCAGAAACTTTTCCTAATCTTGTTTCCATCTCATTTTGTTGTCTCAGTCCAGCACTAACACTGGCTAAAGCAGAATTCACTTCCTATTCCCGTCCGCGGAGGGCAGTGGAGTTGCATTCTTCCCAGACTTCAAACTCCCGGAGTCCTTCTGAAACACAAGATCTTGCCGTAAACTTTTGAACCCTTTTTTTTGGCTCAGTCCTGTGTTTTGGTCTCCATTTCAGATTAATCTTCTTACCGCTGCAGAATCTTGCGAAAGAGTTAATCAGTAACTCAGGTGCTTATCGACTCTTCGGGGGGCCTTTGCTACCTATCTTGAAAATCTAGTTGCTTTGTATCTTTTTTTCTTCTTCTTAATAAGTAACCAAAGATAATAAATACACCTGTTCCTGCAGAGTATGTAGGCTTCTCCTCCTGTCCGTTCGCTAAAACTTCCTCTGCAGAAGGAATAAATTTCTTTCCCTACAAGGTCAGGGGTGAAATCTTTGCTCCTCAACCTTGAGGCTGTGCAAAGGAGTGAATTGTTTATTTATTAGATTTTTATCCTGCCTTTATTACTTTATAAGTAACTCATGGCAGCGAACGTATCTAATACTCCTTTGTCTTCCTATTCTTCCCACCACAACAACAACCCTGTGAGGTGTGGTGATCTAAGAGACAGAAACTGGCCCAAAGACACCCAGCTAGCTTTCATGCCTAAAGAAAGACTAGAATTCACCATCACCTGGTGATTAGCCCAAAGTCACCCAACTGACTTTCATGTTTAAGGAAGGACTAGAACTCATCATCCCCTGGTGATTGGCCTAAAGATACCCAGCCAGCTTTCAAGCCTAAGGCTGGACTAGAACTCATTGTCACCTGGTCATTATCCCAAAGTCACCTACCTGACTTTCATGCTTAAGGTGGGACTAGAACTCTCGGTTTCCTGGTTTTTATACACCAACATTTTTACCACTGCATAAAACTGGCTCTCTATTAAACTGAATTAAAACTAAACTGAAAATTAATTAACACCTTGGTTAAGCCTTGGTTCTCAAATAGATGAAGATGATGTTGACAGATTACCTTCTCCCCTGAGCAAAAGAAAATGCATTGTAATTTAAGAAAAAAAGACTGAAAGGGATGGGCATGTTTGCTTTAATGCAGATTTGCATAGTTACTGTATGTCAGGGGTGTCCAAACTTGGGAACTTTAAGACTTGTGGACTTCAATTCCCAGAATTCCCCAGCCAGCCATTCTGGCTGGGGAATTCTGGGAGTTGAAGTCCACAAGTCTTAAAGTTCCCAAGTTTGGACACCCCTGCTGTATGTGCTGTATCAGAGGTTCAAATTCAGAAACCATCCTAGCAGGAATACAGTCTATGCCAGGGGTGTCAAACTCAAGGCCTGCGTGCCAGATGCAACCCGTGGGGTACTTAAAGCCGACCCATGGGGCTGGCCTGGAAATATCAAAGGACCAGTCCATGGTACCTCTGCTGGACAAAACGGGCCACGTGTGTCCCCCCCCCCGTCCCCCCCGTGGCCCGTTTTCAGCCTCCCTGGCCTCCAGCAGCTCTCTGCCTGTCAAAAACAGGCTGGGCAGAAGCCTCGTTTTTGGCCAGTAGAGTACTGCTGGAGGCTAGCGAGGGGGAGGTGGGTTGCTGCCTGCATTACTGCCGGTTCAGCACACAAATTTTTTTGCATGTATGCGCTCGCTTTGCTCGCAACTAAAAAGATCTCTGCATGCGCAACATGTTAGAAAAGGGGGGGAAATTACATTTCTGCATTGAAAATTGTTCTGCGCATGTGCAGAACCGCAATCAAGATGGCGGCGCTGTAGGAGAACCAGTTCGGGGGAGTGGCAGACCAGGGCTGCTGGTGATTCCAGCAGCAGGCCGCTAACTGACTACTGGTTCAGCTGAACCGGTCCGAACCGGTAGGAACCCACCTCTCCGGCGAGGCCAAAAAAAGGCCAGGCGGGGACCTTGAGAGGCCTCTGTGCAGCCCATTTTTGGCTAGCAGACTGCTGCTTGAGGCCATGGAGGGTGAAAAGAAGGCATGGGGGGCTGCGCACAGCCCCTCCATGCCCTGTTTTGGCTGGCAGGTGGCTGCAGAAGGCATCCGTCTGTCCCATCTCCCCACCCCGCCAACCCACAGAGGAGAACTACAATGCTGATCTGGACCGTGAAGAAATCCAGTTTGACATCCCTGGTCTATGCCATCCTAGTGGAGAGAATGGGAACAGGTAAGCTGGTCTCTGCTCCAGTGATGGGTTGAAGGCGGTACGTCCCAGTACGGGCGTACTGGTGCCTGCCCGGCGCACCGGGTACCGTTCCGGTACGGTGCTCCGGAGGGCCCACCTACCCGCCGGAGCTCCTTACCTGTATTTGTGCTCTTCGGTGCTTCTGCACAGGAGCACAGAGCGCATGGTGCCTGCGTGACAATCTGCCGAGCAGCTGGAGCATTGCGGAGGCTTGTGGAGGTGTCCCAAGAGGTAAGGACGCATGCATGCGCTGCACGCATTCACCTGGTGTATGCTGGGCCCCGTTGCAACCCTACCGGTTGCAACGGGATCCAAAAGCCACCATTGCTCTGCTCAACCTGTTGCTCAGGTACTAAATGCCAAGAAAATAAGCAACAGCTCCAGTTAGATATTTGCGTTTACATTGAATAGAGACAGCCTATTCAAGAAGAAGGAAGCTCCGAAGAAGGGAAACTGTCAAACCGTGCTGGCTGAGGAATTCTGGGAGTTGAAGTCCACGCCTCTTAAAGTTGCCACCTTTGAAAAATCCTGGTTTAGGAGAAAGAACTTCTTCAGGTCTTTGGACAATGGTGCCTAGGGTAGGAAGTTAGCATCCACCTTTCTCCTTGAAAAATGAAATATCCTGGGAAATATTGAAAAGGCAGAATATTATATTTCTCTGGATCAGAAATGGAGAAATGTGTTTTTAGGCAGGAAGCAGGCTCACTCTTAATACCCCCCATCTTTGTCAATGGGCCATTAAAAGGCTTGAGCCAGTCTATTCTACGTAGCAAAGTTCTCCCCCTTTAGATCAAAGGCCAGAGATTGCATAAAAGTAGGAACTTGCAGCATCTTGGTCTCTTTTCTTCTTCTTCACCCAACATCTGGAAGCGTGTGGTCCCCCTTTTCTGTTCAGGAACTCAAGTCATGTGATTCTGTTCAGGAGCTCAAGCCATGTCACCCTGTCCACCATTAAACCATCTTTCCAAGCAGCCTCCATGTTTCCAGTGTTTTTTTCCCCACTTGGAACTGAACCCAGAAGGACATTTCTTCCAACACTAACAAGAAGCTTCTCCCCAGCATTTCCAACATGCAATAAACGCAGAGGTAGAACTTTGACAAATTTACCAGTTCAATGGGCTAAATGGGCAACTGGAAAGGTTATCTTGTAATTGCCAAGTTTGTTCATATCTCCTTCCAGGCACAACAGACAGACCAGGTATGCAGGTCTGTCTTGCCAAGTTTGTTCATATCTCCTTCCAGGCACTCAAGGGACAACAGACAGACCAGCTATGCAGGTCTGTCTTGGTGTCCCTCAACCAAACTACTCCCAGGGCTGACTGACTTTTCTTACCTTATTCGAGTTTTTCTCCTTGTTTGCTTGCTACTGTACTTTTTAATAATTATAGACTTAACCGCTTCAGGATAGAGGTTTAACCAAAGCTATTTGCAAGGACAATCAATAGTAGAAATGGGCATGTCAACTTAACATTAGAAGAAAAACAGCTTCCTAAAGTTAAGAACAAAGGACATGGTGGCTCAGTGGCTAAGATGCTGAGTTTGTCGATCAGAAAAGTCGGCAGTGTGGCAGTTCGAATCCCAAGCGCCGCGTAACAGAGTAAGCTCCCGTTACTTGTCCCAGCTTCTGCCAACCTAGCAGTTTGAAAGCACGTAAAAAATGCAAGTAGAAAAATAGGAACCACCTTTGGTGGGAAGGTAAACAGCGTTCCGTGCGCCTTCTGTGTTTAGTCATACCGGCCACATGATCACGGAGACGTCTTCGGACAGAGCTGGCTCTTTGGCTTTGAAACGGAGATGAGCACCGCCCCCTAGAGTCAAGAACGATTAGCACATATGTGCGAGGGGAACCTTTACCTTTACCTAAAGTGAAGAACAGAAAAGCGATTGAATCAACTCTGAGAGGTCTCTTCGTGTTCAAGAATTTCAGGGATTATTTAATTTGGGTTCTTGCAGTTGGTTTGACTCTGTGGCTCCTGCAGGAACAAGCTCAGGAGCAAGATAAGATCATTAGAAAGGTTGGCCAGGAAGTCTAGAAGCTGTACCCCAACCTAGAGGAATAAGATTCCTCCTTTGCAAGTCAGCTTCAAGTTGCAACCACTTGTTTAATGACTGAAAAAGGTGACGCGCAACTGGTCCTCACATTTAAAACTGTTGCTGCCCTAATAGAATAACAGAATTGGAAGGGACCTTGTAGGTAATCTAGCCGAACCCCCCAAACAAGCAGGATACCCTGCACCATTTCTGACAGGGGGCAGTCCAGTCTCTTCCTGAAAGACGACCTTTTTTGCTGTCAGAAAATTTCTCCTTGTTTCTAGGTTGAATCTCTCCTTGATCGGTTTCCCCTCCATTATTTCTTCTCTGGCCTTCAGGTGCTTTGGGAAATAGGTTGACCCCCTCCTCTCTGTGGCAGCCCCTCAAATATTGAAACACTGCTACCCCTCCTGCAATCAAAATTTGGGCGTATGGCAATTGATGGTGGTGATGTTTATGATGGTTGCAATGTTCTGGGGTCATGTAATCCCCATTTTCAACCTTCCCAGCCAACGTCTGACAAGCAAAGTCAACGGGGAAAGCTGGATTCACTCAAAGACCTTATGATTCACTTAACAACTGCAGGGATTGGCTTAGCCCGTACACCAGTGGTGGGTTTCAATTTTGTTTAGAACCTCTTCTGTAGGTGTGGCCTGATTTGTGGGAGTGGCTTGCCAGCCATGTGACTGAGTGGGAGTCTCTTTAGGTGGCCAAAGTATTTGAGTTTCCTCTTCAGGATCTGGCTGCCTAAACAGCAGTAAGAGTTGATCTCCTCTTGGACAGACCGGTTGGATGGCCTTGCAGTCCAAGGGACTCGCAGGAGTCTTCTCCAGCACCAGAGTTCAAAGGCCTCCATTCTTTGGTGCTCAGCCTTCCTTAGGGACCAACTTTCACAGCCTTACATTGCAAACTTCTACGGGTTGTAGTGCAACATAAATGCAATATCGGTTTCAATTTAAATTATATAGCACATGAAGGATGTGTGTTTGTATTTTTATATTTATAGTTATAATGTAGACTGAAGATGGCATTTAATTTCACTGTACGAGTTGCAATGACAATAAAGTAAAGTAAAGTAAACTAGAAAAGAGCACAAATTCCAGTGCAGGTCAAACAAGAACAATAGATATTCGGTCAATGTTTAAGGGAAAATTCCTAACTACATCAGCAACTCGGGAAGAACCTGCCAAAAGCGGTCATCAAACCCATGTGTGCCTGGCCGTTTTCCCATCACATTTGGCAAAAACAAGCCGTCTTCTGGGAGGCTGCTTAAAGAAATAACCCTCGGAAAAGAATCGAGCTACCTAAACGGGAGTATTTCCCTGTTTGTGAATCCAGATTGCAGGCCATCCCAACACAGGAAACAGACAGTTCTGACTTAAACGCTTTCCTGAAAATGTGTCTCTTTGATTCTAATGATAGGCTCTCTCCCCCCTCTCTTTTTTTTTTTACATTTTTCAATCCACTCTTCCTGTAAACAAACGTCATCTGAGCCCTGGATATCACTCGTGTCTGATCCCCATTTCTGGAGGGTCAGAAAGGACTCCCGAAAACGACAGCAAGCAAAAAGATAAAGGAAAGCAACGCAGGCGGAACTGACTTCGTGCGACTTCCTCTTTCCAAAATAGATCGGATCTCGGCCTTGCAGCAAAGCAGTAGCTGCTTCCTTTGAATCTCGATCCCCCCAGCGCTTCCTTTGAAGGGTGACTTGGCAGTCGCCTCTTTCTACACGGATTGCGCAAGAGATGCATCAATTAGAACAATTAGTCAGTTGCCTCCAGAAGTTGTGGGCGCTCCAACACAGGAGGTCTTGAACTTCTAAAACAATCCAAAGAATGTTCAACGCAGTGGTGAGTTCCAGCTGGTACATCCGTAGCCGGTTTGACCCATCCGCCAGCCCGCGTTCTATACCTGTTTTTAAAGCAACCGGCCAATTGCGCATGCGCGAACAGCGCATGGTGCTTGCACGAGCTCCGACAAGCAGCTGGGTGTTGCAGGGTCAATGCAGTGCACATGCGTGCACAGCGCATGTGCACGAACTGGATGCCCAGCCCCGTGAGCAGCATACCGGTAGCGACAGGGAGAGGAACCCATCACTGGTCCAAGGTCATCCCCACCAACACTGCCAGGGCAAGCCACTAGAATATAAACTGAGAGCAAAGCCCACTCCCTTCTAGCATGACGTTACCTAGTTGGGTAATGAAACGTCTGCAAGGAAGCTCAGAGAGCACCAAGGACCCCTCATTTCAACCCTGAACTACAAATGTTCTCCTTTATTGGCGCCTTCATCTCATCCACACTCAAATACAGGACAGCCCAAAGTCAACTTTGTCCCAAAGGTGTTTTTTTTTCCGAAGAGGCCACTGGACTTTCTTTTTTTTCTTTGAAGACATTTCGCTTCTCATTCAAGAAGCTTCTCCAGCTCTGACTGGAGTGGCGGGGAATTGAAGGATTTATACTCCTTCCAGACAGCTGGTTGTTTCTGCCTGCAAAGAGTATAAATCAGAGGTGAAATCAATGTACCTTCGCTACTGGTTCGCAAATGTGAGCGCACACGCGCACACGCTTGCTTGGCTTGCACATGCCACCTCCACGCATGCGCAGAGCATCAAAAACAGGACATGATGACATCCAGGTGTGTGGGCGGAGCCTCCCACCGCCACTGCTAACTGTTCACCCGAACCAGATAGAACTGGCTGAATTGCACCATTGCAATACTTCATCCTCCACCATCCAATCAGAGCTGAAGAAGCTTCTTAGATAAGAAGTGAAACGCCTTCAAAGAAAAACCAGAAAGTCCAGTTGCCTCTTTTTTTTAATAATAAAATTTTATTGGGTTTTCAACATTTATAGGGAAAAGGGTAAATGGACAGGTCTACAAATTTTGGCAGTTGCAAAATGTGAAAGGCGCCCCTCCCTCCATACCCATAGTATACATTTATATATAATGCATTGGTATATAATTGATTACAATCAGCATATTAGTTCTGTTACTAAATTCAATCAGATTAAACATTACAGTATAAAATCCAAGTATAATTCCATTATCACTTTCGGTCAGTTTATAATAATATGATTTTCTTGTTTATTTTTGTGATCTGAGTCTTCTTGCTATTGCCCCATCTCCCTCCACTGGCAGAGCTCTGGCCCCTCCCGTGTCCTGCGTGTCCGTTGTAATGTCTGGTGTTTTCTCTAGGAGTGTTTTATTTTTTTCCATAAAGGCCTGCGCCTCTATGGGTGAATTGATTCTGATTCTTGTCTCCTCCCAGAATATCAGCATACCTTCAGGCATCAACCATCTAAACCACACCCCTTTCTGGTATAATTTATTCGCTAATTGCGAATAATTCTTCCTTTTTTCTCTAATCTTCTTAGGGATCTGCTTCAGAATTGTTATCTCCATATCATGATATGTCAATGCTTGCCCCCTTTGTACACCCAGAATTTCATCTCTTGTGCTTTTTCTAAGAAATTTAATATGAACCTCCCTGGGTACATTGTGTATTCTAGCATAAGCTGAGTTCACTCTATAAACCAGGTCTATATCCCACCCCATCTGTTGTTTTTCTTTGTGTGTGTAGTCAGCCAGGATGTTTGTCATGATGTCCCTTATGTTTTCCCCATCTTCTTCTATAACATTTTGAAATCTAAGATAATAGGACATTCTCTCAAATTCTAATTTCATCTGTTGGATGTCAAGATCTTTGTTCCCTTTCTGCACAGCTTCTACCACCCCCTTCACCTCCTCCACCCCCCCTTCCACAAGATTCAGTCTTTGTGAGTTCTTATAAATTTGGGCTTGATTTTCTTTAATTTCATCTTTCATTTCCCTTAGCTGTTTCTTGATTTCCTCCTGGCCCTGTAAAATTTGTTGAAGCATTTGTTGAAAGTCCATCTCTGTAGTCTTGGGTTGCATCAGTTCTGTTATCTTTGACTGTGTGGCTGGACTGGATGTTGCAGATGTTGGAGCAGACGTGGCAAAGCCAGGTTTTCCAGGAGGGGGTCCTTTGGATGCCATCCTTTATAACGTTAGAAGTTCAGTCCATATATAAGATAAACAGTTAGAAAAGAAGGGTAGCCAGGTGAATTCCAGGAACAGGAGAACCAGGCAGAAGAGAATCTCTCTAATAAGTCTGGCAATAGATAAAAAGTTTCCCCTAGAAAGTTCAAAAAATACCAATCCACAAGAGTTTCCTCTGGGAGACACGGAGACAAAGACCGGAAGCCTGAATTTTAAAGGTGGAGTTAGGTTTCACAGTTCATAAAGACAACGGAAGTGTGCCATCTTGCCCTGCCAGTTTTGGGCACAGAGGCATAACAAAGTTTTTTAAAAAAAGTTCCAAAAGTCCTCAAATCACAGTAATATATAAAATTAAATTGAAAAGAAAATCATCTCAACCTGAGTGAGGCTTCATTCGTTGGCTCTCCCCCCTCCTCCTCCCCCGGGGGCTGAGAGCAAAATTGTTCCTCGCCGCTTGTCCAAGGGGGGGGGGAAACCCCCTCCCTCCAGCCGCGCCTCCAACTTGCTCCAAAAGTTGTTTTAAAGAAAGCTGAATAATCCTTCGTGCAGAATAGGGAGTGAAGAGAGAAGCAACCTCACCGCACTGCAGCTGCGTCCTTCTATTGTTGCATTCTCCAGTCAGCTTTAGCGAGGCGCGAGGCGCAGAAACGCGAAGCGCCCTCCGATCTTGCTCCCTGGTGCCTTGGGTGCGCGAGAGACCTCCCGCCGGCCGCCGCCGCTGCAGGAGTCCTCCGCGATGCCGCCCCTCCGGCAGGACCCCTCTGCGGGGTGTCCTGTGCCCCCCAAGGAGTGGGGAAGCCCACCGTGGAGCCGGAGCGGGCAAAGAGCTGCCCGTCGCCGCCGCCGGCGGAACCGGAACTCCGGTCCAGTTGCCTCTTGAAAAAGCAACTTTGGTGCAACTACGACCTAGATGACTGAGAAACTCCATAGACAAAGTCACCTTTGCTATTAAAGTAGTATTTTCTTCCTTATTCTAACTTTCTTCCTGATTCTAATACATTCAAAACCAGCCTTGGAGCCTTGTTTTTTCCAGTCCAGTTGCCTTTTGGTGTGTCTGTGAGAGAGAGATAAGCTAAACCTCTTCGAAGAAAAACCAGAAAGTCCATTTACAACTTGAAAAAGCACCTTTGAGGCAACTATCCCTTGGATAAGTTGAGGATTTTCTGAGAATTTTCACAGACATTTAGCCATGTACCATATTTTTGGGATTATAAGACGCACCAGAGTATAAGACGCATCAAGATTTTGAAGAGGCAAATTTTTTTTTTAAAAAAAATGTTGCACTCTGCAGACGTGATCATGGGGAATGCTGCAATGGTTGTAACTGTGAAAAATGGTCGTAAGTCACATTTTTCTCAGTGCCGTTGTAACTTTGGTCACTAAACAAACTCAACATTGCTATGTGTAATATCAATATTAGTCATGTCAATCCAATATTAATCCAAATCACTCTATTTGTATGAATCCTTCAGTTACCCGTATTTTTCGGAGAATAAGATGCACCGGAGTATAAGATGCACCAAGATTTTGAAGAGGCAAATTTAAAAAAAAAGTTTTTGCACTATGCAGACCTCTCAAAGGCAGCCCATTTTTCACGAAAATGGGCCCGTTTTTTGTCAAAAAAAGGGTTAGGCATAGCCTTTCGGAGGCTTCCAGAGTACTCCTGGAGGCGGCGGGGGGGGCAAAAACGAGCAAAAAACGGCCTGTTTTTCACTCATTTTCGTCCTCCCCAGCCCCCAGGAATACTCTGGAAGCTTCCCAAAGGCTATGTACAGCCATTTTTGCAAAGGGCTGGAGTTTCGGGAGGCCAAAAATGCTGTATTCAGTATATAAGATACACCAGATTTTCACCCTCTTTTTTGAGGAAGAAAGGTGTGTCTTATACTCCAAAAATACGGTACTTTGGGACAAGCATCCTCCTGCTGACTAATAATGATGATGATGATGATGATGATGATGATGATGATGATGATGTTATATGTTAATAATGTTAATGTTAATTAATATGTTAATAATGCAGCTTCCTGCAATAACACCAGTGGAACTGCAAAAAAGTGTGGTACTAGGAACATCATATATTTTAAGAAGATACTGGGTTGATACCTAGGATGCTGGCAGCAATGCATATCAACCATTACTGGTATTTGTGACAAAGGATGTCTGCTAAATGACCCAGGGTGCATGGAGAAAGAGATTTATCTAAAATGTCATCGATTCAAGTTTTCATTCTGATGTTATAACCTCATACCATTTGGCCTCTTATCAAGAACATTCTGCACTTCTGAAGTAAAAGGCCAATAAAGGACAAAATGTGTGATGTTTTATCTATCAGTGGCATTTTGGGCCTCATAAAAACCATCCAAATACGAACTACAATCAAGCATCTGGGAGAATCAAGAGTATGGCTCAATACATTGGTCTTGAGTAGTCTTTCTGAAGTTGGCATCCAAATGTGTTGGATGACAATAAGTTGATCCCCCTACCTACTCAATCCTTTAGGGAACCTAGACCAATGGATATGGAATATGCCAAGGTGTGTTATAGACATGTCAGTGGTGGGATTCAATTTTTTTTACTATTGGTTCTGTGGACATGGCATGGCTTGGTGGGTTATGGCAGGGGAAGGATACTGCAAAATCTCCATTTCCACCCCACTCCACGGCAAGGATACTGCAAAATCTCCATGTTCATCCCACTCCAGGGCAAGGATACTGTAAAATCTCCATTCCCTCCCCACTCCAGGGCAAGAATACTGTAAAATCTCCATTCCCTCCACACTCCAGGGGAAGGATACTGCAAAATCTCCATTCCCTCCCCACTCCAAGAAAGGATACTGAAAAATCCCCATTCCCTCCCCACTCCAGGGCAAGGATACTGTAAAAAATCTCCATTCCCTCCCCACTCCAGGGCAAGGATACTGTAAAAAATCCCCATTCCCTCCCCACTCCAGGGAAAGGATACTGTAAAATCTCCATTCTCACCCCACTCCAAGGGAAGGATACTGTAAAATCTGATTCTCACCCCACTCCAGGGAAAGGATACTGTAAAAATCTCCATTTCCATCCCACTCCAGGGCAAGGATACTGTAAAATCTCCATTCCCTCCACACTCCAGGGGAAAAATATTGTAAAATCTCCATTCCCTCCACACTCCAGGGGAAAAATATTGTAAAATTTCCATTCCCTCCCCACTCCAGGGGAAGGATACTCTAAAATCCCCATTCCCTCCCTACCTCACTAACCTGCTTTTCAGCTCCGTTCTCCTCTGCAGGGCAAGAGAGGAAGACCCAGCCAATCAGCTGGGATGCCGATTAGCTGGGTCTCGAGAGACAGCAAATAGATGGGGATGGAGCCAGTCAGAGGTTGGTATTTGCTGGACCGGTTCTCCAAACTACTCAAATTTTCCACTACCGGTTCGCCAAAACCGTTCAGCACTTGCTGAATACCACCTCTGGACATGGTACACTATAGTGTTGACCCCCTCCTTGTGACTTTTCTGGAAGGCCCTGAAGATATGGTTTGCAGGTCTGGGGACCCCAGTTTGATTGGAAGCTGATCAATAATTTGTGTTTGTCGCTGCCATCAGAGGTGGGAGTTTCTGGGGGGTTTCTATGGTTGATTATTTTAGTGTTGTACACCATTTGGAGTTACTGTGTGTGAACTGGGTGGCCATAAACATCTGTTTAATAAACAATTAAAATACAGTAGCTGTGAGAGGAACCTTGGAGTCCTGGTGGAAGATTACTTAAACATCAGCTTGCAGTGTGCAGCGGCAGCCAAAAAAAGTAATATACAATCCTTGATTGAATAAACAAAGGCATAGAATCAAAATCGCATGAAATATTATTATCACTTTATAAAGCCTTAGTACGGCCACACCTGGAATAGGGAAAAGAAGGACTAGGGGTGACATGATAGCAGTATTCCAGTATTTGAGAGGTTGCCACAAAGAAGAGGGGGTCAACCTATTCTCCAAGTCTGTTCTGAGCGATTGAAGGTTTTCAAGAAACGACTGGAGAGCCACTTGCCAGAAATGATATAGGGTGTCCTGCTTGAGCAGGGGGTTGGACTAGATGACCTACAAGGTCCCTCCCACTGCTGTTATTCTAAGTAAGTTATTCTACTGCATCCTTCTCCGTGTTGGTGTTTCCGAGATATATTCTATTTCCATCCCCAGAATTTGTAGACACTGAAACCAATGGTGGCTAGGGATTCAGAATAACAGATTTGGATGGGACCTTGGAGGTCTTCTAGTCTAACCCCCTGCTCAAGGGAGCCCTAAACCATTTCAGACAAATGGCTGTCCGATGACTTCTTGAAAACCTCCAGTTGTTCCACTGATTATTTCTTCTTAGTATCAAGAAATTTCTCCTTCCTTGTATTCAACTGAAGTCCACCATATTTGGAAAAACCAACTTGGCCGTATTAAAAGACAATAAGAGGGGTCAAATTTAAGAAGGAATTAGGCTGATGTCTGAAAGAACAGCTGATCTATTTTTGGTGAACGTCTGCCAGGATTATTGGTCCAAGATGTCAAGTTACAAACACATGGGTTTTATTCCCTGTGATGTAACTATATCACTGTTGTGTTATCTATAGATATAAAAAAAACCATAGCTTTGGTCATGTGAAGACTTCTCATCCCTGATTTATGAGATAAAGATGACATGCAGCTTTCTCCGTTTTTTTCCCCTTTTCATTTCAGAAATGAATCACAGTTGGGTAAGTATACTTTTTTTAAAAAATGTACTTTCTGAGAAGGTATATTTAGGACTGTGACCTTAAGTTATTATAGTTCAAGAGAATTAATTTCAGTCTCTACAGAATGTAATCGGGGATGTAAAATCACTAAAATCCTCTCTCCATAATTCATCATCATTGTTATTCTTAAAAGGATGCAAAATGAATATTCCAGGTGTAGTTTTATGAAACAAGACAGAGTAGATACAACAAGACAGAGTGGTTGGAACAATTAATCTGTGGGAGGAACGACTTGCCTCCAGAAGCTGTGGGTCCTCCAATTCTGAAGATTTTAAGAAGAGATTGGACAACCATTTGTCTGAAATGGTATAGGGCCTCCTGCTTGAATGGGGGGTCGGACTAGAAGACCTTCAAGGTCCCTTCCAACTCTGTAATCCTATTGTTCTGTTATTAATCTTTATCAATTTTGGCCACTTTAAGATGGGTAGAGTTCAAAATCCAGAAATCACAAGCTTTTCAACTTCCTTCCCTCATGAGTTTTAGAAGATTCTGGAAGACAAATGTTATTTTATGAGCTGCGGTGGCGCAGTGGTTAGAGTGCAGTACTGCAGCCTACTTCTGCTGACTGCCGGCTGACTGCAAATCTGGCAGTTCAAATCTCACCAGGCTCAAGGTGGGCTCAGCCTTCCATCCTTCTGAGGTGGGTAAAATGAGGAACCAGATTGTTGGGGGCAAGAGGCTGACTCTGTAAACCGCTTAGAGAGGGTTGTAAAAGCACTGTGAAGCAGTATATATAAGTCTAAATGCTATATTGATATTCACCAGGTTTTCATCCAGGTTCAACCTTACTGCTATCTCTCTAGGAAGAAAGCAGATTTATTATTCCTGTTATGCAATTTTGCAGAAATTTCACTTATTTCTATTGTTTTTAATGATTGTAACACTCCCCCCAGAGTTTTTTTTATTTTAGTTGAGCGAGCTATAAAACCCGTCGAATCAATATCAATAAATAAACGTCTTAATGGAAAGCAAGCACCAGATCTGTGGGTCTTTCTTTTAAAAAAAAAACACTGAATAAATTCTTCCACTCCGTAATTTTTGCAAAAAAAATAAATGACTTGCAACAAAGCAGATTCAAATGTCCCTGAAAAATAACAACCGTTGTGTTCCACACTGCCTTCATTTGATTTGTATCAAAAGAGGCATTCAACATTTGGACTAATGGGTAGAGCTTGTGACTGGAATTCACCCACGCCTGCTCACTGAACCCTAACAATGGATATAATAATGCCCTTTATGCTGTGTTAAAAATAACATGAAGGGAAGTAATACTTCCTTTTAACTGAGATTTGAATTTTTTTCCCTTCTCCAAGAAATCTTGTTGGAGAAGGATGGATTGCATAAATATATTAAACTGCAACTCATCCTGGCCGAGAAAGAAAAAGAAAACTGATTTTACAATCCCAACAACTTTCTCACGCAGAGAAGTTTGCAAATCAATTGCTAAAAGAAATATTCCTCTTGATACCCTCAAGTAGAAGTGGTACGCGCGCCTTTCTAGAATGACCTCAATGGGGAGGGGTTTTCAATCTTTGAAAGGAGGAATTAAATTAAGCAAAAACTGCCTGACAAGATTCCTGCAGAGAGACCCAAGCTAAAATCTTGATTTCTCTTGAAGCTATCTTCAAACTAGTATAGTGTTTCAGGTGCTGGCCTAGAAACCAGGAGATGGTGAATTCTAGTCCTGCCTTAGGCATGAAGACCATTTGGATGATTTTGGGCCAATCACCAGGATACTGTGAGTTCTAGTCTCACCTTAGGCATGAAAACCAATAGATGGCTTTGGCCAATCACCAGGAAACTGTGAGTTCTAGTCCCAATTTAGGCATGAAAGCCATGTGGATGACTTTGGGCCAATCACCAGGAGACTATGAGTTCTAGTCCAGCCCTGGGCATGAAAACCAACTAGATGGCTTTTGCCAATCCCCAGGAAACTGTGAGTTCTAGTCCCACCTTATGCATGAAAGCTGGCTGGATAACCAATCACCAGGAGACTGTGAGTTCTAGTTCTGCCTTAGGAATGACAACCAACTAGATGGCACCAGGAAACTGTGAGTTCTAGTCCCATCTTACGTATGAAAGCCAACTGGGCGACTTTGGGTCAATCACCAGGAGATTGTGAGTTCTAGTCCTGTCTTAGGCATGAAAGCTAAATTCAGACAGTTGGCAACTGGCTCTTATTTATGATGATTGCAATGTCCCTGGATATGTGATCACTTTTGTGACCTTTTGACAAGCAAAAACAAACCAAATTCACCTGGCAACCATGTTACTAACTTAACAAATGCAGCGATTCACTTAACAACTTGGGTAAGAAAAGTAATAAGACAGGGCAACCCCCAAGCTGCTTTTTTCAAGAGGCAACTGGACTTTCTGGTTTTGCTTTGAAGGTGTTTCGCTTCTCATCCAAGAAGCTTCTTCAGAGCTTTAGGTGAAGAAGCTTCTTGGGTGAAGAGTGAAACGTCTTCAAAGAAAAACCAGAAAGTCCAGTTGCCTCTTGAAAAAAAAAGCACCTTTAGGACAACCATGACCTGGACAACTGAGAGTCTCAATAGACAAGATAGACAAGATGGGGCAAAACTCCTTTAACAACTGTCTCCCTTAGCAACAGAAATTTGGAGCTGAATTGGGGTCATAACTCAAGGACTATCTGTACTTTTGATTTGCTAGAAAATATATCCATGGTTGATGTGGTCTGTTTTAACTACTTCAGCCCCCCCCCCTATTTGTAAAAAAGATGTGGAGACTCTAGAAAGAAAAAAAGATGTGGAGACTCTAGAAAGAGTGCAGAGAAGAGCAACAAAGATGATTAGGGGACTGGAGACTAAAACATATGAAGAACGGTTGCAGGAACTAGGTATGTCTAGTATGTCTAGTTTAATGAAAATAAGGACTAGGGGAGACATGATAGCAGTGTTCCAATATCTCAGGGGTTGCCACAAAGAAGAGGGAGTCAAACTATTCTCCAAGGCACCTGAGGGTAGAACAAGAAGCAATGGGTGGAAACTAATCAAGGAGAGAAGCAACTTAGAACTGAGGAGGAATTTCCTGACAGTTAGAACAATTAATCAGTGGAACAGCTTGCCTCCAGAAGTTGTGAATGCCCCAACAATGGAAGTCTTTAAGAAGATGTTGGATAGCCATTTGTCTGAAACGGTATAGGGTTTCCTGCCTAGGCAGGGGGTTGGACTAAAAGACCTCCAAGGTCCCTTCCAACTCTGCTATTGTATTGTATTGTATTGTATTTATTCTTCCTTGCAACTCTTACTCATGGCTTAGTAGTCTAGGCCAGAGTTTTTCAACTTCAGTAACTTTAAGAGGTGTCAATTTCAACTTCCAGAATTCCCCAGCCAACAATACTCTTTTTGTTCAAGTGTGGTTTACAGAATAAACCACAATTGGCTAAATTCATTCAGCCGTAAACCTCGGTTTTTCTCTTTTCATGGATGCTGAGTTGGATGCCACGGAAAAGCTGAATGCCAGCCTTTATTTACCAAGTGTAGTTTTGAATCCTCCTTCTGGTCAATGAGCACTGCAGGTAATGTTCAAATTAATAAGAACAAAATGCTTCTAATAAGACCAACAGCAACAGACTCATCGACGGAGGCCAACAAGAGTTGGACAAAGATCAACAGCATTCACAAAGGCCACAAAACGGTCAGTAGGTCAAATTAAATTATGTGTGGTGTCAACTTTTACAACAGGGCCTTTGCTGAGAAACAGGAAGAAAAGAAGGAAAGTGAGTATCCTTTCCAAAATGAAGTTGACCTCAAGCCTATTTCCTTCAGATGGTTATCCTAAAAATATAGATGGCTTTGGTACTAGTTAACTAAAGAGATTCTCAATCATTTCATTTATTTAGTTTTTTCAAACATGGACGAGATAACAGGTATAAGTATAAACACTGACATGAACACAGGAAATGGGTACGAATAAATGGGGACAATAGGACAGGGATGGTAGGCCTGCTGATGCGCTTATGCATGCCCCTTACAGACCACTTAGGAATGGGGTGAGGTCCACAGTAGGCAATTTAAGGTTGAAGCTATGGGGGTTTGAGGATGTAACAACAGAGTCAGATAGAGCATTCCAGGCGTTGACCACTCTGTTGCTGAAGTCCTATTTTCTGCAATCGAGTTTGGAGCAGTTTACGTTAAGTTTGTATCTATTGTTTGCTGGTGTATTATTGCAGTTGAAGTTGAAGTAGTCATTGACAGGTAGGATGTTGTAGTAGACAATTTTGTGTACTACGCTTATGTCAGATCTTAATAGGCATAGTTCTAGGTTCTCCAAGCCCAAAATTTCAAGCCTAGTGGCATCGGGTATTCTGTTGTGAGCAGAGGAGTGGAGGACTCTTCTCGTGAAATACCTCTGGACTCTCTCAATTGTATTAATATCCGATATACAGTGCAGATTCCAGGCAGACTAGCTGTATTCAAGAATTGGTCTAGCAAAGGTTTTGCTACACCAATATAAATATAGATGGTCTTGGTGCTAATTAACTGAAGAGATTCTCAATCATCCATGACATGGCTGCCCCAAAGATGCTTTTCTCCAAAGTGGGCTTTCTTTATTTTTGTTGAAGACCTTTGGTGGGATTCAAAAAAATTGACTACTGGTTCTGTGGGCGTGGATTCTGTGGGCGTGGCTTGGTGAGTGTGGCAGGGGAAGCATACTGTAAAATCTCCATCCCCTCCCGATCAGCTGGGACTCAGGAGGCGGAGAATAGATGGGGCGGGGCTAGTCAGAAGTGGTATTTCCCGGTTCTCTGAACTACTCAAAATTTCCGCTACCGGTTCTCCAGAACTGGTCAGAACCTGCTGAATACCCACCTCTGCCTCACTAGTGTAGTACGAAGCAATATTATCACTTCTCGTGATCTTGATGCTCTCCCACTGTTGATGCAGTCCAGAACTGCATTGGCTTTTTTGGCAGCTGCAGCTCCAGCCCTCATTATGAATATGTCTTTATTTTGGGTCCGTCTAATCTTGCTGCATAATGGAATCACTGCCCTGGAAGTGACCTCTTGCTTAGGGTGGAAATCCAAATCAAAGCAGGTTCCTGAAATTCCAAGCCAGTTTATGCCAGAAGTCATTCCGCAAATTTCCTCTGATTGGTCGTAGGAGAAGAGGTATATTACTCTGTGCCGACGTTTTCCAAACTTGGCAACTTTAAGATGTGTGGACTTCAACCCCCCAGAATTCCCTAGCCAGCATTGTGGAAATTAAAGTCCACATATCTTAAAAAGCCACATCTTAAAACATTTTTGAGGAACTCGGTATGTCTAATGAAGAGAAGGACTAGGGGTGACATGATAGCCGTGTTCCAGTATTTGGGGGGCTGCCACAAAGAAGAGGGGGGTCACATTATTTTCCAAAGCACCAGAAGGCAAGGCAAAAAACCATGGATGGAAACTAATCAAGGAGAGAAGCAATCTGGAATTAATTGGAGAAACTTCCTAACTGAGAGGACAATTAACCAGTGGACAACTTGCCTCCAGAAGTTGCGAGGGCTCCTGCAACTCTGCCAGCAAAAACGGGGCTCGGGAGGACACCCCTGGTATAGACTCTCCTGCTTGAGCAGAGGGTTAGACTAGACATCCTTCAAGGTCCCTCCCAACTCTGTAATTCTGTAGTTTGTTCATGTCACACCAGTCACTCATAGCCTCCTATACATTTATATTTTTCTTATTTACCAGTGTTACCCAGGCAATGGTCTCCATGTTGTGGCCCGCCAGTGGCCAGCACAGCTGGTGGCAGACTACGACAGTGAGGAGGTTGGGGAGGAACATGGGCCAGTCCTGGAGTCTGGGGAAGGCTTTAATGAGTGCTGTGCATCGGAGGCAGAGATGGGGCCAGGGCCATCTGACAGTTAGCAGCTGCCTTCAGAGTCGGACATCAGTGGGGCAAAAGAACAACTGGAGCCTGTTCCCAGTGTGCGCAAGCACAGAGCTGCCAGGAGAAGAGAACAGCTAAGGAACAGCTAAGGAACAAAGGTCAACTCGGGAGTAAAGGCCACAGGTGGACAGAGGAAATAAAGAGGAGCAAAAGGGGAGGGGAGTTTGCAATTAGTTCAATTCATTAGGGTGAAGATCTGTTCCTGACTTCTTGTCAAGTAATTGCTGCTACAGAGTGGCATTTGGAAGATATCGGCCTAGCAGCTTTCCAAACTCGATAAAGGTCTGTGGTTGTGAAATCTCATAAAAGACTATTGGCCGGGACTTTGCTGGAGAGGAATTCCCTTTAAACTAAATAAAAGAGGTTTGGTTTGGTTTGGTTTAGTTTATTTGGATTTATATGCCGCCCTTCTCCAAAAGGACTCAGGGCGGCGTACAACATTAAAAAACACACATCCCAAAAGTTAAAAAAGATTAAATCCATATCCCCAAAAACAAACCGAATTAAAAAAAAACAATATATTTAAAATAAGTTAGAATTAAAATTAACAGGCCAGGCTGGCTTGCTGGAAAAGTCAACTTTTTAGGGCGCGTCGGAAGGACCGGAGGTCGGGGATTATGCGAAGCTCCGGGGGCAGCTCATTCCAGAGGGAAGGCGCTCCCACAGAGAAGGTTTTATCAGGACGAGGAGTCGGCTTCATGCTTTGGGGAAGCCTAGGTCAGGGGTCAGCAAACTGCAGCTCTGGCTCTTTCCTCCCTCTGTTGTGGCTCCGTCACCGGTCAACGCCACAATTTTGAGAGGATCTACCGGGGGGGGGGGACAAGCACAGTGCGCCAGGAGAAGACTCTATGGCAAGGGGAGGGTTTCCCAGTTGTCTCCACAATTGATAGGGCTTTCGGTTATGACAGGTAGAGGAAAAAGTATGCCGCGCTAGGAGGAGACTCTATGGTGGGGGAACTGAACTTCCGGTCAGCTCCAGAATTGAACAGGGGGCTTCCGGTTAGGACCTTTGTGGCTCCCGGTGGTTTCTTTTCTATGGGAAACGGGTCCAAATGGCTCTTTGAGTGTTTATGTTTGCAGACCCCTGACCTAGGTCAAAACACCCCAGCCCATATTTCTGAATTTTAGTCCTCTTTCCTAGGTGAAGAACGTCACTTCTGTCTTCCTTAAAATATATTCTGAAAGCATCCAGAGTAAGAATGGATGGGTTGGGTTCCCGGGGGGGGGGGGGAAATCCAAATTTCAGGTGAAACTCCACTCAGGTAGATAAACAAGGAAAGCAAAACAGATGTTTCCAATCCTGTGGCTTCAATTCCGCCCAAGATGGGTTGGCCACGTGCTCTGCTCTCAGTTGCTGCAAAACAAAAAAAGCTTGCATTTGCGCCAGCAGTTCAGTGGAGAGAAGGAATTTGGGAAAGTGCAAAAGAGCCATCGGGCAAACAAGGTTTTGTTTTCCCAGCAAGATACTTAAGGACCTTTCCAACTCTTTCCCCCCCTAGTTTTGTGTGTGTGTGTGTGTGTTTCTGAGCAAGCTTAGGAACGGGTCACTGATTTGCAGAGAAGGATAAACATTGGGTTCTGTGTACGTTTCCCGTCTCAAGGTTTGGCTTTTTCAAGGACTGACAAATGTATCAGGACAGTCAGCGCTCAGCAAGAAAGCAGCCAATAAGGCCTCCCCTCCTGTTGCAAGCTCCCTTCCCAAAGCTTGCGCAGAAGGCCATCCTGGCCGTGAGAAATCCGACTTTTTGGAAGGTTAGCTGAGCTTAGTTTAGTTTTGCACATTGTAGAATAAAATTAAATGCCATCTTCTGGGTAAATTATAACGATAAAAATAAAAACACAAACACTCATGCTATATAATTGAAATCGAAAACCCAATATTGCATGAATAGAATAGAATAGAGTAACAGAGTTGGAATGGACCTTGGAGGTCTTCTTGTCCAACCCCCTGCTTAAGCAGGAAACCCTACACCATTTCAGACAAATGGTTATCCAACATCTTCTTAAAGACTTCCAGTATTGGAGCATTCACAACTTCTGGAGGCAAGCTGTTCCACTGATTAAGTGTTCTCACTGTCAGGAAATTTCTCCTCAGTTTTAAGTTGCTTCTCTCCTTGATTAGTTTCCACCCTTTGCTTCTTGTTCTACACTCAGGTGCCTTGGAAAATAGTTTGACTCCCTCTTCTTTGTGGCAATCCCTGAGATATTGGAACAATGCTATCATGTCTCCCCTAGTTCTTCTTTCTCTTAAGCTAAACATACCCAGTTCCTGCAACTGTTCTTCATATGTTTTAGTCTCCAGTCCCCTAATCATCTTTGTTGCTCTTCTCTGCACTCTTTCTAGAGTCTCCACATCTTTTTTACATCATGGCGACCAGAACTGAATGCAAATATTCCAAGTGTGGCCTTACCAAGACATTATAAAGTGGTAATAACACTTCAGGTGATCTTGATTCTCTCTCTCTGTTTAATATATTTAATATAATAATATAATATAATGTAATGTAATGTAATAATATAGTATAGTATAGTATAGTATAGTATAGTATAGTAATGCAATGCAATGCAATGCAATGCAATGATAATAATATAATATAATATAATATAATATAATATAATATAATATAATATAATATAATATAATATAATATAATATAATATAATATAATATAATATGCAAGTAATATGCAAGTAATATGCAAGTAATATTGCACTATACCATAGAATTCAATACAGTTACTGCTCTGGGATAGAAGCAGTTTACAGCCTTTTAGTCCTTGTTTTTATTATCCTGTACCGTCTGCCAGATGGTAATAGTTAAAAAAAAAAGGGTGCCCAGAATGAGATGGCTGTTTGAATGTTTTGAACTTTCTTAAGGCAGCGGGAGCTATAAAGCTCTTCCAAATGGGAGAGAGGGCAACCCATGATCCTCTGGGCAATGACGTTAACCCTCTGGAGTGCTGGGTATATTAGAATGGTGGTTTACAAGGATCTGAACTTGATGGAACTCGGTGGATCTTGACAATTCAGGAATCCCAGCATGTCCTGCGATGAAAGAACATCCAATGAACCAGGAAGGATCAAAGCAAGAGAACCAGTCTAGCATCTTGCTTCCATCAGAGGACAATTGATCAGAGGTCAGCAGAAAGTAGCCTAACAAGCCATGGACGTACCGTACTAGTTTCCTACCAGTCTTGTTTGCCCTAACAGCTCCCTTCGAAAGAGATGCAGCTTCTGGCTCTGGAAAGGTCATCGTGGGCTTATAGAGTTGTGTCTGAGCTTGGTTGTTTTCCTGCAGATGTTTCATTACCCAATCAGGTAACATCATCAGTGTTAGGAAGGCAGTGGGCTTGCTCTCGTTTTATATACTGCTTTACCCTATCAATGTTGGTGGGAACCTGCCTTGTCAGTCTCGGCGGTAGAGATTCACACTAAGACTGGCAGGGCAAGCCACTCATATAAAAGCCACTAGAAAGAGTGCAGAGAAGAGCAACAAAGATGATTAGGGGACTGGAGACTAAAACATAGGAAGAACGGTTGCAGGAACTGGGTATGTCTAGTTTAGTGAAAAGGACTAGAGGAGACATGATAGCAGTGTTCCAATATCTCAGGGGTTGCCACAAAGAAGAGGGAGTCAAACTATTCTCCAAGGCATCTGAGTGTAGAACAAGAAGCAGTGGGTGGAATCTAATCAAGGAGAGAAGCAACTTAGAACTAAGGAGAAATTTCCTGACAGTTAGAACAATTAATCAGGGGAACAGCTTGCCTCCAGAAGTTGTGAATGCCCCAACACTGGAAGTCTTTAAGAAGATGTTGGATAGCCATTTGTCTGAAATGGTGTAGGCTTTCCTGCCTAGGCAGGGGATTGGACTACAAGACCTCCAGGGTCCCTTCCAACTCTGCTATTGTATTGTATTATAAACAGAGAGCAAATCCCACTCCCGTACAAACACTGTCGATGTTACCTAATTGGGTAATGAAATGTCTGCAACAAAACAACCATGGTGTAAGGTCTCCTACTTGAGCAGGGGGTTGGGTTAGAAGATCTCCAAACTCCCTTCCAATTCTGATGTTTTGTTCTATTCCTTTTTTCTATTCTATTCCTTTTTCTATTCTATTCTTTTCTATTCCTTTTTCTATTCTATTCCTTTTTCTATTCTATTCCTTTTTCTTTTCTTTTCTATTCCTTTCTATTCCTTTTTCTATTCTATTCCTTTTTCTATTCTATTCCTTTTTCTTTTCTTTCTTTTCTTTTCTATTCCTTTTTCTATTCTATTCTATTCTATTCCTTTTTCTATTCTATTCTTTTCTATTCCTTTTTCTATTCTACTCCTTTTTCTTTTCTTTTCTATTCTATTCCTTTTTCTATTCTATTCCTTTTTCTATTCTATTCTTTTTCTTTTCTTTCTTTTCTTTTCTTTTCTATTCCTTTTTCTATTCTATTCTATTCCTTTTTCTTTTCTTTTCTTTCTTTTCTTTTCTATTCCTTTTTCTATTCTATTCCTTTTTCTATTCTATTCCTTTTTCTATTCTACCCTTTTTCTATTCTGTTCTATTCCTTTTCTTTTCTTTTCTATTCCTTTTTCTATTCTATTCCTTTTTCTATTCTGTTCTGTTCCTTTTCTTTTCTTTTCTATTCCTTTTTCTATTCTGTTCTATTCCTTTTCTTTTCTATTCCTTTTTCTATTCTATTCCTTTTTCTATTCTGTTCTGTTCCTTTTCTTTTCTATTCTTTTCTATTCCTTTTTCTATTCTATTCCTTTTTTCTATTCTATTCCTTTTTCTATTCTATTCTATGGTCCAGGAAGGAATTTTTGGGTAGGAATTCCTATTTTCTCGGTGCCTAGATCTCTGCCCATCCTTGCAGCCCAAGGAGGAATAGTTAAAGTTCCCTATTAGCCATTTTCCCAAGCTTTGTCTCCTTTTTTCCACAATGTGCAAGTTCACACCCACACAGACATTCTGTTGCCAGCCAAGACTGCAATCGCAAGCCTTTCGGGGGAAGGGCACATACCACAAAATCTTTATTTTCCTGATCATGAATCCGAAGGTGGGATCCTTTGCTTGCAGATGAATGTGCACCCCCCCCCCAAAAAAAGTAACTCTTTCATTCGCAAATCCTTCCTCCGATTTCTGCTTGCGTAAACCCTGATTCCATTAATGTAGAGTAACGGATTTCACACTACACGTTTGCCTTGGAGGGAAGGTACAGAAGATTTGGGATTCCCACATTCCTTGAGTTCAGAAGAGTTTGACAAAGCAATGGAGGAAGCCAGGCTTGCTTAACAACCATGTGATTCACTTAACAACTGCAGCAGCAGTGGGATTCAGCCGGTTCAGGAGAACCAGTTTTAAATTGCTGGCTGGCCCCGCCCCTTCCAGGAGTCCCCATACACCCCATTTTGGCTCCCAGATAAGTGCAGGGAGGCCTACTAGGCCCAAAGTGGAGTGTGGAGGGTGTCCCCCCCCAGCCCATTTTTGCTCCCAGGAGGATGTAGGGAGGCCTACTAGGCTCAAAACGGGGTGCATGGGGGTGCAGCGTGTTCCCCCTCCCTGCGTCCCATTTTTGCTCCCAGGGAGATGCAGGAGACCAAGTGCTGCCTGTCACACCCCCTGGCCACACCCACCATGGCAATGCACAGCCAGCCAGCCGTTACAGCAAAGAATTGTTTGAATCCCACCACTGAACTGCAGTGATTAGAAATTTGGCAGTTCAAATCTCACCAGGCTCAAGGTTGACTCAGCCAGAATTCAGACTTTATACATGTGCGATATGCACAAAACCAAATGCACTAGAAAACTTCTCATTTCCTCCGTTCTGCTGCCAATCTCTGGCTGAATTAGGCTTGGATTCGCACAATAATAAGCCTTTTGCTAGTCTTTTGGTTACGTCCCCCTTGCAGCAAAGAGCTGCAGGCACACGACAACTTGGTAGAGAATTGCCGTTCAGATTATGTTTTCTTAACGTTGGCAACTTCTGGCTGTGGACTAAGACTTCCAGAATTTTCAGCAATAGCTATCTGAGAGGAAATCGTGGGAATTGCTGTGTGTGTGTGTGTTTGTGTTTGACTTTTCCAAAGATGCCAACCCTGGGAGCAAAATTACTCCACCCTCCTCTGCCTTCAGGTTTTCCCCTGTTGCAGGGAAAGTTCATGAGGTTGAAATGATGACGTTAACCATTCAGATGTGGGTCTGACTCTTGGAGATTTTACGGGCTTGGCTTCCCTTCTGACTAGCAGAATACCAGAGACCCCTTGGAGGTCTTCTAGTCCAAACCTCTGCTCACACAGGAAGCCCCATACCATTTCAGACAAATGGCTATCCAACATCTTCTTGTGAGTGTTGGGCATTCACAACTTCTAGAGGCAAGCTGTTCCACTGATTAATTGTTCTGCCAGGAAATTTTTCCTCAGTTTTAAGTTGCTTCTCTCCTTGATCAGTTTCCACCCATTGCTTCTTGTTCTGCCCTCGGGTGCTTTGGAGAATAGTTTGACTCCCTCTTCTTTGTGGCAACCCCTGAGATATTGGAATGCTGTCCTGTCTCCCCTAGTCCTTTTTTCTATTAGACTAGACATACGCAGTTCCCGCAGCCGTTCTTCATGTGTTTTAGACTCCAGTCCCCTAATCATTCTTGTTGCTCTTCTCTGCACTCTTTCTAGAGTCTCCACATCTTTCCTTTATTGATTGCAAATGTCCAACTGCCATTCAGTTAATAACAGAATAACAGAGCTGGAAGAGACCTTGTAGATCATCTAATCCAACTCTCCACCCAAGCAGGAGACCCTACACAGGACAGTTAGAGGGAAAAGGATGCTGTCCTAGAAGGAGACTTCCGGTCAGCTCCAGAATTTAACGGGGGGCTTCTGGTTAAGACCTTTGTGGCTCTTTGCATGTTTAAGGTTGCCAACACCTGTTGTAGGTCATCTAGTCCACCCCCTTACCCCCAAAGCAGGAGACTCTACAACATTTCTGACAGAGGGCAGTCCAGTCTCTTCTTGAAAGCTTCCAGTGATGAAGCTCCCACAACTTCCAAAGGCAACTTCTGTTCCATGGGTTGATGGTTCTCACTGTCAAGAAATTTCTCTTTATTTTTAGGTTGAATCTGTCCTTGATCAGTTTCCATCCATTATTCCTTGTCTGGCCTTCAGGTGCCTTCGAAAACAGCTTGAACCCTTCCTCTCTGTGGCAGCTCCTCAAATACTGGAACATTGCTATCATGTCTCCCCCGGTCCTTCTCTTCATTAGACAAGCCAAGCCCAGTTCCTGTAACCGTTCTTCATATGTTTTAGCCCCCAGCCCCCTAATCATCTTTGTTGCTCTTCTCTGCACTCTTTCTGGAGTCTCAACATCTTTTTTATGGTGTGGTGATCAAAACTGGATGCAGTATTCTAGGTGTGGTCTTACTAAGGCTTTATAAAGTGGTATTAGTACCTCACTTGATCTTGATTGTATTCCTCTGTTAATGCAACTTAGATCAGGAGAACTGAAGAAGCTTCTTGGAGGATAAGCAAGACATCTTCAAGGAAAAAACAAGTTCTGATGCCTTTTGAAAAAGCAAATTTGGGACTAGATTAGGAGTATAAAACGATGGCTCTCCAGATGCAGGCCTCACCTCTGGCCCAGCTTAGCTTCCTGGCACAACTGCAGTGAAAATAATATACTCCTGCTTCAAATTAGACAGAAATGGGCCCGGCGTTCCATGAATGTCAACATTGGTGAGATTTATTTCCAGCAGTGTGCTGTAGAGGGATCATAAGTGAGAGTGATTCACTCTGAAAAATGTTGATCTCATTTGCCCTTCTTTCCAGGAAATTCTTACAACTATCACTCTATTTTTTGTAAGCCACCCAGGGTCACATAGGAGCTCAGAATAGGATGAGAAGGGACCTTGAAGGTCTTCTAGTCCAACCCCCCTGCTCAAGCAGGAGACCCTATACCATTTCAGACAGGTGGCTGTCCAGTCTCTTCTTAAAAACCTCCAGTGATGAGGCACAGGTAATTCTCGGCTTACGACCCCAATTGAGTCCAAGTTTTTTATTTTTTATCTTTCAACATTTAAACATTTCATCCTTCCTTAAACAGTGTGCTGTCTGGGTGCAAATATCTCTGTGCAACGGCTGTCAGCTTTTACAGCATCATTCACATTAATATTGATTCTCTAATCTTAAAAATGCAATATATTAAGCGATTGGACATCATTAACCTATTCATTTTCCTCTTAACATATCTTCCAATAAAGATACAATACTAACATTGAGCCCAACATTTCTGTTGCTAAGTGAGCCATTTGTTAAGTGAATTTTGCCCCATTTTTCAATCTTTCTTGTCACCATTGTTAAGCGAATCACAGTAGTTGTTAAATTAGTAACACGGTTGTTAAGTGAATCTGGATTCCCCATGAACTTTGCTTGTCACAGTGATGGCTAACCTTTTACCCATCGTGTGCCAAAAACGGGGGGAGCGCAGGGGATCGTGTGCAGGCGTGCCCATACCTATAATTCTATGCGCGCAACCCCCCACATGCATGCACGTGCGACACACCCACCCACCCCGCTTTTGGCGTGCAATGGACTTGTTTTTCGCCCTCCCCAGGCTCCAGAGGCTTTCTAGGAGCCTGGGGAGGATGAAAATGGCCTCCCCCCTGGAGGACTTCTGCAGGCTTCAGGAAGCTGCCCTGAAGCCTCCGTAGGCCCAAAAACGGCCCTACGAGCAACCCGGAAGTTTGGGAATGGATTTCTGGGTTGCCAGTAGGGCCATTTTTCACCCTCCAGAAGTTTCAGGGAAGCCTCCTGAAGGCTCCAGAGGGTGAAAAACGGCCCTGTGAGCAAAGCGGAAGTCCATTCCTGAACTTCCAGTTTGTGCATTTGATTGTTTTTTGCCCTCCGGAGGCTTCAGGGAAGCCTCCGGAGTGCAAAAAATGGCCAAAAATGAAGACCGAAGTTAGCTGACGGAGCAACGCCTCGTGTACCCTAACAAATGGCTCTGCATGACACCTATGGCATGCGTGCCATAGGTTTGCCATCATGGGCTTACCAGAAGTTCGCAAAACGTGACCCCATGATTCAGTGGTGGGTTCTGGATCCCGGTGCAACCGGTATGGTGCAACGGGGCCACGCGCCACCACATGCATACGAGCAGCACGCTCATGCGTACTTACCGCCTGTAACGCTCTGCGACGGTTCCGCAATGCAGCAACTGCTCGGCGGAGCGTCTCGCAGGCACCACATGCTACGTGCGCAAAAGCCCCAATCAGCTCAAATACCTGTAAGGAGCACGGCACGGTACCTGGTGCTCCCAGCAGGCACTGGTACGCCCGTACCAGGGCGTACCCGTCATATCCCACCACGGCCATGATTCCTGGACATTGCAACGGTCTTAAATATGAATCGCTTGCCAAGCATCTGAATTTGAATCCCATGACCGTGGGGATGCTGTAAGGGTTGTAACTGTGAAAAATGGTCATAAGTCACTTTTTAAAAAGTGATGTCGTAACTTTGAACGGTTACTAAGTGAACTGTTGTAAGTAGGGGACTACTTGTATTTACGACAGTGGCAATGTCCTGGGATCATGTAATCATCTTTTGCGACCTTCCAATGAGCAGAGTCAATGGGGAAACCTGATTCACTTAACAACCGTGTTACTAAATTAACAACTGCTGCAAAATTATATTATATGGTTATGTTGTTTTGTTTGTATTTTTATTTGTGGTTTTTAAACTTGAAAATGTTCAATAAAAACTATTTTTTTTAAAAAAAAACGTGTTACTAACTTAACAACTGCAGTGAGTCACTTAACAGCTGTGGCAAGAATGTCATAAAATAGGGCAAAAAGTCACTTAACAAACTGTCTTTCTTACCAACAGAAATGTTGTGGCTCAATTGTGGTCGTAAGGCGAGGACAACCTGTAAAACTAGAGAACGAGGTGACAAACCAGCCGACACCCCCTCTCCCCCCCGAAAGCAGATACAAACAAACATTTGTAAGTATTTATTTACAATTTGCTCTGTGCCTTTTGCTCATTTTGCTTCTGCTTTGCAACGTCAAAAATAATTTCATTCTTGTTTGCTTCCTTTATCGCCTCTTTCAAAAGGAAACACAAATGTGACTCACTCCCTTTGCCAGAGGGGTGTGTTAGTTTGGGGGTTGTGTGCAGTTGTGGGTGTGTTTGTGCGTGTGTGTGTGTGCGCGCGCACACAGAGCCTGAGTGAATGCAAAAAACGCCTCTGTGACTCTCTGCACGTCTGCTTTTTAAAAAAAATTATTTCTTATGACTGCATGAGAAATCCTGACAATTGCATCATAGGCTTAAGGGTGATTTTCGTCTTTCAAAGAAAACGTTTGTAGCCAGTTCAAGTTATTGCTTGTCTTGTTAATTCACCTCTTTCCCCAGACTGAAGCAGACTTTTTCTTTTTTCTTTTAATTAGTTTATAAAATAAAATACAAACAAAAACAGTAAGAAAACAGTAAAAAAAAATAGGGGGGGGGGGAGAAAGGAAGGGAAAAGTGTAGGGAAAAGAGGAATGGGAAAGTAAAGGCGTTGACTTCCAACTCCCTTTGATAAAGGAGCATCAAAGCATCAAACCTCATTTTTTTTTACTTTTACCGTATTTTTCAGAGTATAAGACACACCTTTTTCCCTCAAAAAAAGAGACTGCAAATCTGGGTGCGTCTTATACACTGAAGACAGTATTTTTTGCCTCCTGAAACCCCGCCCCCTTCGCCAAAATGGCCGTGCAGAGCCTTTAGGAGGCTTTCAGAGAGCTTCTGGGGGCGGGGGAGGGCAGAAATGAGCAAACAACGGGCAGTTTTTTTGCTCAATTTTGCCCCCAGCCTCCAGGAGCACTACAAGCCTCCTAAAGGCTAATAATGCCCTTTTTAAAAAAAAAACAATCGGCCTCGAAAAACAATTTTCATGAAAAATCAGCCGTTTTGGGGAGATCTGCAGAGTGCAAAAACTTTTTTTTTTAATTTGCCTCTTCAAAATCTTGGTGCGTCTTATACTCTGAAAAATAAGATACATAATAGTTTATGTTAGATATTAGCATATATCGGAGGAAGTCTCCTCTCTGGTCCGCTGCTACAGCGGGAAACAGGTATCGCTCTGATTGGTCGAGAGGCGTACCCGAGTACTATAAAAGGGGAACCCTCCGGCCACAGAGCAAGCTGGATCACTTCTCCTACTAATAAAGAGCTGTTAAGTCACTTCGTGTCCGCAGTCTGTTCTCTCGTTGCCCAGATCTAACATTGGCGACGAAGGTGGGATTGAGAGACAGATAGGACGAACAATGCTACTTCAGAATCCCCGGATTCGATCCAGCCAGGAATCGGCAGAAATACCGGCAGCCATCTCAGGACACTGCAGCGCGGCAATTTCAAACAAGGAAAATGGCGATGCACACTCCTCCAGCTCCATTCGACCCAATCGCTGATCATTGGGAATCATACATGCTCAGGTTCGAGTGTTTTCTCGAAGCAAACGAATATACAGGCATACCAGACTCTCGAAAGAAAAATATATTCCTGAGCTACTGCGGCCGAGAAGTTTTCGAGACGGCCAGGGACCTCTCTGAACCAACCCCCATTCAGGCGGTATTATGGACAACGCTACAACAAACGCTACAAACCCATTTCGCGCCAAAACCTTCCCGCCACGTTTGCCGCCAAGCATTCAACACGAGGAACCAGAAGGCGGGAGAATCTATCAACCAGTACGTTGCAGCTCTACGAAAAGCAGCCACACATTGTGGATTCAGAGACCTGGACGAACAGATTATGGATCGACTCATATGCGGGCTGAGAGACATTTCCCTACAAAAACGGCTGTTGGCCAAAACCAATTTAAGCCTACAGATTGTACTCGACGAGGCAAGAGCTTCAGAAGCAGCAGAAAGATCAGCAGAAACAATTCAACGCGGGTTCAACACAAACCAGCCAGCGCCAAGACACACCAGAGTCCACTACGAGGACACAATTCCAGACTTCGAGGATCCCGAGCTAGAGGAAAGTCACCTGATGCGGAGCAGTCACGTGAGACCTGGGGGGAGACCCGGATCCCGTTTGCCGCCCTGCGCAAGCTGCGGAGGGAATCACCCCCGGTTTACCTGTCGGTTCAGGAACGTTGTTTGTTCGCACTGCGACAAACTTGGGCACATCGCACGAGTGTGCCGGAGCGAAGTCCCTGCCTCACGGCAGCCACCTATGTACCGCCAACAGAAGCCCAACCCAGGGGCTTGGCGAAATCAAAAAGGGCACCCAGAGAGAAATCCACAAGTGTTTACCCAGAGAGAAAATCCCCAAAGAGCTGAGCGAGCGTATTCCCAGAGAGATTACTCGCAAAGAGCTGAGAGAGCGTTCTACCAAGACGCTCAACGAGAGTATCTTCAGGATACAAATGCGGAGATAGAGTTGACCCAGAGAGAGGAGTTGCGAACGTATCTCACCACAATAAGTCAGGTCCGCACCAAGCGGCCTAAAAAGCTGAAAGTCACAGTCCTCTTGGAGGGCTCACCTTGCGAGCTAGAAGTTGACAAAGGATCGTCCCTGACGATCATTTCATGGGCATCCATGAAACAGGCTATCCTTAGCCTCAAAAAGAGCCAACTACGTGTTCCAGACATCCTGCTTCGAGACTACCAGGGGAACCAAGTCCCCATCGTGGGCCAAGACACATTCCAGATCCGTTTCAAGGACATCATAGCCCAGCTGCCCGTGACCGTCGCCAGCGCACCATTACAGAACCTTCTTGGACTAGATTGGTTTGAAGCATTGGGGTTAGAAGTCACCGGAATCAACGCCGTGGAAAACAGCAGCGCTGAGCAGATATTTAAGGAGTTCGAGGATGTGTTCAGCCCCGGTCTTGGTAAGTATGTGGGTAAACCAATCTCATTTAATTTAGACCCCAAGGTGGCGCCAATCCGACTTAAGCCGAGACGAGTGCCTTTTGCACTCCGCCCAAAAATTGATAAGGAGATAGATAAGTTAGTGGAGCAAGGAATCCTAGAGCCAGTGGATCACGTGCGTTGGGAAACTCCCATTGTGACCCCCGTTAAGTCAGATGGGTCAGTCCGCATCTGCGCAGACTATAAATGCACAATTAATGTCGCATTACAACAAAGCGCATATCCTGTGCCAGTAGTACAGCACTTATTGCACTCGTTGGGGCCAGGAAAGATATTTGCTAAATTAGACATGGCACAAGCTTACCAGCAGTTGCCCGTTGATAGCGCCACAGCAGAGGCCCAAACCATAGTGACGCATAGAGGAGCATTCAAATGCAACCGGCTACAATTCGGTGTGAGCATTGCTCCAGGTTTGTTCCAGAGCGTCATGGAATGACTTTTGCAAGGGATACCGGGAGTCGTCCCCTATTTCGACGACATCTTAGTGTCCGCTGCAAACGAGGAGCAATTAAATAAAAGAGTCAGAACTGTTTTGGCCAGAATCAGAGAGAAGGGTCTCCGCCTTAAAAAAGAAAAATGCCAAATTAACGTGCCTAGCGTAGAATTCCTGGGTTATAGAATCGATGGTCAGGGAATACACCCCACGTCAAAGAAAATTAAGGCGATCCAGGACACCCCCACACCACGAAATCAGACCGAGTTGCAGGCCTTCCTCGGACTACTTAACTTCTACAGCGTTTTTCTGAGACAGAAGGCGACCGTTGCTGAGCCACTACACCGTCTACTCCAGAGGAACACACCATGGAAATGGGGACGATCCGAAGCAGCAGCTTTTGCCGGAGTAAAGCGCCTGCTCACCACTGACTCGCTGTTAGTCCAATACAGCCAGACACTACCGCTGGTATTGACCTGCGACGCATCACCTTTTGGAGTCGGCGCAGTCCTCAGCCACCGGATGCCAGACGGAAAAGAAGCACCCATCGCCTTCTACTCCAGGACTCTTTCATTGGCCGAGAGGAATTACAGCCAGATGGACAGGGAAGCGCTAGCTGCTGTAGCTGGAGTAAAACGTTTCCACGAATACCTCTACGGCCGTGATTTTGAACTAATTACAGATCACAAACCGCTGTTGGGACTTTTGGCGGGAAACCGCCCCACTCCAGTCTCCCTTTCTCCACGCATGACCAGGTGGACTGTGTTCCTGGCTGCGTACTCCTACAAGTTAATTCATCGACCGAGCTCCACTCTAGGACACGCAGACGCACTCAGCCGTTGCCCATTACCGGACCTTTTGCCAGACCCCACTCCCGAAGTACCGGTGTTGCTCATTGATTGTTTGGACTCGGGACCGGTTTCTTCCTGCGACGTTGCAAGGTTCTCCTCTAAAGACAGTTTAATAAAACAAGTTCTAACTTGGGTTTGGAGGGGGTGGCCGAAGGGAAACGTGGGTTCCCCCCCCTTTTCTCTTCCCTTTTTCCTTCCCTATCTTTCATATTGTGTACTTTTGTATTTTCTTTCTATGCTACATTCTGAACTAATAAAAAAATCCTTAAAAAGGGAACAAGGGAGAAGAAAAGAGGATAAGGAATGACTGCTGATACTGTCAAAAAAGTACTCTAGAAAGAATGCAGAGAAGATCAACAAATATTAGGGGACTGGAGGCTAAAACACACGAAGAACGGCTGCAGGAACTGTGTATGTCTAGTCTAATAGAAAGAAGGACTAGGGGAGACAGGACAGCAATCTTCCAATATTTGAGGAGCTGCCACAAAGAGGGAGTCAAGCTATTCTCCAAAGCATCTCAAGGCAGGAGAAGAAAAATGGATTTAAACGAATCGAGGAAATATCCAACCTAATGTTGGAAGAAATGTCCTTCTGGGTTCAGTTCCAAGTGGGGAAAAAGACACTGGAAACAATGGAGGCTGCTTGGAAAGGTGGTTTAACAGTGGACAGGATCACAGGGCTTGAGCTCCTGAACAGAAAAGCGGGATCACATGCTTCCAGATGTTGGTTGAAGAAGAAAAAGAGACCGAGATGCTGAAAGTTCCTGGTTTTATGCCCTCTCTGGCCTTTGATCTTGATCTTGTATTCTGATTGGTTGTTAGGCTCCCATGGGGCCATGCAGGGGCAACTCTGTAGGCTGTGAGTCCAGGTTTGGTTGAGCATTGCTTCTTCCCAGGTGCCCTGTGGTGAGATGGGTAAAGGGCTAATACTATCATGCCTTAATCCCATCACCCTGGAGCTGAAGGGGGATCTTTGTTATGTAGAATAGACAGACCCAGGCTTTTTAATGGCCCATTGACAAAGATGGGGGCTATTAAGAGTGAGTCTGTTTCCTGCCTAAAAACATGTTTCCCCATTCCTGATCCAGGGAAATATAGTCTTCTGCTTTTTCAATATTTCCCAGGATATTCCATTTTTCCAGGAGAGGGGTGGGCACTAACTTCCTACACTAGAACTAAGGAGAAATTTACTGACAGTGAGAACAATCAGTGGAACCGCTTGCCTTCAGAAGTTGTGAATGCCCCAACACTGAAGGTTTTTAAGAAGAGATTGGACAACCATTTGTCTGAAATAGTATAGGATCTCCTACTTGAGCAGGGGGATGGATAGATGACCTCAAAGGTCCCTTTCAACTCTGTTATTCTGTTACTCAATGGACCTCCAAGTTTGCAGTTCTCCAGATTAGGAGCCAGGAGTAACTGTTACAAGAAGTATCTCTTTTGTCTTTTTCTCTGTGGCTTCACATCCGTACCACCATTTAACTGTAATCTCTCACCCCTCTAAAAGCTCCCAGCTTGACCTGAATATCTGCAGCTGAACAGATGCCATCTTGTAAGCTGTTCTAAGCAGCTCCGTTTTGATGGGAATTATGTGCAGAAGAGAATTATGTTGTGGATGAACGGCGTGTCTTCTCCACCCTGGATGATGGGAGGGAAGTCATCTTGATGCCTGGCAAAATCAGATGCGTGCCTGAATTGCTACAAACACCGTCGCTTATTTTATTTGCAGCTTTTCTCCAAGCAAGCCAGCTTTTATAGATACCAATTTTTGGGACTAGCCATCTTTTTTTAAAATCAGAAGCAAAGGAGGAAAGCTCAGGATACTGTTTGCTGATCAATGCATGCAGGACTGAAGACCAGGTAAAAAATAAAGATCAGTGGGTGGTTGATATTGGTAACAAATAGTTCTTTATATTCATTATTAATTTTCCTGTTTTAGCCAGCTCAGATTGGTACAAAGAAATTATTGTTGTTTGTATTGAAGTTAAATTGGTGGCAATTCTCTGTTATAGTTGGAGCAAGTTTCCCATCCCTTTAATGCTGGAAGAAATCCCTCTACAGGGAGCTTTTCACTGCCTTAGATTGAAGTCGTTGGGGAGAGCATTACCTGTTGAATTTCTGCTGTATCGTTCAATCTTTTCTTTTTCAAATGCACAACGTAAATTTTGAGTAATCCAAAACAATTCTGACTGCTCAAAGAAATCACAGTGTATATCTGAGGTGTGAATTTCTGTTGCTTTATCCAGCTGCCTTTTAAAGAGCTAGCATAAATTCTGCCCCATGAAAATGACTTCTAATATATAGAAAAGTCAAATGTATGTATGTATGTATGTATGTATGTATGTATGTATGTATGTATGTATGTATGTATGTATGTGTTACAACCCCTGGTATGCCCAAATATGGGAGGGAGCTCACTACTCCCCCTTTCTGTCCTTCGGCTCATTACAGAAGACCATCCAGGCAGAAAACCATATTTTTTATTTTTAATGTTGCCTTTGCTATGTTTGTGTTGTATTTGTGCTGATAAATCAATCAATCCCCTTTATTTATTTATCAGCACAAATACAATATATATATATATATATATATATATATATATATATATATATATGTATGTATGTATGTATGTATGTATGTATGTATGTATGTATGTATAAACTGTGCATGTATATGTACGTATGTATGCATATGTATGTGAGTGTGTGTATTAGAATGGTACTGCATATCTCAAAGTTGGCTCTTAATTCCAAATTTAATTTTGTCTGATTTCTGCGTTCTTTTTCTTCTTTCTAATGATCTCTTGTAAAGAATATTTTATTTTCCCTGAAGGCTATAGCCCTAAAAAGATTTACAATAGAGTAAGATCAACTAAAACAAAAAAAAATCTTGCTTCTGGATAAATAAATCTTGAAGGAGATGGGCGAAATATGAAACCTACCTACCTACCTACCTACCTACCTACCTACCTACCTACCTACATACCTACATACATACATACATACATACATACGTCTGGCTTTTGACAACATACAGCACACAGAATTACACAGACATTTCAGAAAGAAGCTGGAAAAAGGAAGGAAGGAAGGAAGGAAGGAAGGAAGGAAGGAAGGAAGGAAGGAAGGAATCTTAACAAAATTCTGGATAAATAGTAAGACTGGATAGGAGAGACAGACAGACAGACATATTTGTCGGGCTGTCACAAAGATACAACCTATTTTCCAAAGCCCTAGAAGGCAACACAAGAAACAATGGCTGGTAACTAATCAAGGAGAAAACAACTAGAACTCAGGGTAAATTTCCTGACAGTTAGAACAATTAATCAGTGGAACAGCTTGCCTCCAGAAGTTGTGAATGCCCCAACACTGGAAGTCTTTAAGAAGATGTTGGATAGCCATTTGTCTGAAACGGTATAGGGTTTCCTGCCTAGGCAGGGGGTTGGACTAGAAGACCTCCAAGGTCCCTTCCAACTCTGTGATTCTATGAAATGGCCTGGAACCCTAAGCCCTGTCATTGCATGATATTACGTAGTATTCATTCATTACATGTCTATTGCATGACATTATTACACTGGGTGCTTCATTCTGGAGGCCCATTCTCAATATCCTATAGTAGAAAACTAGGTACAGAAAACCATTTGCTAATAATTAATAACTACCATTGGCCCTAAAAATTGACTTTCATCGACATCTAAGTCATTCATCTCATGCCTTGCCCATCGGATTAGCAAATATTGTTCTTACTCCTTTTGTTTCCTTGTAGATTGGTTCTCTTGCCTTCCTCAGACCTGCACAAACACAGGTGACTATGATTCAGCAGCCAGACCCAGTACATTTGGTGGGAGTTTAAGCATCTAGTAAAGATGTGTAGGATTCACCTGGTTCAATTCTAAGCTGGGAGAAAGACACTGGAAAACATGGGGGCTGATTGGAAAGATGGTTTATTGATGAAGCAGAACCACATGTGGGTAGCTGACCACATGGACTTGAGAGTGAGGGGTATTTATACCTACTTTGGGCTTTGCACTTGAGCTTCCTGTTCCTGTGCAAGAACGTGTATTCTATTGGCTGTTGTCAGACTCCCAGTGTGCCATGTACAAATCCTAGGAGCTTGTCTGAGCTAAGCTTGGTTGAGGTTTGGCTGATGCAATGAAGTTGGGCAATTCCTATTGTGGCTGAGGGCTAACCCTAACCCTTTACTCAGACCTTGCTGCAGGGAGTAATGGATTGCCAACTCTGCATTTCTAAAAGCTGGATTCAGCTTAGTATCTGCTTGGGGGCTAGGAGCTCTGAGTTTCTGCCTCCCTTAAGAGTCACAGTGGTGAGAATGCAGTACTGCAGGCTACTCCTGCTGATCACCAGCTGCCAACAGTTTGGCAGTTCAAATCCCACCAGGCTCAAGGTTGACTCAGCCTTCCATCCTTCCAAGGTGAGTAAAATGAGGACCCGGATTGTTGGGGGCAAGAGGCTGACTCTATAAACCACTTAGAGAGGGCTGTAAAGCACTGTGAAGCGGTATATAAGTCTATTGCTAAGTGCTATTCGATTTCACTTTTAGGGGAAATATTTTATCCTGCCTTTTTTTAATATTTCTCAAAATATTTTCATTCTTCTAGGAGAGCGGTGGGTGCTAACTTTCTACAGGATCCCACCCAACCTCCCTTTGAGTCCCCTCAACACTCACTGGTCCTGGGTCTAAGCCAAAAGGTCACATACACAATCAGGTGTGTGATTGTGTAGGAGCTCCATAGGGAACCTCCTCCGTCTGTTTTCAGACAAGCAGGACATTTGAACTACAAAATTAATCTTGGCAGCTGTTTGATTTGGCCAACGATGGTGCTATGGAACTGGATCCTGGCGCGCCTTGACCTCTTCTGTGCAAACACCATTCCTGCTGCAGCGTTGAAATGCTTTCTCAACAAGCCAAAGAGATGAGAGAGGGCAAAATCCTTCTCCTTCCCCTAACTCCCCCATCCTGCCCAGCTCTTTAACCTCGTGGAAGAGTCTTGCTTTAACGGTGTCGTTAGACAACTCCGATGCGTTAGCCAAGTTTGTGAGTGTCTGGGGCAATATTAGGTCCAGGAACACAGCCACCCCGCCTGCTAACATGCCAGAATCTCTGTGTGTCGCAATTGCATAAATAAGCCGGAGAAAGTCCTGATTTGAACCTAAATTGTGTGGCTAATGCTTTCGGTTCTTTTACTTTGGTCTCGGAGCCAATCCTGTGGCCTACGGATTGTCTTTCACTGCCATTTGGGTTTGCACAAATGGAGTTGACCAGGGTTGGCCGAGGAAGCCAGAGTTGATTGAATTTAACCAACAGGGCTAAGCTATAAGCCATGGTTTATCCAGAATAACAGCTAGGCTTTGCACATTGGAGTTACCCGTTTGTTCTGCAGATGTGTGCACCCAAACTAAACCACAAGCTGTGGCTTGAAAACTGCAGTGGCTGGTGCTCTACACTAGAATCAGGCAAATCACAATTTTTTCTAAATGTGCATTCTTTTTTTTCCTCCATGAACTCAAAGGCAATAGGCTCAGCAAGTTCTTCTCCATTCTTCCCCCAAATTATGAGCCACGGTGGCGCAGTGGTTAGAGTGCAGTACTGCAGGCTACTTCTCTGCCTGCCAGCTGCCTGCAATTTGGCAGTTCAAATCTCACCAGGCTCGAGGTTGACTCAGCCTTCCGTCCTTCTGAGGTCGGTGAAATGAGGACCCAGATTGTTGGGGGCAAGAGGCTGACTCTGTAAACCACTTAGAGAGGGCTGTAAAACACTGTGAAGAGGTATATAAGTCTAAATGCTATTGCTGTGTGTATCAAGACCAGAGTACCTGGCCTAGTGGGTGCCCATAGCTGAAGGTGGATATGTTCCTAACTCTCCCAAATTCCAGTCCGTCACCTCATTTGCTACATCAATTACCTCTCTGAGGGATGGTTATGCCGTTACAATTCAGTCAGTAAACTCCAGAGCAATAAACGTTCACCAGCATATAATTTCTACAATTTGGATAGGCAGGGTAATTTTGGACCCTAGAGAGCAAAGCTGGCCCCAAGCAACAAGAAAAAACACAACCATTATATTGGAACATTATAAGGTGAAGGTAAAGGTTCCCCTCACACATATGTGCTAGTCGTTCCTGACTCTAAGGGGTGATGCTCATCTCCGTTTCAAAGCTGAACAGACAGCGCTGTCCGAAGAGTCTCCGTGGTCATGTGGCCAGCATGACTAAATGCCAAAGGCACATGGAACGCTGTTACCTTCCCACCAAAGGTGGTTCCTATTTTTCTACTTGCATTTTTTACATGCTTTTGAACTACGAGGTTGGCAGAAGCTGGGACAAGTAACAGGAGCTCACTCCGTTACGCGGCGCTAGGGATTCGAACCGCTGAACCGCCGATCTTTCTGATCGACAAGCTCAGCGTCTTAACCACTGAGCCACTGTGACCCTTTGGAACGCTGTAGTAAGCAGTATTTTGAAAGTATGATGAAAGAAAATCTATCAGCTTCTGTGGTCATGTATGTGCCCAGCTTTGCACTCGTGTCAGAAGGATGGAGGCACTTCCAGGTTGAAAGGATTAGCAGGTGACATTACCGTTGACCAGGGAACATCCAGTTGGGGACTCTTTTCCTGTTCCCGGCAGGAGCTGGAGAGAAGGATGGGAGCTCAACCCTGCCCCGTGGCAGCACTTGGGACTCAAACACAGGCTTGCTAACCTCCATCCCAGTGTCCTAACCATGCAAGCCACTGTGCTCCTTCCTCTGTGCCCAGGTGAGACAACTTCTACTTACAACATTCCTGCTTTTTTTAAAAAAATAAAAAATAAACCACTATTGCTGAATGGGTGAGCCTCTGGGCTTCCTTTGCCCTAGGCCGATGATGGTGAACCTATGGCACCAACCAGATGGACTTCACATGTGTGGAAGCACCAGAAACCAGAAGTGGAGCTGCCTGGTGCGCATGCATGCGCTGGGTGGCTGCTTTTCCAGTTTCCAGCACGTTCATGCACACTGGCCACATGGTCTTCTGGTTTCTGGCACCTGTGAATATATGAATGCGCGAAGACCAACTGGGTGGCCACTCTTCAAGTTTTTGGCGCATGCGTGCACACTGGCCAGCTGATCTTTGCATGTGCATGCACACCAGAAACCGGAAAAGACCAAGTGGCTGGTGTGCATGCACATGCCAGAAACTGGAAGATCAGCTGCCTGGAGTGCACATGCACTCCCGTTTCCGGCACGTGCTTATGCACGCGCACACTCCTATTCCGGCACTCGGTGCTGAAAAGATTCGTCAACACTGCCTAGGCTGACGGGTTTTGGACTTGGGCCCTGAGATCTTTCAGTGCATTCACCAAATTTTTTGCAATGTGAAGATTGCAAAATGGCAATCTGAAATATGTAAGTCTGAAGAGGTTGCATCAACAGAGGGATGGGATCAAGATCATGTGAAGTGTTAACACCACTTTATAATGTCTTGGTAAGGCCACACTTGGAATACTGCATTCAGTTCTGGTCACCACGATGTAGAAAAGATGTGGAGACTCTAGAAAGAGTGCAGAGAAGAGCAACAAAGATGATTAGGGGACTGGAGACTAAAACATATGAAGAACGGTTGCAGGAACTGGGTGTGTCTAGTTTAATAGAAAAAAGGACCAGGGGAGACCTGATAGCAGTGTTCCAATATCTCAGGGGTTGCCACAAAGAAGAGGGAGTCAAACTTTTCTCCAAGGCACCTGAGGGTAGAACAAGAAGCAATGGGTGGAAACTAATCAAGGAGAGAAGCAACTTAGAACTGAGGAGAAACTTCCTGACAGTTAGAACAATTAATCAGTGGAACAGAAATTGCCTCCAGAAGTTGTGAATGCCCCAACACTGGAAGTCTTTAAGAAGATGTTGGATAGCCATTTGTCTGAAACGGTATAGGGTTTTCTGCCTAGGCAGGGGGTTGGACTAGAAGACCTCCAAGGTCCCTTCCAACTCTGCTATTGTATTCTCTTGTATTGAAGATGTATTGACAAAGGTTTGGATTGTTTTCGTATTGCTTGAGGCCTAGAGTAACCTACAGTAATACAAGGGAGGAGGAAGAGGAGGAGGTGGTGGTGGTGGCAGGGTGACTCGCTAACCCACTGAAATCAGCAACAAAACCCACCTTGACTTTGGCAGGGTCAGAATTCCACCTCAATCATGAAAACCGTTGAAGTCTTTCCTAGATAAGGCCTGACCAAGTAAACATCACCTGGAAATAATTAGCTAGGTTAACCCCATTTATTTTTCACTGCAATCGCAGCCCTGTTTTTCTCTATGGATTTCCCTCCTCCCCCCCACTCCCTCCGCCGCCCCTACAGCCATGAACATTGAAATATGTAACTGCCATTAATGTTTACTGCATGGGCCTTTGATCTCTCCTCCTCCTCCATTGTGGGGTGTGTGTTTTGCTTTCCTCGAGGCAAAAGGCAGGTTATAAAACCTAGTTAGAGTTTAACTTCTTTAACCTGGCTTGCCTTGTTCAGAGTCAAGTCACATGGCCGAAGGAAAGCATGTTCAAATCTCAAGGGCTCCCCTGGCCCAGCATAAGAACCCTGCTTATATGTATCCATGAATCAACAAGCAACCCCCATTAATAATAAGTTAATGAATCAACGGGTTGGAGAAACTAAACATATTTGCGGGTTTGAAAATATCACCTGTGACGACTTGGCTTTGCTGTTTCCTGTTTCAGGCAATTGAGTGGTATTCAAAATGGATTGATTGATTGATTATTTAAGGAGAGATTTTCTGACAGGGGGAACAATCAACCCATGGAACAGAAGTTGCCTTCAGAAGTTGTGGGAGCTTCATCACTGGAAGCTTTCAAGAAGAGACTGGACTGCCGTCTGTCAGAAATGTTATAGGGTCTCCTGCTTTTGGGGGGAGAGGTTGGACTAGATGACCTACAAGAGGGGTCGGCAACCTTAAACACGCAAAGAGCCACAAAGGTCCTAACCGAAAGCCCCCCGTTCAATTCTGGAGCTGACCGGAAGTCCACTTCCCTCACCATAAAGTTTCCCCCTAGTGCAGCATCATTTTTCCTCTACTTGTCCTAACCAAAAGCACTACCAATTGTGGAGCCAACCAGAAAACCCGCCCCTTGCCATAGAGTCTCCTCCTGGCGCACTCTGCTTCTCTCCCACAACCAGAAGCTCCTCTCAAAATTGTGGTGCCGACTGGTGACAGGGACCCGCAGCAGCGGAATGACCTACAAGGTCCCTTCCACCTCTGTTAATCTCTTTATGTGGCATCAAGCCAGTCAACTCTCAGGGATCGTGTAGATAGATTTTCAAGAGGAGGATCTGCCTCCAACGTGGTCCTTAATACAATACAATACAATAGTAGAGTTGGAAGGGACCTTGGAGGTCTTCTAGTCCAACCCCCTGCCTAGGCAGGAAACCCTATACCGTTTCAGACAAATAGCTATCCATCATCTTCTTAAAGACTTCCAGTGTTGGGGCATTCACAACTTCTGGAGGCAAGCTGTTCCACTGATTAATTGTTCTCACTGTCAGGAAATTTCTCCTCAGTTCTAAGTTGCTTCTCTCCTTGATTAGTTTCCACCCATTGCTTCTTGTTCTACCCTCAGGTGCTTTGGAGAATAGTTTGACTCCCTCTTCTTTGTGGCAACCTCTGAGATATTGGAATAATGCTATCATGTCTCCCCTAGTCCTTCTTTCTCTTAAGCTAAACATACCCAGTTCCTGCAACCGTTCTTCATATGTTTTAGTCTCCAGTCCCCTAATCATCTTTGTTGCTCTTCTCTGCACTCTTTCTAGAGTCGCCACATCTTTTTTACATCGTGGCGACCAGAACTGAATGCAGTATTCCAAGTGTGGCCTTACCAAGGCCTTATAAAGTGGTATTAACACTTCACGTGATCTTGATTCTATCCCTCTGTTGATGCAGCCTAGAACTGTGTTGGCTTTTTTGGCAGCTGCTGCACACTGCTGGCTCATATTTAAATGGTTGTCCACTAGGACTCCAAGATCCCTTTCACAGTTACTACTACTGAGTAAGGTATCACCTATACTGTACCTGTGCATTCCGTTTTTGTTGCCTAAATGTAGAACCTTACTCTTTTCACCATTGAATTTCATTTTATTAGATAGTGCCCAATGTTCAAGTTTGTCAAGATCCTTCTGTATCTTAAGCCTATCTTCTGGAGTGTTGGCTATTCCTGCCAGCTTGGTATCATCTGCAAATTTGATGAGTTCCCCATTTATTCCCTCATCCAAATCATTGATGAAGATGTTGAAGAGTACTGGGCATTAATGATGTACCTATCTCCGTTGTGATGGCATTCAACCACATTGCTGCTGGCCACCTTTTCTTCACTTTCCTTCCACCTTTCCCAGCATTATGGACTTCTCTATACAACCAGGTCTTCACTGGATGTCTCCAAAGTAGCATAATTAGAACCTGGCCATTTGCATCTTGAAGGAGAACCCCAGCTTGATTTGAATAGAATAGAGCTGGAAGGGACCTTGGAGGTCTTCTAGTCCAACCCTCTGCTCAAGCAGGAGACACTGTACTATTTCAGACAAGTGACTGCCCATGTCGTCTTAAAAACTTCCAGTGATGGAGGGCACATGATTTCTGGAGGCAACTTCTGTTCCACTGGTTAATTGTCCTCGCTGTTAGGAAGTTTCTCCTTAATTCCAGGTTGCTCCTCTCCTTGATTAGTTTCCATCTATTGTTTCTTGTCTTGCCTTCTGGTGCTTTGTAAGTTAAGTTGACCCTGTGTAGGAAGGCAGCTTACGCAGGCATGCCGCAGAGCAGAGACTGTGCACATGCACAAGCAAGGACCCACATACGGTGTGCTATGCCGGGGAGGTGAGGAGTGACTGGGCAGGGTGAGCGGGCAGGCGGGGCAAGTGGTGAGCAGATGGGCAGGGTGAGCGAGTGGGCAGGGCAAGCAGCGACCGGGCGGGCAAGGGCGGGGCCAGCCAAAGGTGGAATTTGCTGGTTCTCCAAATCACTTAAATTTTTTGTTACCAGTTCGCCTGAACCGGTCTGAACCGGCTGAATGCTACCTCTGCAGAGCATGGTGAATGTTGAAAGTCCTATAGTGTCCCTCTTTTTTTTTCTTTTAAGTTCCTCCAGCCATTGAGTGGCTTTTTATGTTTGACTTGGACCAAAATGATCAGCCAGCAAACGTTAGATTTTTATAAAATTACAGCATTGGAGCTTATTCTGGCCATTTCTGGACTTTAGGACCTGGTTTGTTTGGATAGCTAGGGATTTCTTCCTAGACCCTTTGCACAGATACAGGTCTTTGTTTGCTTTGAAAAAGAGGAGAGAGAAAAATGTCTTTTTCAAAATACAGTGGTTGCAATAGCCTTATTAGTTATTAAATTAGCATTAATCATACTGTTGGGAAAGAAAGGAATTTTCCTCCTTTCCCATAATATTATGTCAAGAAGGTTAGGGTAGGGCAGGATAGGATAGGATTGGGATGGAATGAGATGGGATAAGATGGGATAGGATTAGATTAGGATGGGATGGGATGGGATGGGATAGAATAGAATAGAATAGAATAGAATAGAATAGAATAGAATAAAGATTGGACTGGACTGGACTGGACTGGACTGGACTAGATGGGACTAGAGTGGACTAGACTAGACTAGACTAGACTAGACTAGAATTGAATTGAATAGAATAGAATAGAATAGAATAGAATAACAAAGTTGGAAAAGATCTTCGAGGTCTTCTAGTCCAAACCCTTGCTCAGGCAGGAAACCCTACACCACTTCAGAAAAGTCATTATCGAATAGCTTCTTTTTCCAGAATTAGAGCACCCACAACTTCTGGAGGCAAGCTGTTCCACTGATTAATTGTTCTAACTGTCAGGAAATTTCTCCTCAGTTCTAAGTTGCTTCTCTCCTTGATTAGTTTCCACCCATTGCTTCTTGTTCTACCCTCAGGTGCCTTGGAGAATAGTTTGACTCCCTCTTCATTGTGGCAACCCCTGAGATATTGGAACACTGCTATCATGTCACCCCTAGTCCTTCTTTTCATTACTTCTTCATTAACTGGGAGTGTAAAACTGGAGTATGGAGTCAGGTAGTAACAAGGGCAACCGGAATACAAACAATTGGTTAAGAAAAGGTGTTGGTATTTAAAGATGCACAAGCAACATACAGGTGGTTGAGTTACGACCAACAATTGAGCCCAACATTTTCTGTTGCTAAGTGAGACATTTGTTAAGTGAATTTTGCCACATTGTACAACTTTTCTTGCCGCAGTTGTTAAGTGAATGACTGTGAGTTACTAACATGGTTGTGAAGTGAATCAGTCTTCCCTACTAACCTTGCTGGTCAGAAGGTCACAAAAGGGGATGACATGATCCCGCAACACTGCAACGGTCGTAAATATGAGTCACTTGCCAAGCGTCTCAGTTTTGACCACGGTCATGACCACAGGGATGCTGCAAGAGTCAAAAATAAGGGTCAAAAAAAGGCTGTGTTATTTTTTTTCAGTGCCATTGGAACAGTTACTAAACAAGCTTTTGTAAGTTGAGGACTACCTCTACCTGGGATTGGAATATTTCGATAAATCAATAAATGCATTTCAATGAATGAAAAAAAATAAATTTTGACAAATCAAACCTGAAAACCTCATTTTGGGTGAGACTATCAGAGGTGGGTTTCTCCCGGTTCGGACCGGTTCAGCTGAACCAGTAGTAACTTGGCAGCCTGCCACACCCCCAAACTGGTTCTCCTACAGCGGCGCCATCTTGATTTTCGGTTCTGTGCATGGGCAGAATAATTTTCATTGCACAAATGTGATTCTGCCCACCCCCCATTTTCAACATTTTGTGCATGTGCAGACCTGTTTATGTGCAAATGTGCACGCACGAGCGAAGCAAGTACGCGCACACACAATTTTTGCACGCACCGAACCGACAGTAATGCCGGCAGCAACCCACCCCTGAAGGCTATCAATTAGGCACCACGTGAAAGAGTCAAGGAACTGATGAAAGTTGGATGATGGATTCCTGTCCGAACCGATCCTTACATCCCACCACCTGTTGTGGCCCGCCAGTGGCCAATGGAGCTGGCAGCAAAGTCGGACAGTGAGGAGGTTGGGGAGGAACATGGGCCAGTCCTGGAGGCTGGGGAAGGCTCTGATGATTGCTCTGTGTTGGAGGCAGAGAGGGGGCGAAGGCTGCCTGGCGGTTCTCAGCTGCTTTCGGAGCTAGGCAGCAGTGAGGCAGAGGAACAGCTGGAGCCTGTTCCCAGTGTGCGCATGCGCAGAGCTGCCAGAAGAAAAGAACAACTCAGAAACCAGGGTCAACTTGGGAGTAAAGCCACAGGTGGATGGTGAATGGTCCCTCCCATAGGAAATAAAAGAGGAGCGAAAGGGGAGTGGGCTTTTGCAGGAAACACTTTGTTCGTTTGGTCATTTCAACTGGTGAAGTCGTTTGCCTCCAGGAAGCACTCGAAATGCTCGAGGTAGGCGTCCCATGTTTCAGCTGAATGCCGTGAATGCCGGTAGATTAGCCATCCTTAGCGGACGGAACTGAGGAATTAGCCTTGGAGCGACGTCTCGTCGCCTGTGACTTGAGGCAGCTCTTATTAGTGACTTCGCTTTTCCTTTACCTCAGTCCTGATCCCACCCTCGTCGCCAGAGTTCTGTAGGGAGAACGAGGCAGGCAGGAACTGAGGCAAGGCAGGTTGAAGCTAACACAACCTTTATTCACAGTATAACATAGCAAAATGTAAGGCAAACCTCGAACCGGCAAACGGCAACATTTGACAGCTGACAGCCCTTTTATACTAGAGCTGTCAGACGCCGAACCAATAGAATGGCTGCATTCTCCCGCCAGCTGGCTGCTCGCGTCTCAACCAATCAGGGGCCGGCAATGATAGTCAATGGCGTCGTAGCCGCAAGGACTTAACAGCCAGGCCTTTGCTGAATGTGAATGAGAGGAATTCACATTCGTCTAATAAAAGGGGTTTTCTCGGGACCAGGAATCTGCTTTGTGCTTTTTGGGGAAGCCTAAGTCAGAATACCATCACAACTGATGAAGCTTCTTGGAGGAGAAGCAAACGTCTTTTTCTTCTTCCTGAAAGGAAAAAAAAAAAAACCCAGTCTAGTTGCCTTTTGAAAAAGCACTTTTGAGACAATGATGATTTGGATGAGACTCTCCACAGACATCAGATGAAGGAGTACATCTTTAAATTTGCTGGAAAAAGATAGGGTGTGTTTTCTCTCCTGGAAACGGTTGCTTCTTTCAACTGTCATTTTTGGTTTCCTGTTGGACAAAAGCAGAAATAGAATTACACACACACACAATGCATACCCACAGAATTTGCAACCAAAATCTGCGCTGTAAGCCACTGAGTCATGTCCTATCTCTGGAATATCCTATTTTCATTCCATTACTCCAATTTCTCCTTTGGCCTCTCTCCTAGGGGCAGCCAATATTCTGTGGACACTAAAAAATATTTTAAACTTCCAGCTTTCCTTCCATCGGTTCTGTTGATCCCCCATCTGTCCTTTTATTCTGCAAATAATATTGTTGGCTTTTTGGACTTTTGTAAAGATCAGCGTTAAGACAGAGTTAGTTGTACCCATGAAAGAAAGATTAGAATTCCTTTTGGATTATATATAAAGGTTAATAAAAAAAGAATTAAGTTAGATTCTGTTAAGTCTTGATTATTAGGGGGGGAAATGATATGATACAGGATATAGTCAAATAAAGGAGGGATAATGATAACTATATATATATATGTGTGTGTATGTATATATATATATATATATATATATATATATATATATATATATATATATATATATATATATATAACTATATATATATATATAAATATATATATATGTATGTGTGTGTGTGTGTGTGTGTGTGTGTGTGTTATATTTGTACTGATAAATAAATAAATAAATAAATAAATACTTATAAATAAATATAACACAAATATAAAAAGACAACATTAAAAATAAAAATATGGTTTTCTGCCTGCATGGTCTTCTGTGATAAGCCGAAGGAGGGAAAGAGGGAATAGTGACCTTCCTCCCATATTTAGTCATACCAGGGGTTGTAACACAAATACATACATACATACATACATACATACATACATACATACATACATACATATATATGGGTACAACATAAGAAAATGGGATGTAAATTGTAAACAGTGATTTGGAAAGAAGAATTAGAAAACTTTGTTATTAAATATTATGGATTAGCTAGAATAGGACATAAGGATTTAGTGTCATTGGAGGATTTTAGAAATAGTAAATGAAATGCCAGTATGTGGTTATGTATTAAATCTTGGTATATTTTATGATGAAGGACGTTTAAACAATTATAGTCAAATGAAAATGGAGGTATGATGATGGTAACATGTATAAATATCTGAGTTAAAATACTTGAGTTAATATGAATTATGTTTGTTGACTCTGGAAGAGATGCACGAAAGTATTTTTGTAACCAACTGATACACTTTCTACAGTATGTAAAGAAGGATGTGTTGTGTTTTCTTTTGAAAATTTAAAAAAAAACTTGTATAAAAAAAAGACAGTTACAACCTATGCAGAAACATCCTTTGGAAATAAGTAACCAGAAACTGTTTTATTTTTTAAAAAAAAATCAGACAAAAATGTGTCTACTTTTTTTCTATTTTTGTATACATAAAAGATTGTACAAAATTGTAGATGTTTGGTTGATGATTCTTCAAAGACATGCTTGTATGATTGCAATTCTGCCTACAATACACTATTTTTGTCATTCCTTGATGGTCCCAAAGGTGCTTTTTTTTCAAGAGGCAACTTGACTTTCTGTTTTTTTCTTTGAAAACGTTTCACTCCAAGAAGCTTCTTCAGCTTTGACTGGATAGTGAAGAATGGAAGGATTTATATACCTTGCAGACAGCTGGCCGTTTGCATCCTTTTAGACAGTCTTTGTGGCCACTTGGAGGTCATTCTTTGATATAAACCACTTCTGGACAGACTTTTTTTCACTATTATGGGTTTTAATTATTATTGGCAAACTGCAGGGTAATATTTGGGAGACATGCAAAGGTCAAACACTTTTCAACATTTTGCATTGCAATGGTTCCAAAATTCCAAATTAGATAAGCTGAATTCAAATTCAAATAATGCAATGTTGTCATTCTTTCTTCTTTTTCGGATTGATGATTTGATTGATTGATTGCCATTCAGGTAGTCCTCAATCTATGACCATTGAGCCACAGTGGCTCAGTGATTAGAATGCAGTACTGCTGGCTGCTTCTGCTGCCTGCCAGCTGCCTGCAAGTTGGCAGTTCAAATCTCACCAGTCCCAAGTTTGACTCAGCCTTCCATCCTTCCAAGGTGGGCAAAATGAGGACCCAAATTGTTGGGAGCTTTAGGCTGACTCTATAAACACTTAGAGATGGCTATAAAGCACTGTAAAGTGGTATATAAGTCTAAGTGCTATTGCTATTATGGTGTATATACCATAAAATTGGATCATTTACAGTGATGATTGTAAATGATCCAATTTTATGATAATTTCTGTTGCAGTCATTAAGGACATGTCCCAGTGGTAAAGCAAACATCACGGTCATTAAGCAAAACAATGGGTTGCTATGGGCACGGTTTGGATGAAAATAAAAAATGCAGGATTTTTTAAGCAAAACCATCATAAAACAGGGTCAAATGGTGGCAATGATCACTCCTCTTTTATTTCCTCTAGGAGGGGCCATTCATCTTCTACCGGTGGCCTCACCCCCAAGTCCACCCCTGTTCTTTAGCTGTTCCCTTTGTCTGCACATGAGTACACTGGGAACAGGCTCCAGCTGTTTGTCTGCCTCTGAAGGCAGCTGATAACTGGCATACAACTCTGGCCCCATCTCTGCCTCCGACACAGAGCTCTCATCAGAGCCTTCCCCAGACTCCAGGACTGGCCCATGTTCCTCCTCAACCTCCTCACTGTCCGAATCTGCTGCCAGCTCCACTGGCAGGCCACAACAGTGACTTTGAATGAATATTTGTAATTCGAGAACCATCTGTACTAGGAAGAACTTTCAAAACGTTTGTTCCACCACCAGCGTTTTCTTGAAAAATCTAGTTTTCTTCCTAGCTGCAGGCTTGGCTCCTCCAAGAGGAAGCTAAAAACTCTTTTGTTTTAAAGTGCTGTAGGTTGAAAAACAGGAGTTGTTTACGACTAATTTCTTCCGTGTTCTTTCCCCAGGCTCTGTTTTTGGGTCAAATGATCCTCTACTGTAGGTCAGAAACTTTCACTATGATAGAAATGCAATACAATAGCAGAATTGGAAGGGACCTTGGAGGTCTTCTAATCCAACCCCCTGCCTAGGCAGGAAACCCTATACCATTTCAGGCAAATGGCTATCCAACATCTTCTTAAAGACTTGCAGTGTTGGGGCATTCACAACTTCTGGAGGCAAGCTGTTCCACTGATTAATTGTTCTAACTGTCAGGAAGCTTCTCTTCAGTTCTAAGTTGCTTCTCTCCTTGATTAGTTTCCACCCATTGCTTCTTGTTCTGCCCTCGGGTGCCTTGGAAAATAGTTTGACTCCCTCTTCTTTGTGGCAACCCCTGAGATATCCCCCTACCTCTCACTCTTCATCTTGATGATGTGCCGACGGGAGGGGGGAGAGAGCTGGAACCGGTTCTAAACGGCACTGTAGATTTGTGGAACCTCTTCTATAGAAGAGGTTAGAACTGGCAGGAACCCATCCGTGCTTTGAATGTACACTAATTGACATACATTAAAATGAAATTTCGTTGCATGCAGCTCTCAAAGGGTCACCATCTCCAATATATACTTTATAAAAACAACATAAATAAATACCTACAAAATTATGCATGTACCCACATATATTATATGGCACGGAGAAACAACAGTCTAAGATGCAATCAAGGATCTACAGGAGAATCTGTTTTGTGGGTGATTCTGAGTGGTGGGTATCTCGTTTGGTTGTTTGGTGTCATCAGAAATAGAACTGTGGGATGACGGGGCTGCCCCAAATTGGTGAGAATGTGCTTAAATATCATTTATTTATTTCATTTCTGAAGCTACTTAGTGACCCAGCTTATAAAGAAGATAATGAACGTGCTCTAGCAATAAAATGAAGAGAAATAGTAAACCACCACACTAAGGGAATGCAAAAACTTAACATTCTTGTGGATTCCGAATAACAGAGTTGGAAGGGACCTTGGAGGTCTTCTAGTCCAAACCTCTTCTCAAGCATTTGAGACAAATAGCTGCCCAATCTCTTCTTAAAAGCCTCCCGTGATGGAGGACCCACAACTTCTGGAGGCAAGCTGTTCCACTGGTTAATTGCTCTCACTGTTAGGAAATTTCATCTTAGTTCTAGGTTGACTCTCTCCTTGATTAATTTCCATCCATTGTTTCTTGCCTTGCCTTGGAAAATAGGTTGTTAAGTAAGTAAGCTCCCCGTTAGGAGAGTGAGTGTGCAGAGAAGCGTAATGAGAGTGGTATGGAAGAACATGAACAAACCAGCATACAGAGACAGAGTATAAATAATAGTAATTTACTATGTGGAAATATAAAGGTATTCAGAGTTCAATTTAAAGTCCAAGTCATACACGGTTCAGTCAGTCAATTATCAATGTTCTTAGTTAAGGAATGATCCTTCGAACACAGTCCAGTATCAAATAGTCAGTTTAGCACACAAAGCAGCTAATAGTAGCAAAAACACAGTAACTCACGATAGATCCGATCAGCATCTAACAGAGTAACAGTCATTCTGGCTCCCTCTTATGGCTCCTTGAGGTAATAGCAACCAATCACATTACAGCAGTACTTAAAGCTACAGTACTACCATCCTGGTTTATATATTACTAACCCAACTGTTAGCTTACATTCCTAACAACCCCCTCTTCTTTGTGGCAGCTCTTCAAATATTAGAACATTGCTATCATGTCACCCCTAGTCCTTCTTTTCACTAGACGAGACAAATCCAGTTCCTGCAACCATTCTCCATGTTTTAGCTTCCAGTCCCCTAATCATCTTTGTTGCTCTTCTCTGCACTCTTTCCGGAGTCTCCACATATTTTTTATAATATGGTGACCAAAACTGGATGCAGTATTCCAAGCGTGATCTCACTAACTCTTTACAACGCGGTATTAATATTTCACAAACCATCCCAGTGAAGGGTCTGCGGGAAGAGCCTTTCCCCCCTCCCCTCTCGGCAATCCCACAGACAAATCACATTGGCGGGTTTTCCTCTCTGACCAGATTTATTATTCACAATGAGTTAAAATGTGGTTTATTTAATCCATTCCTTGACATAAATATTTGCAACCAGCTTCTTGGTTTTCAAGAGTCCATTGCTCTCTAAGAAGCCTGTAAACTATATAAACAACTGGAAAGATATACACAAAAATGGTTTAAAAATAGAGAAGCATGATTTCAGGATAATTTATATGGGATAGTTGGTGGTCATAGCTTCGGGATGGGAAGGAGAAAGATAGGGAAAAGAAGATGTTCATAAATTTAAGTCACAGAACTCCTAGAAAAGTTGGATGGATGATTCACTCAGCTGTTCTTGTTCCTTGTGTTGGCTTAACAAGATCTACAATTCTAAGAGTGTGGTTTATATCGTAGCTCATGGTTTAATGTGAGAGTCTCCAAACTTGACAATTTTAAGACTTCTGCAAGTCCCAGAATGCCACAGCTTTCATTTCTGGAAGTTAAAATCCATAAGTGTTAAAGTTGCCAAGTTTGGAGAATCCTGGTTTAATGAATTGCATAAACCCAAATCTAGTCAATTGTTTAACAAACCATGATTGAATAAATCATGATTTGACATGATAGATAAAGCCTGCCTCTCTCACCCCAGCTTATTAAATAAAGTGGTACTGAAGACAGTAAGGAAAAGGGTGGGGATCTACTTCTTTCATTTTATTATTTATGGTTTCAATTCATAGGGTCACCCATCTTGGCTTCATGACTCTGGGCAGCTAACAATGTTTTAAAAAGTACAAAAGCATTTAAGGAATGAGGGGAAAACCCACAAAACCATGTACATAAAACTCTGCCAGGGTAAAAGAAGATATACCAGTCACAAGTTAATATAAATAATGCATGGTCTCATTAAGCCCAGGTTGGGTGACAAAATCAAGGTTTAAAAAAAAAACAAACCAGTAAGCAAGATGAATTGGAATGGAATTCATTTGGATTCAAGAACAGCAGTAAAAAAAATGAATTAAAAGCTACGTTTCCTTTCTTTCATTCCTTTTCTTTCTTTTTTTCTCTCCTTCCTTCCTTCCTTATTTTCTCAAAGGCAACTTTTTCAAGAGCCAACTGGATTTTCCTTGTTTTTCCTTGAAGACATTTCATTTCTCATCCAAGAAGCTTCTTCAGTTCTGGAGAAGAATGGTGGAGAATCGAAGAACTTACTGTATATTCTTTGCAGTCATTTGGTTGTTAGTACTCTCTCTGAGAGTCATTGAGGTAACTTGGAGGTTTACTTGGGTAGGATTGAAAAATTTTAGCAACCAGTTTTTGCTGCCTGGTTGCTGGGTGTGCGTGGCCAGGGTGGGCGTGGCCTACTCGGCCTCCTGCACCATGGTGGGAGGGTGTTTTCGCCCTCCACAGCTCCAGAGGCTTTCTTCGCGCCTCCGGGAGGGCGAAAATGGCCTCCCCCGGGCTCCAGAAACCCTCCGGAGGCAGAAACAGGCATGTTTCTGGACTTACAGAATTTCTGGGAGGCCCTTTTTTTTCTCTCCCCATGCTCTGGAGGTTTTTTTGAGCCTCCGGGAGGGCAAAAATGGCCTTCCCTGGGTTCCAGAGAACCTCTGGAGGCCAGAAACAGGGCCTTTTCCGGACTTCCAAAACTTCCAGGTGGCCCATTTTTTGCTCTCCAGAGCCTCCATGCGAGATTCTGCACTTACCTGGCATCCAAAATGGGCCGCAAGGAGACTCCAGGAGGTGCGGAGTGGGGTGGGCAGGGCCAGCCAGTCCTTGGAACTACCAGTTTGGTGAACCGGATGTAAAATTAACTCCGGTTTGTCCGAACCAGTCCGAACCGGCTGAATTCTACCCCTGGGTTTACCTGTCCCCTCAGGGTGAGCTGAATGGTGCAAATGGGTGTGGAAACCATCTTAGAACTGCTGAAAGAGCTGTGTTTTAAACAGGAGATAGGTGTTGAAGAAGCTTTTTGGCTGAGAAGTGAAACATTTTCAAGGAAAAACCAATAAAATTCAGTTGCCTTTTGAAAAAGCATCTTTGGGACAACCATGACCTGGAAGAGTGAAATTTTTCATAGATATTTTTCTTACTTTGTTCTTTCCCCTTCTTTCTTTCATTCTTTCCCTTTCTCTCTCTCTACTTACTTCCTTTCTTCTTTCTTTCTCTCTCTCTGTCTTTCTTTCTTTCCTTCCTTCCTTCCTTCCTTTTTTCCTCCCTTTTCAGAGCTAGAAGACCCGAGTAACAGAATTTGGTCCCAAAGACTTCATAAATGTATTTTCATATGTTGAGTGACAATTCCAAAAGTAAATCTCAGATAAGACAAGTCAAACATCATACCAAGAGCCTCTGAAATGCTGAAGTGCTAGGTGCAAGGGTCAGCTTTACAATACAATACAATACAATAGTAGAGTTGGAAGGGACCTTGGAGGTCTTCTAGTCCAACCCCCTGCCTAGGCAGGAAACCCTATACCGTTTCAGACAGATGGCTATCCAACATCTTCTTAAAGACTTTCAGTGTTGGGGCGTTCACAACTTCTGGAGGCAAGCTGTTCCACTGATTAATTGTTCTAACTGTCAGGAAATTTCTCCTCGGTTCTAAGTTGCTGCTCTCCTTGATTAGTTTCCACCCATTGCTTCTTGTTCTACCCTGAGGTGCCTTGGAGAATAGTTTGACTCCCTCTTCTTTGTGGCAACCCCTGAGATATTGGAACACTGCTATCATGTCTCCCCTAGTCCTTCTTTTCATTAAACTAGACATACTCAGTTCCTGCAACCATTCTTCATATGTTTCAAGATCCCTCCCTCCGTCCCTCCCCCCTCCCAAAGTTTTTGAACTCTGCAGGCCTCCCAAAACCTCTGCATGCCTCATTTACACCCCCCCCTAAAAAAAAAGTGGCATGCAGAGCTTTGGGAGGCTTGTAGAGTGCTCCTGGGGGCTGGGGGGGGGGAGGAAAGATGAGCAAAAATAATGATGTGTGTTTTTTAATGTTGTACGCCGCCCTGAGTCCTTTGGGAGAAGGGCGGCATATAAATCCAATAAAACTCAAACTCACACTCAAAAATTGTCTTTTTTTGCTTGTTTTTGCCCTCCCTAGCCCCCAGTAGCACTTTGCAAGCCTCTCAAACCCTACGCGCATCCATTTTTACAAAGGGGGAGGGGTTTTGGCAGGCCAAAATTGGTGTATTCAGTCTATAAGACATACCCAGATTTTCACCCTCTTTTTTGAGGGAAAAGGGTGCGTCTTATACTCCAAAAAATACAGTACTTTTCCAAGTAAGCCCGTCCCTCTTAGGTGTCTCTCTCTGCTTTGAGATTGCAAACAGTTGGAAGGCCAACACACCTGGAGGACATACCCTGAAATTAGGTGATAGTTACAACATACAAAAGCCCTCGTTTAGCAACCATACAAAGTTACGGCCAGTCGTCGCACTTAAGGCTGTCGCCGCATTCCCAAGGTCATGTGATCAAAATTCTGATGCTTGGCAACCCAGCGCGTATTTACGACGGCTGCAGCCTCCTTGGGGATCAGGGGATCGCCGTTGGCGACCTTCCCAGCCAGCCAATGTCCCATGAGCAAAGTCAAGGGGTCGAATGGGTGGCTTAACAACCGCACCATTCATATAATAATTGCAGTGGTTCACTTAACGACGGTGGCAAAAAAAAGTTGCACAATTTGTCTGACTCACTTAGGGAGCAGGGTGGTTCAAAATTGAAATTCTGCTCCCTATTGGGTTCCTAAGTCGAGGATTATCTGTACTGCTCATTTTGCCACAGAGGGAGGGAGGGCATGAAAAATTTGTTCCCCACCTTGCAAAAGTAAATTCCTCAAGCTTTTTCTTTTTCTAGAAGAAAGGCCCAGTTATGTAGATTGACCTGATCATCCAGGTTATCAGGCTTGAATGTTTTGCCTTTCTCTCTCCCCCCCCTCTCTCAAATACACATGTAATCAATCAGAATAGAGATGGAAGGGACCTTGGAGGTCTTCTAGTTCAACCCTACACCATTTCAGATAGATGGCTGTCCAATCTTTTCTTAAAAACATGAAGGCAGGAAAAGAAGCGATGAATGGAAACTAATCAAGGAGAGAAGCAACTTAGAACTAAGGAGAAATTTCCTGACAGTAAGAACAATTAATCAGTGGAACAGCTTGCCTCCAGAAGTTGTGAATGCTCTAACACTGGAAGTTTTTAAGAAGATGTTGGACAACCATTTGTCTGAAGTGGTGTAGGGTTTCCTGCCTGAGCAGGGGGTTGGACTAGAAGACCTCCAAGGTCCCTTCCAACTCTGTTATTCTACTCTATTCGATACAATAAGGAGCACAGTTGAACTATCTCTCCCTCCAGTTTTATACCTACAGTAACAACAGGCTGAACAGAAGCTTGATCTGCTCCCACCAACCCACTTCATGAAATGCACCAATCCACATTTTTTTTAATGAATAGCTAAAGGCCACAATAGGAAATACATTACATCAGCCCAAGGTTCAACCAAACTTGATTCAGACAAACATGATTCCACATGGGAGTCTGACAGCAACCAATAAAATGCATTTCTTGCACAGGAACAGGAAGCTCAAGGGCAAGGCCCAAGTGAAGGTATAAATAACCCTCACTCTCAACTCTATGTGGTCAGCTACCCAGAATCACATTATGCTTGGTGGTTGTGCTTCACCATTAAACCATCTTTCCAATCAGCCTCTGTTCTATCTTGCGGAGAACATAGGTGGACAAACGGAGGCGAGCCAGGACTTAACAAATGCTAACAGTTTATTGCTAACAGGTTGCCAACGCGGCAGTTCACATTTCGCGCGTTTGGCTAACAGGCAACAGCTGAGCTCTGCTTTGACAGCCTTTATATATGCCGGCTGTCAAGCAGCCAGCCAATCAGCGTTTAGCACAGCGCCCCCTAGTGAAACGGACCAGAGGGAAAACTTGTGATACATAACAGCCTCCATGTGTGCTGCGTCTTTCTCCCCACTTGGAACTGAACCTAGATGGACAAAGGACAATGGATGGAAACTAACCAAGGAGAGAATCAACCTAGAACTAAGACGAAATTTCCTAACCGTGAAAGCAATAAATCAGAGGAAAGCCTTGCCTTCAGAAATTGTGGGTGCTCCACAGGGGGGGATTCCTACGCCATTTGGTACCGGTTCGATGCGTGCGTGCTTTGCAATTGACTTAAAATTGTTCTGCACATGCGCAGAAATATGCCAGTAATGGCATAAGAGATTGAGGAACCAGTTTGGGGATATGGCAAGTCTGGGTCACTGCCAGTTCTGCGACCCAGGCCACAATTCCATTACAGGTTTGGCCGAACCGGGGGCAACCCACCTCTGGTGCTCCATCATTTGAGGCTTTTAAGATGAGACTGGACAGTCACTGGTCTGCATTTAGTATCGGGTCTCCTGCTTGAGCAGAGGGTTGGAGTAGAGACCTCCAGGTTCTCTTCCAACTCTGTTATTCTGTGCTTGTTCTAAGGTAGCTGGGTAATGAAATGTCTGCCAAAAAAACAAGCAAGATCAGATAAAAAATGAAGACTCAATCATCCAGCCCAAAAGCATCTACTGCAGGGGTGTCCAAACTTGGGAACTTTAAGACTTGTAGACTTCAACTCCCAGAATTCCCCAGCCAGCTGGGAATTTTGGGAGTTGAAGTCCACAAGTCTTAAAGTTCCCAAGTTTGGACACCCCTGATCTACTGTAAAAAGGTTAAATTACGGCAACCAAACCAAAGTGTCAGCCTGTAGTTATATTCCTTTTTTAGGATCTTTGGCCTGCCACACTTTCTATTATTTCACTATGCGACGCCCAGGGGAAGGGCCTTCTCTGTGATGGGCCCGACCCTCTGGAATGACCTTCCCCCTGACATTAGAACGACTACGGACCTCCGCTCCTTCCGCCGGAAACTTAAAACCCACCTGTTTCATCTAGCCGGCCTGGCCTAATTCCAGCTTTCCCACCTCAGTTTGTATTTTTAAATTTTATGGTTTGGTTTTAAGGTTTAAGTTTTTAATTCTTATAAATTTGTACAGGGGATATTTAATTCAATTTTATCGAGTTATCGAGTGTATGGTTTTTTAAATTTGTACCTGTACACCGCCCCGAGTCCCTTCGGGGAGAGGGGGCGGTCTAGAAGTTTAATAAATTAAATTAATTAATTAGTGTAGTAATTGGGAGGGGGGAATAGAAAGGAGTAGAACTGTGAAATGTGTTGTTGTCATTCCTTTCTAGAAGCCCAAGGTCATCTTTTGTCTCCACACCTCTGCACCTGACCGGAACCAGCTGGGTGGAGATGCCAGCATGGCCGAAGAGGATTGGACCATGTGATGGATTTATGGGTGTGGGGAAAAGATCATGAACTTTCAACTGGGTGGAATCCCAGGAAGTTCTTCAGAATTGGGATTCCACAGTTGGTTGCCAACATGTCTGTCTTATTAAATTGGAACTTTAAGGATAGCTCTGCCTTGGACTCTGATTTAATTCTGCATGATATTTGAAATGCTGACACAAAGTTTATTTAACAGAGATGTTTCGTTACTCATCCAAACATTTTAACATCTACATTTTTTTAAAAAAATGTAGATGTTTTTGGCCTGCATGATTGAGTTCTTCATTTACATTTGCAATACATTTTAGGGAGAAACTCCTACAATTGGTATGGCAAGAGTTAGTACATTCCAATGCTTCTCTGCCTAACCTATTTTGTTTTTGTTTTGATGGAAGAAGTTACTTGGATGAGTAATGAAACGTCTCAGCTTAATAAAATCTGGTGCCGTCGCCCTGATTTTTACCTTTTTAAACCAAGATCATAGAACATAAAGAACCCCACAAAAGATGCTAAGCCCTTATCAAACAGCCAGATGTTGGTTTAATGCCCTAAACTGCTTCAGTGACTCCATCCAGCCATCTCATTCTCTGTCATCCCCTTCTTCTTTTGCCCTCCGTCTTTCCCAGCATGAGGCTCTTCTCTAGTGAGTCCTTCCTTCTCATTAGGGGGCCAAAGTATTTGAGTTTCACCTTCAGGATCTGGCCTTCTAAAGAGGAGTCAGGGTTGATCTCCTCTAGGACTGACCGGTTTGATCTCCTTGCAGTCCAAGGGACTCGCAGGTGACTTCTCCATAGTTCAAAGCAGTGGTGGGTTGCACTTATCTTCACTATTGGCTTGCTGATCGTGTGCATGCATTCCATTCGTGCACCTGCCTAACTCATGCTACGCAGGCAATCCACCACCTCTGCGACAATCAGTTGATTGTCAGAGCTCGTGCAAGCGCTGCATGCTGTTTGCGCATGCGCAATTTGCCTTTTGCCATAAAAAAGAGCCACCGTGCTGGTTTGCTCTCCGCTGCTCTGGGCCGCTACTGGTTAGGCCGAACCCGCAGCAACCCACCTCTGGTTCAAAGACCTCCATTCTTTGGCGCTCAGCCTTTCTTATAGTCCAACCTTCACAGCCATCCATTGCAACTGGGAAAACCACAGCCTTCACTATACGCACTTTTGTTGGCAGGGTGATGTCTCTGCTTTTTAGTATGCTGCCTAGATTTGCCGTAGCTTTTCTCCCCAGAAGCATTTACCAGGATTACCTGGCTCATACATGATTCTCCCACATTGAATCCATGACTACAATCACGACAGCAAGTTTTATATACGTCTGGTGAGTTGTTTTTTTCAAGCGTATGCTTCATTCTTAAATTGGTCCTCTTCGGCAGTATTTCCCAAGGAGGCATAAATAAAACACGCTCTGCCTTACGAGCTAAGACGCATCTCCTCAATGTCTCAGCCTTGAAGTATTTCTTCAGCTTGTCCTTTTTCCTCCTCCTTGCTAGGAATCACAAGTGAATCACTGGAGCCTGCAAGTCTTAACTTTGCCGTCTGCAACACAGACACTCCTTTAAAGCTGAGGCAATTTGGTGCAATTGCTATGAAAATCCCGTTTAATGGGGTGATGACTCAAAACCCCATGACTGCTTTTGAAATGGCAAAAGGAAGGTGTGAACTAGAGTGACCTCAGCAGAAGCATAGAAAAGTCAAAGGCTTTTCTGCACCTACAAGGGTGGCCCCTGGACAAAAAGTAAAGCTTCCTTTATTGGAAGGAATATCCTTCTGGGTTCAGTTCCAAGTGGGCGGGGAGGGGGGGAAGACACTGGATTCATGGATGTTGCTTGGAAAGGTTTATTGATGAACAGGATCACATGATTTGAGGTCCTAAAATTGTTGGAAGAAACGTCCTTCTGGGTTCAGTTCCAAGTGGGAAGAAAGACACTGAAAACATGGAGACTGCTTGGAAAGATGGTTTCATGGTGGACAGGATCACATGGCTTGAGATGTCAGGGGGAAAAGGGAAGAGATGCTGAGAGTGCCCCAATTTTATGCCTTTTCTGAGCTTTTGAATTTGAGCTTGTATTCTGATTGGCTGTCAGACCCCAATGGGACCATGCAGGGGTTAACTTTGTAGGTTGTCTGTGTTTTGGTTTTGGTTGAGCCTTGCTGGGTGATGATGTAAGGAAGAGGCTTTGCGCAATTCCTCCTATGGCTCTGCTTAAAGGAAGTAGGTCTTTGTTATGTAGAATAGACTGGCCCAGGCCTTAATGGTCCATTAACAAAGGTGGAGGGAGGGGGGGCTGAGTTTCTGCCTTCTTTTAGGGGAAATATTCTGCCTTTCTAATATTTCCTAAAATCTTCTTCTTCTTCTTTCTTCCTTCCTCCTTCCTCCTTCCTCCTTCCTCCTTCTCCTTCTCCTTCTCCTTCTCCTCCTCCTCCTCCTCCTCCTCCTCCTCCTTCATTCCACAAACCCTACTCCCTTCAAAGCACTGAAGATGTTACCTAGTTTGGTAACGGAATGTCTGCAGGAAAACAACCAATCTCAGAAAGCAACAAAGATCCTCTCACTTCAACCCTGAGCTACAAATATTCTCCTTTATTGAAACCTCATATCTTCCTAGTGTGCCAGCAGCTAGTCTGTCACCCAAGTAATCCACTTGATTGAGGTTTCACTATTAAATGCCCACTCCTCCGCTTTAAAATCCTTCAATGGAAATAATTTCCAGACAGCCTTCTCTATACCTCCTGCTTGGAAAAACCTTTTGGATTCTCTTTTTCACTCAGGCCCAAATTGGTGTGTTAAACTGTGGTTTGGCTTGCTGCCAGATGTGGTTGTGGGTAAAATTGGTTGTGTTAAGTATGAGTAGCTTTTCCATAATCTCGAAGATTGCCTTGGGTTTCGTTGACTGATCCAAGCTATTAAAAAAATCTATTTTAAGCCTGTAAAGCACAAGACAGGATGTAAATGTATCTCCAGCACTAACTGAGGAGTGCTTTGTTATGCTTTCTGTGATAAAAAACCACAGTTACAGTTTTTAAAGTCAAGCTAACCTTGATTTTGCGATGTTTCTCAATCTGAATTAGTAATGTTCAGCAACAGTCACGGTGGCTGGAGAATTCTGGTCATGGAAGAAGAGCACAAAGTTGGAAAGACAGTATTTGATTCAGATCTGTTGGGAGAAATGTCCTTCTGGGTTCAGTTCCAAGTGGGGAAAAAGAGACTGGAAACATGGAGGCTGCTTGGAAAGGTGGTTTAATGGTGGACAGGATCATAGGGCTTGAGCTCTTGAACAGAAAAGGGGGATCACACGTTTCCAGATGTTGAGTGAAGAAGAAAAAGAGACCGAGATGCTGAAAGTCCCTGGTTTTATGCCCTCTCTGGCCTTTGATCTTGAACTTGTATTCTTATTGGTTGTCAGACTCCCATGGAGCCATGCAGGGGCAACTCTGTAGGCTGTGAGTCCACTTTTAGTTGAGCATTGCTTCTTCCCAGGTACCCTGTGGTGAGATGGGTAAAGGGCTAATACTATCATGCCTTAATCCCCCCTGGAGCTGAATGGGGGATATCTTTGTTATGTAGAATAGACAGGCACAGGCTTTTTAATGGCCCATTGACAAAGGCGGGGGGCTATTAAGAGTGAGTCTATTTCCTGCCTAAAAACATGTTTCTCCATTTCTTATCCCGGGAAATATAATATTCTGCCTTTTCAATATTTCCCAGGATATTTCATTTTTCTAGGAGAGGGGTGGGTGCTAACTTCCTACAGATCGATGAACGCTTCTGGTGTTTTACGATAAATGACTGGACAGCCATTTCTTTCTGGAATAGTACAGGGTTTCCTGCCTGAGCATGAAGTTGGTCTAGACGTCCTCCCAAGGTCCTTTCCAACTCTGTTAACATTCTGTTATTCCATTCAGGATTGCCTATAATCATAATCCTCCATTAGCACAGCAGCACATTTCCTGAACATTTTAGCTATCTGATTTCGGAAGGTTTCCTCAATTACGTAGTTATCTCAGTGAGCCTTTCAATGATTCCGTTTCATTTTAGGTTCAAAGGCCCTAATTTATCGAAGCCAAGAGGAGCTACCAAAGTTAAAGAGTTCGTAGTTCTGAAGAATCATCACCCTCACTTCAATTTTTCTTTTCTTTTTAAAACTAAATGCGAGTCCGTATGGAAGCAGGGGAGCCCTTTCTTCCTATTAGTTAATTATTCCTTAAATTTCTTTAGAAAACCTACTAGGGGCAGGTAGGTTTCTACGCCGTAGGTGGGTTTGGGAATGTCTTGAGGAACGTGAGTAGATGCAGGTGAGCCTCTGACTCAGAGCTGGCATGCAGTCACTGCCAGCACAAAGGTACTTATTTCACTTAAGTCTTTCCCACTGAACACGGAAAGTTGTGCATTGCAAATCTGCTAATATTGTTTGCCAGAAAGACAACTCATCTAGGGAATGCATGCCAACTTCCCTAAACTAACATCTGGTTCAGAGAGTTTGCATCTAAACTGCTCTCTCTTGTGCACACATACCCTCCCCTCCTCTCTCTCTTCCTCTCTCTGTCTCTCTCCCTCCCCCTCCCCCTCTCTCTTTCTCTCTCCATCCCTCCCTCTTTCTCCCTCGCTCGCTTTCTCTCTCCCTCTCTCTTTCACTCTCCCTCTCTTTCTCTCCCTCCCTCGCTCTTTCTCTTCCTCTTTCACTCTTTCTCTCTCCCTCTTTCTCTCCCTCACTCTCTCTTTTTCTCTCCCTTTCTCTCTCTCTCTCTCTCTCTCCCTCTCTGTGTGTGTTTGTGTTTGTATACACAGAATATATATCTATCCAATATAGCATATACACACACTCTCACAAACACACACCAATGGAAACCAATAACCAAATCCAACATCATCTTGAAGCAGTGAATGAGCAGAGGTTAATTGAGCTACAGTAATATAAATCAAATGTTTGTCATATAAGATTAGTTATTGACTTACGACTGATCGCTCTGCCACTGTTGAAACCTACGACAGGTCTTCCTTAGGATGACCAAGTCCTGAAGTTTCAATGGCTGCCACCCATTAGTCACATGGCCTCAGGTTGGGCACCTGGGAACTGGCTTGCATTTACAGACATTTGCAGTATCCCATAATTCCACAACCACATTTTTGTGACAGTTTTGCCAAAAACTGGCATTTACATCTGGTTTTCAGCAACGGGTTCATTTTAATGTCCACAACATTCATTTTTACCACCACAGGGATTGTTTTATGACTGCCACACTTGCGTAAGGAGGGTTTACTTTAGTATCTATATTCTTAATTATTTTTAGACTCCATTATTTGTTGTTCAATCGCCTGATCATGTCTGACTCTTTGCGATTCCATGGTCCATTCCTAAGAGGTCTTTAAGGGGCGTGCATAAGCGCACTAGTGTGCCTAACATCCCTGTCCTAATATTCCCTTGTATTCATATTCATTTCATGTATTCATAATCATGTCTACACTTATATCTGTTATTTAACTCATACTTGATGAAACAAATAAAACAAATAAAACAAATAAAACAAAACAAATAAAACAAATAAAACAAATAAAACAAAACAAATAAAACAAATAAACAAATAAAACAAATAAAACAAATAAAACAAATAAATAAAATAAATAAAATAAATAAAATAAAACAAATAAATAAAATAAATAAAATAAAACAAATAAAACAAATAAATAAAATAAATAAAATAAATAAAATAAAACAAATAAATAAAATAAATAAAATAAATAAATAAAATAAATAAAATAAATAAAATAAATAAAATAAATAAAATAAATAAAATAAATAAAATAAATAAAATAAATAAAATAAATAAAATAAATAAAATAAATAAAATAAATAAAATAAATAAAATAAATAAAATAAATAAAATAAATAAAATAAATAAAATAAATAAAATAAACTATATCCCAGAGTCTGCCCAAATTCATCTTCATTACGTCGATGACACCATCTAACCATCTCATCCTCTGTTGTCCCCTTCTCCTTTGGCCTTCCATTTCCCCCCAACATCTGGGCCTTTTCCATTGAGTCCTCTCTTCTCTTTGGTGGATCTCAAAGGATTTGGGCTTCAGCTTCAGTGCCTGACCTTCCAAAGAGCAGTCAGGGTTCCTTTAAGATGGTCTGATCGCATCTCCTTCCAGTCCAAGAGACACTCAAGAGCAGGAGTGTCAAACTCAATTTCATTGAGGGCCGCATCAGGGGTCTGGTTGACCTCATGGGAGGGGGCGACTGGGTGGGCGTGGCTGACTGGGTGGGCGTGTCCAGCTTGATGCCACTCTTCAAACTGCTGGCATGTTTCCTCTTTGCATTGGGTACGCCGGGCTGAAGTGACGTGGGCTGGCCCCTTATATTTTCCAGAATTGCCCCACGGGTTGGATCTCACCACGCCGTAGGCCAGATCCAGCCCATGGGCCTTGTGTTTCACCCCCCCCTGCTCACGTCTATTATACATTATTTTTTTCTTATACACATATACAGTGGTAGGATTTAGCCAGTTCGCACCACTTTGGGAGAACCGGCTGTTAACTTTCTGAGCCGTTTGGCAACTGGTTGTTGGAAGAAATCATGAGGGCAGAGAACCGGTTGTTAAATTACTTGAATCCCACAACTGCATATATATAGAAGGATGCAATTCCATTTTTTATTTAATAAATTTGATACCCAGGGTCTGAATTTAAACTTACATTTCAAGCCAACAGAAGGGGGGGTTGGAAACATACTTACTCTTTGCAAATCATACAATGGGACTCTAATTCAACACTAACATGTTTGCTGCTCAAAAGATCTCACTTTCAATTCCTACCCAAATGGACGAGAAACCCACCTGAAGCCTTAAAGGGGATCTTTGATCAGTGACTGTGCTAAGCTTATTAACCTATAAGTTTATTAACCTGTAACCTATAAGCTTATTAACCTATAGACTTATGGCGCCTAGCAAGAAAATGTACTCTAAGTATCTTGGTAAATCAGTATAGTTTGTCTATCATGGCCTAGTTATTATTTCAGCCATGATAGGAGTGGCACGGCTGGCTGGGGAATTTTTGGAGCTGAAGTCCACAAGTCTTAAAATTGCCAAGTTTGGAGACCCCTGTTCTAGTCCATCCCCCCTGTCAAGACCAAAGACCTCCAGGACTTGGTTTCTCACATTGGTCAAATTGATGGCCCCTGAGGTTTGTCAGAATAGAGCTGGAAGGGACCTTGAAGGTCTTGTAGTCCAACCCCCTGCTCAAGGGGGAGGAGACCCAGAGGTGGTATTCAGCCGGTTCGGATCGGTTCGGGTGAACCGGTAGCGGAAATTTTGAGTAGTTCAGAGAACCGGCAAATATGACCTCTGGTTGGCCCCGCCCTCCTGCCCCTGCTGTTTCCTGCCCAATATTCCCTTGTTTTTAGCTCAGCTGATTCACATGGCAGAGCCAGTGGTGAGTTGCAGGCGGTATGCCCCCGGTACGGGCGTACCGGAGCCTGCCCAGAGCACCAGATACCATTCTGGTATGGTGCTCTGAGCTCCTTACCGGTCTTTTAAGTCTTTGGCGCTTTCTCGCACGGGCATGGCATGTACAGCATATGTATGGCACTCCGCTGAGCAGCTGGAGCATCACAGAGACTCGCGGACATGCTAAGATGCATGCACGCGCGCTGCGCACATCCACTCTATACGGTTGGAACGGAATCTGGAATCCACCACAGGGCAGAGCGGATTGCCGCACCTCAGCTGAGGTAAAAAACAGCTCAGCTCACCAGCGCTAACACTGAGGGGCGGTCTTTGAGTACTGTGCGCCTGTGCCCATGCACGAAGCATGGGCGCGCGCACAAAGCTTGTTCTCAGAGAACTGGTAGGAAAACATTTGTAATCCCACCACTGAGGAGACTGTGTACCAGGGAAGGGAGCTGAGGCTCTGAGTTTCTGTCTTTAGAAACATGTTTCTCTTTTAGGGAAAATATAATATTCTGCCTTTTTAATATTTCCTGGAATATTTCATTCTTCTAGGAGAAGGGTGGGTGCTAACTTCCTACAAATCATTCAAAATTGCAACAACACTGAAAAAAGTGACTTACGACCACCGGTCCTCATACTTACGACCATCATAGCATCTCCATGGTCGTGTGATCAAAATTTGGATGCTTATTAACCAGCAGGTATTTTCAACAGCTGCAGCATCCATGATTCCCATTTGTGACCTTCCCACTGGGAGAAGAGGGATTCACTTAACGACCACACAATTCACTTAATAACTGCAGCGACTTGATTTAACAACCATGCCAAATAGGTCATAAAGTCGGGTGTGACTTTTGTTATCACCGCCTTGCTTAGCAACAGAGGTTCTGGCCTCCATTGCGGTCATAATTCAAGGGCTACCTGTAACACATTGCTGTTTTTAGGGACTGACGGGTGATGGGACATAGAAAGTTCTAGAAGCTCCTGCTTCTTGCAAATTGGCCGTAGGTTCGCCTTCATGGTTTAGTTTATAACTAAAGGAAAAGCTTGCTAAGACACATGACTTTGGAAATGTGTGAGGAGTGTACATACATGTCTTGGTGGGAATAAAACGGCCAATTTGTAAGCAGCAGCTTCCAAATTTTGATCACATCTCTGCGGGAACGCCAGCCGTCGCCCCAGCCCAGCTCTAGTGTGCATGTGCACCGGCCTCCAGCTGGCCATCTGGATTTCGGGTCTCTGCCACGCATGTGGGTGCATGTTGGGAAGGTGAGCACATATGTGCGGGGAGGGGGTTGCGCATGTGCAGGTGTGCTCGCATTGCGATTTGGTGGTTCAATCACATGCCCACACCTCTTCATGCCCTGTTTTGAGCATGGAAGTCCTCCTGCACCTACCTTGAAGCCAAAATGGGGCGCAGGGGTGCCATGCACGCCCCTACGTTCCTTGTTTTGGGCCTGGAAAGCCTCCTGCACCAGCCTGGAAACCAAAAATGGGTGAAGCGGGGGCAGGGCGCATGCGTGGGGGACGCGCACGCAGGGGGGCTGGGCAGATGCATGGGGGCCGTTTGCATTGCATTTTGGAGTTGCACACGCTTGCCACTTTGGGCACTTGGCACCAAAAAGGTTAGCCATCCTTGGTTTATAAAATGCCACATAAGGGTTTTTTTTAAAAAAAGAAAAAAAGCAACTGCATTAAGAATACGCGGAAAGCTGCAAAATTACTTGGTCCGAGGCAGATCATACGGTCAAGATTTGGAACAATGTGACTGCTTTTAAAAAGTATTGTTTCAGCTGGGGAAATGTTTTTTTTTTTTTTTTTTTTTTTTATGAAATGCTCTCTGCAGATTATAGAGAGCGACGTGTTTTGTCAGACGTATGAAAGGTCTTTTGTGGAACACATTTGCTTAAAGTTGTCCATCATGTGTATTATTATTATTATTATTATTTTGAAAATTGTCTCCTTTTTGGGGGGGGGTTGCTGTTGCTACTTTTTGTGGCAGAAAACTTAGAAAAGCTGACAACATAATTTACTTCAGGAAACTGTAGTGGTCAGTGAGGTTTTTTTTTTTTTAATCCAACATGAAGGGGAGGAAATTTGGGGGGCTCAACAACAACTGCCCAAGGAACCGAGAAATGAGGTCCTACAACCATAATTGATAAAATAAAATAAATATTCATGCAACGTAGCAGGCTTGAAACGAACTAGCAATTGAGGTCAGAGCTGTTAATGATTAAGGAAATATTGCATTGCGACAGACGGTCTCGAGATAGATTTGAAGCAGCGTTTCACAACTTTAGCAGCTTGAAGAAGTGTGGAGACTCCCATATTTCCCTCACATGTTATATGGGGAAAGATGGTTCTTCTAATCAAAACAAAGAAACAAAGGTTTCTACCCAATCAAGTTTAAGGTGGTCTAAATTAGAGCTGGAAACCTGCGAGTAGCCAGTGCAGCTGCCATAAAATTGAAGGTTGTGTGGTTGGATTTCCTGTTGGGCCACCAAGCACTATTATATTCAGCAGCATCTCTAAACCTAGTTTCTATAACCCTTACTATCTCTCGAGCTTGGAGTAAAAGCTAATTCAGCCATCTCTGAATAGGGCTGAATAGTGAAGAGTTTGTAAACAGACTCCTAATTGTATTTGTTACCTACCAGCTATGAATTCAGAAGTCTCTACACGTTGGATAGTAATCCTTTAAAACAGGGCTTTTCCACCTCAGTATTTTTTTACGATAGGTGGACTTCAACTCCCAGAATTCCTCAGCCACCAAAGCAGTGGTGGGATTCAATTTTTTTTTACTAACAGTTCCATGGGTGTGGCTTGGTGGGCGTGGTGGGGGAAGGATACTGCAAAATCCCCATTCCCTCCCCACACCTGGGGGAAGAATACTGCAAAATCTCCATTTCCACCCCACTCCTGGGGGAAGGTTACTACAAAATTCCCTCCACACCCCACCAACCTACTTTCCAGCTCTGTTCTCCTATGCAGGACAACAACAAAAAAGATCCAGCTGGGACTCGGAAGGCAGCGAATAGATAGGGGGCAGGGCCAGCCAGATAGGTGGTATTTGCCGGTTCTCTGAACTACTCAAAATTTCCGCACCGGTTTCCCAGAACTGGTCAGAACTGACTGAATACCACCTCTGCACCATATGCTTTCTCTCTCTCTCTCTCTCATTCTCTCTCTCTCTCTCATTCTCTCTCTCTCTCTCTTATATAGCCACCCATCTTATACAAAACTTTAAGCGATACCCAATGAAGGATGGTCTTCCATTGTCACATGGCATAAAAAGCTTGGACACTGAATAATGGAGTTGGGACCTTAGAGGTCTTCTAGACCAACCTCCTGCCCAAGCAGGAGAGACTATACCAGTTATGGCTAACCTTTTTGGTACAAAGTGCCCAAACTGGAAGGCATGTGCACCAGAGCGCCATAGGTTCATTATCATGGCCCTATGGCTATCCAATCTCTTCCTAAAAACTTCCAGCGATGCTGCACCCACAACCTTGGAGACTCTTTGGTGTTCTTCTACAATCTGGGCCTCTGGAAATATTTTTGAAATCCCATTAATTTTGGTTGCCGGCAGCGTGGGATGAGATCTGTTGGTTAAGTCATCTGCAGAGGCCCAGCTACTGTAGATGAGAATGCTGATAACCGGCATTCTGTTAACTTCTTGCGAAAACATTTTGTTTTCATGTAGATTTTGGTTTTGAGATTTTTTTCCTCTCTCTCTCTCGACTTCAGTTTCAGTTTCTCTCTACTGTTATTGTTTTTAAGATTAAAAACAGAAAGCAGTTGGGGTTTGTTGTGGTTGCTTGCAAGCCTGTCTGAACTTCTTGTCAGGAAAGTAACCAAGTAAAATTAGAATATCTTCCATTGTATTAACATTTTGAGCTTTTCTACTCTCCATAGCCAATAGTGTGGTTTGTTTGCATAGCTTCAGCAAAAATCTGGGCCACCAACAGGCTTCTGTAACTCTTAAGGATTATGAATCTACACCCAACTGTGGATTACGGTATGCAGAATCCCACACTAAACTCTGCCAAAAGTTGTGTGCATTTTCTTCCTCCCACTTAACGGCATCTGAAGCTAGAGTTGCCAGAATTTAGTTGAGGATATTCAGGAACTTCACCCTAGCCTTTTTGACAAATGGTGTGTTCTGTTGAAAATCAGGTAAATACAATGGAAGTCTATTTCCCCTATTCTTGCCAAAGTTTAAACAGCAGTCACAGGATTTTAATGAGGGATGTGGAGCATTAGAGTATCTCCTCTGTGTTTGCCAGTTGTTTTTTTAAAGTATTGTAGCAATATTTTTGCAACACGGATGACACCTCGCTGTAAAGAAAAGGGTGTCTGATCCTTGAAGGATGAGTTACTTGCTGAAATCCATGTATTTCAAAATGAGAAAATTTGGTTCTCAATTCTGACTTTGTCATTACCTTCTAGAATGCTTTTCTTTATTTCCTTGATCAGCCTGCTGACCTGGGATCACCAGATGGCCTCCCATCCCAGGGCACACATAATACACAGAAATTATCTATCTATCTATCATCTATCTATCTATCATCTATCTATCTATCTATCTATCTATCTATCTATCTATCTATCTATCTATCATCATCTATCTATCTATCTATCTATCTATCATCTATCTATCATCTATCTATCTATCATCTATCTATCTATCTATCATCTATCTATCTATCTATCTATCTATCTATCTATCTATCTATCAATCATCTATCTACCTACCTATCATCTATCTATCTATCTATCTATCATCTATCTATCATCTATCTATCCATCCATCCGATAGACATGTGTGTATATATAGTGTGTATAGAACAGTATGTGTATACACGGTGTGTGTGCATATAGAAACACAAACACACAAACATATATATATATATATATATATATATATATATATATATATATATATATATATATATATATATATATATATATATATATATATAATTTCTATAAGAGACATAAAATGTATTTATATTTGTGTTATAGAGTATGCTTGTGTGTGTGTATACACAAACACATAAACAATGTATATGTCTAACAGAATGTCTATCTATCCAATAGATGGGTGTGTATATATGGAGTATATGTTTGTGTGTACACACACTCTATACATGCAAATGTATCTATATATGTCAATCAGAGATAGAAATAGATTATCTATGATAAGACATATTTGTGTGTGGGTACAAACACACACACACACACACACACACACACACGAGATGTGATTATCCTATCTCTATTTTATCTAATCTAATCTAATCTATCTATCCTATCCATTTATCCATTCTAAAACTTCTCGCCTTGTTTAATGTTTCTGAGCCTTAAGGGAATCTTCCCCTTCATTTCCAGCCACTCCATAATGATGGGCGTTCGCCTTCCTGTATCCGGAGGGCGCTAAATGTTGGGGAATGCCGCCAGTCCGGTAAAGCCGGCCCTGCAGGCGTTGCGCCGTTTCTTGCTTCGGTCGAAAAACGCTCCTTTCCCGCCCCACCGACCTTCGCCTGGCTCCCCCACTTGGCCGTCTCCCCGGGACCCAGCGCCTTCCCCTCGGGATCCTTTTTCGGTGAGGGCGGGGGGGGAGGAGCCCGAATTGGGCGGGGAGCGGCGCGCGGGTGGTCCAGCCTGTTCGGCTGGGCAGAGGCGGAGGGGGCGTGGCCGAGGGAAACGCCCCCTCGGAGGGCCAGGGCGTGGCCCGCCGGACCCTGCCTATAAATACTCCTCCCGCTGCGCCGGGCTGAGGAGAGGCGTGTGTGGCCGCGTGGGTGCAGGTGGTTTGTCGTGCTTCGCGAGCGTCCGTTGTTCCAGACCGTTTGCGCGGACGAGGCGCTGAGGGGTCTCCGTGCTTCAAAGCAGCCTTTGCTCTCTCCTTCCCAGCTCGGTGGGGTCCTCGACTCGGGACAGCGTCTGAAAGGGCTTTTCTGTCCCCCCCCCCCCGGCCAGGTGAGAGCCGTCGCGCTTGTTTACGCCCACTCCGTCGGTCTTTGAGCCAGCGGCTGGTGGGGAAAGCTCTGGGCTGGGGGCGAGGAAACGGGGGCGGTCGGACTGGCTGGGGAGGATGTGAAAGGGTGTCGAGCGCTGGGTCCGGTGCGCATTTTGTTGAGTCGACCTTGCTGGGTTGTTCTGAGGGCGGGAGGGGGGAGAACCAAGTAGAGGGAATGTGGGGGAGTACGAGGCCAAACAAACCTGATCCGTCCACCCCCCGTCCCGCCTCCCAGTCTGCCCCATTCTTTCAAAAAGAGAAGTTTGGAAAAACTTTCAAAAGTTTTGCGCCCCGCCCCCCACTCTTCTCATCTACTGGACTTGAGCGTCTGACCCCCCCTTCCCCCCAAAGATGACTTTCTTTTGCAGTTGGGCTTTTTTTTTTTTTTTGCTCCCCCCATTGTTCTGCCAATGTGGATACTTGGATACCCCGAGATGTTTGCTTGCCTTCCTTGCTTAGCGGTTAAATTTACCGTTCATTGGAAATTTGGCGATATAGGAAGAAATGGAGTAATTCAGGCTTTCCTTTAAAAAAAGAAAAGAAAAGCAAATGGGGCGGGGGTGCCTTCTCTGGTCAGCTAGGTTTTGAGGACCACCAATTTCCCAGGATGGATTATGGGGGACCCCAGATGAGCCTGCTTGTTTTGATGGGCTGGCAGAATTTATACGGAATGGATTCTCTGTTCCTAAAACCTGAATTCATACACTTATCTCTTATCTCTATATATCTATATCTATCTATATCTATATCTATTTGTGTTACAACCCCTGGTATGGTATTTATTTATCAGTACAAATACAACATACACACACACACACACACACACACACACACACATATACATCTATATCTCTATGCATCTATATATCTAGATATAGATATATCTATATCTATCTATCTATCTCTATCTATCTATCTATCTATCTATCTATCTATCTATCTAGAGAGATAGAGATGATAGATCTCTCTCTCTCTCTATCTCTCTATCTCTCTTATCATATATATGTGTGTGTGTGTTGTATTTGTACTGATAAATAAATAAAGGGAGACTAGTATAGATCTATTTCGAGCTAATTAGCTCTCATCAGCTAGCCATACCCTTACTGGGATTTGAACCTGGGCTGTATTATATATTAGGCAGGAGTCTTAGCCACTAAGCCACAGGCTCTCCTCCTTATCACACAAATCTATCTAAAATTGCATTTTTGAAAGACTGGCTTTCAAAAGTTTATTCTAAGTCTTCAGTCTGCTCTCCCCCCCCCCCTGTCTGGAGTTGCAGAATGTTTAAGCAAATTCACCTGCTTCTGAAGCAATATGATGGTTTTATTTTGGATTGCCCGGTTTTTGAAATGGTGGGAGTTTAGGTCAGTGTTTGGGGCAACTTAAGATGTGGCTAAGACTCCTTAATTCTGGGCGTTGAATCCATACATCCAGGTTGAGAGCCACTGATTTAAATGACTCTTGTTTTAACTTTGAAAAGTGCAGCTGAGCTGACATATCAGTCTGTTCACCCTGTTGAATGACAGCATGTAAGAAGAGTAGCAACAGAAGTGAATATTTGTAGCTCAGGATTGAACTGTGGGGTCCTAGGTGCTCTCTGTGCTTGTTGGTTTTCTTGCAGACATTTCATTACCCAACTAAATAACATCATCAGTGCTAGAAGGAAGTGTGATTTGCTCTTTACATATATATTTAGAGAGCAAACTCCACTTCCCTTCTAGCACTGATGATGTTACTAAGTTGGGAAAAGAGATGTCTACAAGAAAACAACCAAGCATAGAGAGCACCAAGGACCCCACAAGTTGATTCTCTTCAAAATCAAAGTGAAAATTCCCTAAACTAGGCATTAGAGTTAAGATGACTAAGTTTTCTTGTAGTATTTGGCCATCTTTATCTGTTTAATAGGGTAGAAGTTAGGGAGGGAAGGCTGAAAATATTCCCACAAACACTCTAAACTAGAATTAGCAAAAATGTGGTAGGTTTACATGGCATTGCTATCAATCAATGGAGCAGAAGTTGCCTTCAGAAGCTGTGGGAGCTTCATCACTGAAAGCTTTCAAGAAGAGGCTGGACTGCCATTTGTCAGGAACGGTGTAGGGTCTCTTGCTTGGGAGTGGGGGACACGACTGGATGACCTACAAGCTCCCTTCCAACTCTGTTAATGTGGACTTCAACTTATGGTGATCATGGTGGCTCAGGGATTCTGGGAGTTGAAGGACTGACTTCTGGAAGGTGCCCAGCTGCGTTTGCATTTCCAGGTGCAGCACTAATCCCTGCCCTTGTAGGTGGCACCGGATTCTCTTGTGGTTGCATGTTCTGAATATGTGAAGGAAGAGTTTGCTTTTAGGTTTGGTGAATCCTTCAAGGGAGAATTCCTGGAGATCCATAGATCCATGTCCCTCAACCTTTGTAAGAAGAGGGTCCTGCAAAGCTTCTCACTGATTTTCTGACTTGGGAAGGATGGCCACAAGAGAGTCCGTGTTCACCCTTCCCATTTCGACAGCAAAAGGTCTCCTTTGCCCTTCTTGGATAAACACATGAAACAGCTGGATTCCTCTCGATAGTTGGGCTGGCCTTGGAAGAGGGCTAGATCTCTGTGGGAGGTTCTTCCTGCGATTGCAACAAGTTGTGGCAAAGGGCTGTTCCTTGGCCCGGTCATTGCTTTTGTGATGAGCTGCCTTAGGAGTTGTGCCCAGATCGTTTCTTGTTAAAACACAAGAAACAAGTGTGCGTTAATTCCATTTCTGGAATTTGTTGAATTATTGCTCTGCTCTGTAAAAACCAATCTGGGGAACAAAAATATTCTTATGCCTACCAATTGATAGAGGAAGGATTTCTGTGTGCTTAAAGCTGAGCCTTTCGTATCCTGTTACTCTCAATCCTCAAATCTCATAGATCCATGATGGCGAACCTACGGCACAGAGCCCTGTCTGTGGGCACGCGTGCCATCACCAGCTGCTCTTCTGGTTTATGGCACACATGAATGTGCTGGCCAGCTGGTCTTCATGGGTGCTGGAGCACTAGAAAATGCCCCAAAACCAGGCTGTTTTCGGGCATTTTTGGGGCCGTTTTCAGGGTGTTTTTGCAAAAGCTTTTTTTTCGCCTTCCCCAGCCTCCAGAGGCTTTTTAGGAGCCTGGGGAGGGCAAAAAGAGCCTCCCCCCCCCCGCAGGCTTCAGAGACCGTCCCTCAAGCCTTCAGAACGCTTAAAACCACCCTCCGAGCAAACCAGAAGTGACTTCCAGGTTGCTCGGAGGGTGGTTTTAAACGCTCCGAAGGCTTCAGGGAAGCCTCCGGACAGTCCCTGAAGCCTCCGGAGGGCCTCTGGGGGGTCGGCAGAGGCTCTTTTCGCCCTCCCCAGGCTCCTATAAAGCCCCTGGAGCCTGGGGAGGGCAAAAAAACATGTAAAAATGGGGGGTGTCGCGCGTTGTGCGCGCATGCGCACTGGGAGGTGTCGCGCGTTGCGTTATGGGTGTGGCACGCCTGCACTCGACCTCCCTGCGCTCCCCCCACTTGTGGCACGCGAGCCAAAAAAGGTTCGCCATCACTGGTCTAGACTACCTGTATCTAGAACTGTTCTGAGTAACTTCCTAAAATTAAAACTCAGTAATATAACAAAACTAACACGCCAAATAGTGCAAAACACAACTGGTGTATGGAGAGAGATCCCAAAAAAGCTCCAAACTATGTACTATGCCCACTATAAAAGTGGACCTGCCCCAGGCTTGGGTAAAGAACCAGATTTTCAAAGATCCCCAGAAGGCAGACAAGATGCAGCCATTTTGATTCCCAAGGGGGCTGATGGAAGGCAATGAGAGAGAAGGCCATCTCCTGGGTCTCATAAGGTGGCATTGGTTAATTGGAGGGACCCAGGATAAGTCCCAGCAAAGCACCTGAAGGCCGAACCAGAAGCAATGGATGGAAGCTAATCAAGGAGAGAAGCAACCTAGAACTAAGGAGAAATTTCCTGACAGAACAATTAAGCCGTGGAAAAAACTTGCCTCCAGAAGTTGTGGATGCTTCAACACTGGAAGTTTTTCAGAAAAGATTTTGTCTGAAATGTTTAAAGATTCCCTGTCTGACCAGAGGATTGGACTAGAAGACCTCCAAGATCACTTCCAGCTCTGTTGTTTTGTTAAGTGCGGTATGTTGGAGTGAATTGGGCGGGCAGATATTATAGGAGATAGCCTGTTTCCCTGAATATAAGACCTCCTCGGATAACAAGCCCAATCTGGTTTTTAGCGCATGCGCTAAATAAGCCCTTCCCAAAAATATTGCAACGCAGCAGCAGCCATGAGGTGACCACAATCGATGCCTCCTGCACCTCAAAAATAATAAGACCTCCCTGAAAATAAGGCCAAGTGCTTATTTTGGCAGTCAAAAGAAAATAAGACACATTTCTGACCCTATCTTATTTTTGGCAAAACACGTCTCAATTATCTACACCCCCTGCCATGGAGGCCTTTATAAGTGACAGCAAGCATCTTGAATTGCACCCAGAAGCCAAGATCTACCTTTGCATAAATGTATCTTTGATGACATTTCATTGGATCAGACCACTTTTAGTTTTGCTTATCCGTTGTGAAGGAGAAGGAATTCCAAAAGGGAAATTCCATGAGTGATAGATGGCTTGATCCTCTTCAAAAATTAAATCTTTAGGTTTAAGCAATCTAAGTTGAGAAGCAAAAGCTGCAGATAAATCGGCAAACATACGTGGTTTGATACCTTGACTATCAACTTTTCCTTTTCTTGTTAGGCTAACAGACTAATTAAGCATTTTTTTTCCAGCAAGCAAAAAGCTCTTTATTTAAGTTGTGTTGTTCATACCCGTAGATGAAAAGAAAGCCAAATTTTAGGTGGAGTAAAACAGTTCAACAAAGAGAATTCTTTGGTATAGCGCTGAATTTCTTAGGAGCTTCATATAAGCAGAGATGACTTCTGGGATATGATTTCATGTTCTGTATGTAACTTAAACGAAACCTGAAGCATGACGTTTCCAGGTGTGTGATATAGATTCTGTTCCCATAATTCTTGGTCAGAAAGGAGATTCTTGGCATTGTAGCAAAGGATACTGGGAATTAGGAGAGCCCAGAGAAGGAGATTGTTTTCCTGAAACAACAACAAATATTTCCCTTTGTGATTTCAGAAAGAAGCCTTTATTTTATTCTGCATATAGGAGCCTCTCATTTCACCAGAGTGACTCTAGAATTGCCACAGCACATATAAAAGCAAGTTACCAAAAACAGCTAAAACAATTTATAAAGATATCCCAGATGAAAAATCAATCTTCAGGAAACTCGGAAGCACGACCACAAAATCATTTAACAACGATAGTACATGCAGGTACACAAACATAGCTAGATATAGTAGCTACTGCTTTCCTTCTTACATCAACACAACTCTTTTGTTACTTTTATGATTATTACTTAGTTTCATTTGAAACAAAGGTATGTTTTCAAAGATGTATTGATCTGCGAATAAACAGTTAACTATCTAAATCTGTATTGTTTTGAGATCAGCCAAGGCGATCGATGCTCGTTCAGTAGCATCCCCACAAAATTTATTGAGCGCTAGAAATTGGGTTTATTTGCACGATCAATTGGTCTTCTAAAGGGTTACGACTGCATGACAATTCAGCTCCTTGTTTTTCATTTGGGCAATGGAGGCAATAGGTTTGGTTATCTTGGGCATGGAAGTGCATGCTTGGATGTGGGACTGAGCATTAAAACGAGCACGGGTGCGAAATCAAGATAAATGCCATTTGGAAAGGGAGTGAAAAAAGATGCTTGTGATGAACATGGCTGACTATTGCTCCACACTGTTTATCCTTAACTCCTGCCAGAATAAGAAATAGCCAGTTGATTTTGGCCATTTGGGCAGAGATGAACGGTTGTCGCACAAGGAATAAACTGTTATGAAACGTAGGCATTCATTCAAGTCGAAGTTTTCCTGGGTGCTTTGGAAATTCAACAGATAAAAGGACCTCTGTGCATACGAAAGGAACAAGAGATGGCAGATTATCTGTACAACATGGCTATTGTTTCCCCTGAAAAATGACAAAGGAGCATTCTTCCATCTCTGCCCAGATCCTATCAGAGAAAGCTAAGATCTGGGTTGTACAAGGGTGAAAATTCAGGGCCGTGTTTCGATTGGCAGATATCGCTGAGCCTCTGCCCTTATCTGTAGCTGCAGATATTACCAGCTTAATTGTCTTACTTAGGCGATTTTTGCTGACACCAGTGTCATTATTTTATGTGATGGATGGGAAGAAATGTATTCCTGGGAGAAGAAAATCTGTCCCAGGGAAATGGATGGCCCTGTTTTCTCTTACCTTCTTAAGCAGAATAACATAGTCTACTTGGTCCCCTGCCTATAGTAGTTACGTAAATGTGTCAGGTCCCTTTAGAATCAGAATTGTAAATCCTGGCTCTTGTGAAAGCTAGGCTTTGTACCGGTAGAAGAGAATATTTGTAGCTCAGGTTGAACTGTGGGGTCCTTGGTGCTCTCAGAGCTTGGGGGTTTTCTTGTAGACGTTTCATTACCCAGCTAAGAAACATCATCAATGCTAGCCTAGCCTAGCCTAACCTAGCACCGATGACGTTACCTAGATTGGTAATGAAACGTCTGCGAGTAAAGCACCAAGACCAGAGGGCACTAAGGAAGCTGCCATACATTGTGTTGTGTTTTAATTTGGTAGCCTGTCAATGTGCATGCTCAATCCTTCTGGGTCAAGATCGTGTTGTGATCAATTTTAGTAACAAAGTAATAGCATAGTTTAAATTACCAATGAACAGAGGTGGAAGGGACCTTGTAGGTCACCTAGTCAAATCCCCCGCCCAGGCAGGAGACATAGCACCATTTCTGACAAATGGCAGTCCAATCTTTTCTTGCAAGCCTCCAGTGATGAAACTTCCAAAGGCAACTTCTGTTCCATTGGTTGATTATCCTCTCTGTCAGAAAATTTCTCCTTATTTCCAGGTTGACTCTCCTTGATCAGTTTCCATCCATTAATCCTTGTCTGGCCTTTGGGTTCCTTGGAAAATAGCCTGACCCCTTCCTCTCTGTGGTAGCCCCTCAAATATTGGAACACTGCTATCCTGTCTCCCTGGTCCTTCTCTTCTCTATACTAGCCATGTCCAGTTCCTACAACCGTTCATTGTATGTTTTAGCCTCCAGTCCCCTAAACCTCTTTGTTGCTCTTCTCTGCACTCTTTCTAGAGTCTCAACATCTTTTTTATAGTGTGGTGACCAAAACTGAACGCAGTATTCTACACGTGGTCTTACTAAGGCTTTATCGAGTGGTATAAGTGCCATAAGAAAGTTCAACAGTACCGAATCAGGCATTTAAAAAGGTCCTATTAGGCTGAATCCAGGTGTGTGTGTGTGTGTCTGTGTGTCCCAGCCCATGCAGCCACTTGCTTCTTTAACAACCTGTCCCCTGATTGGCTACATCGCTAATTGTAAAGCAGTTTTGTACAATGCTTTGCTGACGTTATCCTGAAACTTTTACCCTTTTAAAACTTTTTGGGAATGTTGAGCATCTGCAGTTTTATGTAGTCTCAGCATTTCAGCCTCAGGCCTTCCTGGTGCGTTCTTACCATTCCTTGCGGATGAAATGCAAGTTCCCAACTGTCCGGAGGGCACCCAGGAGACGCTTGTGCTGTGTTCTTGTGTAATTTTTAATTGCGGTTGAAGAGCAGCAAATGGTTGTTTTTTTTAAAAAAAATACAATTAACATTATGCTGCAGATCTTACCTAACTCTTGCAACTTCAACTTTGACCCGCCTGTGAAAACTTTAATCGGGTTGCCTCCTAGACTGGAACAGGCAGAGCTTACTGATAAGGTTAAAGGAGTTTGATGAATTTTGGGTTTGTTGAGCGAGAAAATTGTGAAGTTTGGACGCCATGGCTTCAGTTGAGTTAATAAAAGAATGCATGAGTTTTATAGAATCAGATGTACAGATGTGGCATCCTATCAAAAAAAAATCATACTTTGGACATGTTTTTGCAGAACTTCATATTCCATAAATGAAGCTACCCATTTTGGGTAGCTTGATTTTTTTTTTCATACAATATTTTTCTCGTGGCTAGTTTTCTACGTCGTGAATCAAAAATAAAATTTAAACAAAGCAAAACGAGAAATTTTCCTGCTGATTTCTGTGGCTTTGCTTACCAGAATGGTTCTTCCCCAACTATTTTGCTACACCGCGCACGGCACAATTTTTGTCGTGTTCCAATTATGTTGGGATTGAATTCCCAAACCATCTCCATGATGGCTGTGGGATCCTACTTGTCTAAAAGTTTTCCAGTTGAGAAAGTCTTGTTTCACGATCATATCCACTATAAAGAAGGAAAACAGGTGGTGCTGTAATTTCCATGTTGCGAATCTGAAATATTGTGTCACAGCAGAGATACATATAACAGAATTAAAATCATCCCAGTGTTAACAGCAACAGAGGAAGGTTCTTTTGGGCCAGTGTTCATTGACCTAAAATCTGGGTTAATCTGATATGCAAATCAATGACTGGAAATAAACATATTCGCTGTAGGACTGGGAGCTTGGGACCCTTATCTTCCTTTCAGAAGCGTGGAATGCAGGATAAAACTATTTGCAATCTTTTAATTATGTGGGCACCTGGTGGCTTTTGCAGACTTCGGATCTCTGCTGGGTTGGATGAGATCAGATTTCTGACCCCAATCGTTGAGCAAATATCACCCAACAGAAAGTCCTGTGCTGTACTTCTAAGGCTGAGATCAAGGACATTTGGTTTCAAACCGTGGCTTGATGTATTGCCTTGATTTGAGAGTTTACATCTGTGATGGCGAATTTATGGCACGCGTGTCCAAAGTGTCATGTGGAACCATGTCACCTGGCATGTGCGGCATCGCCCGTTCCTCTTCGTGTGTGTAGCAGTGCCGTAAACTGGAAGAACTGGTCTTCTGATTTTCAGCATGAGCATGCCCGCTGGCCAGCTGATTGCTGCGCATGCATGTGTGACAATAACTGGAAGACTAGCTGGCCAGTGCGCATGTGCGTGCCAGAAACTGTAAGTTCATTTTCTGGTGTGCACACGCCCCCTGGGCAGTTCCTCTTCCATGTTGTGGCTCAGACGAGCGCATGTGTGCATGGGCTCCCTTTTCGGCACTCGATCAACGTAGAGAAATCTTGCTTCATAATGCAATGCGCCCCCTTCTTAAGACACCATTTTGTATCTGATTTTTAGACGATCCATCTTGACTCCCTTGAAGAAGCGGGGGAGAGAAAGCTAGATTTCGCAAGCCTTAACGTCGACTCCTCTACGCTGGTTAAATATAGCATAGACTAGTGTTTCTCAACTTCGACAGAATGCTGGCTGGAGAATTCTGGAGGTTGAAGTCCACGCGTCTCAATGGCCATGGTTGGGAAACACTGCGTGGTGACCACGGTTTGAAAACTGAAATTTGGCTAATCTGGGTTTGATTTCTCTCTCTCTCTCTCTCTCTCTCTCTCTCTGCGAAGAGATAGCATAGTTTGACAATGCTCTTAAAGCCACTGATTTCATTGTGTCCCGGTTTATTTAGCCAGCCTCAGGACAGACAACCAAATCAATGTGGCTTTATTTGACTTTAGGTAGAAAGGCCACCTTGCTCAGATGTCCACGTGATGGGCAAAGTCCTTAATTTTAACAGGGCTTTTGAACTTTACCCAGAGAAGGAAAATGTGCTGATCAATTTCACCCACAGCCAGAATTGTTTGGTGCAGTGGGTGCGTTCAGGCTCATTAAACCTTTGCAGCCTGCATCTAGGCCATGTTTACAAAGGTTAGAAAGTGGTATTTGCTCATGTTGGCCCAAGGAGAGCTTGCACTGAGATACTCCTGCTAAGAGAATGGCTTGGTATTTTTTTTCTCAACAGAGCAATGCAAAGTCTTTGTAAAGCGGTTGGGTTTTAGAGGAAACATCGAGGCTGCTAAAATGAACTCACCTCGATTAATTCAGAAAGAGAATAGAATAGAATTGTTGGAAGAAATGTCCTTCTGGGTTCAGTTCCAAGTGGAGAAAAAGACACTGGAAACATGGAGGCTGCTTGGGAAGATGGTTTAATGGTGGACAGGATCACATGGCTTGCGGTCCTGGGGGGAAAGGGAAGCGATGCTGAGAGTCCCTGGGTTTTATGCCCTCTCTGGGCTTTTGAATTTGAGCTTGTGTTGTGATTGGTTGCCAGACTCCCATGCGACCACGCAGGGGCAATTCTGTAGGCTGTCCTGAGTCCCAGGCTTGGATGATTCTTGCTGGGTGATGATGTAATGAAAGGGCTTTGGGATCCCTATTATTGCTTTGCCTGAAGAAGGTAGACCTTTTGTTATGTAGAATAGACTGGCTCAGCCCTTAATGGCCCATTGACCAAGGTGGGGGTGAGTTTCTGCCTCCCTTTTTAGGGGAAATATTCTGTCCTTTTAATATTTCCTAAAATATCTCATTTTTATAGGAGAGGGATGGGCACTAACTTCCTACAGAATAGAATAGAATGGAATTGGAATTCTTTATTGGCCAAGTGTGATTGGACACAAAAGAGTCTTTGGTGCATATGCTCTCAGTGAACATAAAAGGAAAGAAAGAAAAAAAAAGAAAAAAAAAACATTCATCAAGGATCATAAGATGCAACACTTAGTGATAGTCATAGGTTACAAATAAGCAATCAAATCATACTAGGAAACAAACAGATTAATATAAATTGTAAAAATACAAGCAACAATGGTTATAGCTTGTAAACAGCTTGTAAAAAATACCTTGTAAATATCAGAGATCTGACCAAGTGTTGTACTAAAGCCCCTTTTGCACATGGAGAAAGAGAAGGAGTTGCTGCAGAATTTTCTGTGCGTTGAGGTTGGGAAACAGAAACCAACTGCAGCTAAATTTGGCCAAAGTCTTCAGACTTATTTCTAACCCAGTGTGCTTTTTTCTGCTTGAAATTTATTCCATTTTGTAATGATCTCTTGGTCTGCCTTCTGACATTAAAGCTGGTCAAGACAATTGGCAAAAAAATTTAAAAAATTGGATAAATGCAGCATCGATAGCCGAGAATTTTGAGAGCATGTTCTATTTCTGCTGTTTGATTGTGTTCCTGAAGTCTTAAACTTCCGTTTACTAAATGTTGCTTGCTTTTCAGTTCCTTGATAAGACTTTCAATCATTAAACGACTTCCTGAAATCCAGACACTCACACACCCCTCAAAAACCATAAAGCCACCAAATATTTGCCATTCTCTTTGGAGGCGAGAGTTTAACCCCCATCCACCCCAAGAGGGTAAACTAAGGAATCTTTTGATGCATTTGAAAAATTATTAAGAGTTAAAAACTTTCTGAAAATGGATTCCATCAAAGATGAATGGACAAGTGGAACAGACTTTGTGTCAGATGCAGAAATCAACACTGGAAAACAATGGACTTTTGTTTATTTCCCTAGAGGCATCATCAGTACAGAGCTTAAAAGTTAGCTGTTTTGGGAGAGTCCAAAAATTTGGCATGTATAAACTGTTATTTATTAGGTGAATGGGTAGAAGCAGAACTGTTTTTTGCATTCTTCTGTCTTCCATTTCCCTCATAAAAGGATACAGTCCTAAATAAATATTATTTAATTGCAGGAAAAATAAATAGATTTGCACTGTAGTGTGTTAACCTGGAGGCAGATTTTTTTTTAAAGAAGAAATCAGATGTTTGGAAGATGTTTTATTTAGCATGTTACGAATGGGATATTTTTTTTAGTCCAGTGCTGCCTTGGGCTCCAAAAAATTATATTGCAAGCAGCAGTCTTCAGCGAAACTGTAAATTGCACATTTCCTGCTTTCTTTGGTAGAGTTCCTTCCCTCAAACAGTTATGGTGGGTGGCATTAAAGAGACAAGTTAGGACATTAGGGGTTTTTTAAAACTTTGTTTTCAATCCTCTGGGTTGATTCAAGGAAACATGTTTATTGTTAGACCTGCCACCACTTAAACCTCTAAATAGACATTATCCTTGGCTCCATTTAGAATAGAGTAGAGTAGAATAGAATAGAATAGAATAGAATAACAGAGTTGGAAGGGACCTTGGAGGTCTTCTAGTCCAACCCCCTGCCTAGACAGGAAACCCTATACCATTTCAGACAAATGGTTATCCAACATCCTCTTGTTCAGAAAGGTATAGTTTTATTAGAAGTCGGGATAGCAGTAGTGCAGGGGGTGTCAAGCTTGATTTCATTGAGGGCTGCATCAGGGATGTGTTTGACTTTGGGGGGGGCATGATGTGTGTGTGTGATCATGGTGGGCTTGGCCAACTCGGCGTCACTGGTGGCCCGAGCACTTTGCCAGCGAAAGCAGGCTCCCGAGTTCCGTTTTCAGCTGCAACTGCCTCCTGCAATCCCATGCCAGCAAAAACAGAGCTCCTTTTTTGCTAGCCGAGGCACTGTGGACCAGATCTAAGCACCCTTGAGGCCTTGAGCATGACACCCCTGCAGTAGTGCGTAGCCAGAACTGAGAATTGTGCGCCAAAATTCCCAAGTTCAGCTTTTCCCTCCCTTAACTCCCTCCCATCGCTGACCACCCCATGACCAATCAGGTTCAAGCAAGATGTTTTCAAAATGGTCACTTCAATGCAGCTGCCGCCTTCTCCCAGCCGGGTGACCTTGAAGCAGCATCACGGGGAGATACAGCTGTTACTTTTGCTTTCCCCCTCCACTCCCACCCCTCCCCAGAGTCTATGGCAGACTGTCACCATGAAGCACAAGCAAGTGTGAGGTGATAGCCACTGTTCATATTGTTTTACTTTACAAGTGATCTTCTGTTGCTTTAATCAAAATCAAATCCAAGCAGAAAATCACAGAAATGATTTCCAATCGTATATGCAACATAGAGAATATTAATAAGTGACCTCCTTAGAAGCATCTTATAATAACTGCTCTGATAACTAAATTTTTGACTGATCTTCTAAACTGACTGAATCAACCGAATCTTATGAACCAACTTACACATACAACTAATGAAGGAGAGGAGCAACCTAGAACTAAGAAGTTTCCTAACCATGGGAAAAATTAATCGATGGGATGGCTTGCCTCCAGAAATTGTTCTCCATCACGGGAGGATTTAAGAAGAGACTGGACAGTCACTTGCCTGGAATAGTATAGTACATCTGCTTGGGCAAAGGGTTGGACTAGAAGTCCCTTTCCAACTCTGTTATTCTGTTATCATAGGAAGCACTGCCAGAGCATACTTGCTTCCAAATACCCTCCCACGACCCTGTATTGTGGGAATTCTTAAAGGAAAGTAGATTTATTCAAGTTCAGTGGAGTTTGGGGAGCATGCCTTAAAAGCAGATAAAAACATTAAGCCAAAGAGAGAGCCCAGCTGAACTAACCTTGTTCTTGTTGTTAGTTGCGAAGTCGTGTCCGACCCATCGCGACCCCATGGACAACGTTCCTCCAGGCCTTCCTGTCCTCTATCATCCTCTGGAGTCCATTTAAGTTCACGCCGACTGCTTCTGTGACTCCATCCAGCCACCTCATTCTCTGCCGTCCCCTTCTTCTTTTGCTCTCAATCGTTCCCAGCATTAGGCTCTTCTCCAGTGAGTCCTTCCTTCTCATTAGGTGGCCAAAATATTTCTGTTTCCTCTTCAGGATCTGACCTTCTAAAGATCAGTCAGGGTTGATCTCCTCTAGGACTGACCGGTTGGATCACCTTGCAATCCAAGGGACTCGCAGGAGTCTTCTCCAGCACCAGAGTTCAAAGGCCTCCATTCTTTGGCGCTCAGCCTTCCTTATGGTCCAACTTTCACAGCCATGCTTTGCAACTGGGAAAACCACAGCCTTGACTATACACACTTTTGTTGGCAGGGTGATGTCTCTGCTTTTTAGCATGCTGTCTAGATTTTCCATAGCTTTCCTCCCCAGGAGCAGGCATCTTTTATTTTTTTGGCTGCAGTCCCCATCTGCAGTGATCTTGGAGCCCAGCAAAATAAAATCTGTCACTACCTCCATTTCTTCCCCATCTGCCAGGAATTGAGAGGGCCAGATGCCATGACTAATCTTACAGAAAACAAAAATTATACAATATATGGACCTACACCAACCTGGATGTCCCCATGTGGCTTGAAATCATATGTTTTTGCTTTTTGGTACTGTGTGATAATATGTATTCAAATGCACTATCTGATAATCCGGCGCTGCCTGCCCAGGTATTTATTTATCCCAACCCTCCTTCCATGAACATCGCCACAATTTCTAATGTTGGATTCCCCCCCCCCCTTACCAGAGGGAGCCCCCTTGTGGAGTACTGTAAAGCCGTTACCATGGCAACTCCACAGCACTGGACAGTAGAAGCCATTTTAAGGCAGTATGGTAGAAGCCATGTTAAGGCACAACAGGCTGTATACTAACAGAACACACACACCGAGGGATGTTAGGGATTTCTTACCCCCACAGTATTTGTTTCCAGAGAGTAAGCACTGTTCGGTCATTAAATGAACTGTTGCAAGTCGAGGACTACCTGCATTCATTAACTCTGCGAAACAAAAATGTGATTGCACCTTCTTGATTCAGATTTTGAGGGAATTTAACAGTAGAGAATGAGTGTCCACCTTGGTGCTTCCCAACCTTGACAACTTTTAAGAGGTGTGGACTTCAACTTCCAGAATTCCCCTGGTTGGGGAATTCTGGGAGTTGAAATCCACACCTCTTAAATTTGCCTTGTTTGATAAACACCACTCTACTATTTTGGCCAGATCTCTCATTTTGAAAGCAGCCAGGAATTAGGCGCATTAAGCCACACTTTTTGTCACACTCCTTGCAACCCCTTTGAAAAATGCCCAGGAAACCCACCCAGAAGGATGCTCAACGGGTCAGGAGGGGGTGACCTCTCTGCCGAAGGCTTTTGCTTTAGCCTTGCCGTTCTCCTTGCCCTGCTGGAAAACAATTGCGGCATAATTAATGTCCATTCTCCGTAAGGAGCGTGACAGAGTCAAGCGTTAATCCTTAACGAAACAGGGCAAGAATGGGCATTTAATGAGATTGAAGCCGAGGGAAGCTTGCTAAGGCTGTGGGAAACAGGTAGATTATGCTACAAGACTTTTTGTGGCCCTTGTGAGTTGGCTGAAGGGAGAGGAAATGGGTCTCAACATTTCACATTGTGATATTTTAGACAAAGGAGAGCTGCTTGGGCTGTATATAAATGTAGCACATCGGGTGATCTTTAGCAACAGCACTTAGGATTTACATACCGCTTCACAGGGCTTTTACAGCCCCCTCTAAGCATTTTATAGAGTCAGCCTATTGCCCCCAACAATCTGGGTCCTCATTTTATCCACCCTGGAAGAATGGAAGGCTGAGTCAACCTTGAGCCTGGTGAGATTTGAACTACCGGCAGTCAGCAGAAGTAGCCTGCAGTACTGCACTCTAAACACTGTGCCACCGTGGCTCATGAACAAATACAATTTAAAAACAAATACAGTGACAATGTTGGAGCAAGTTTATAACTGGATAGGAGACCACCAGGCCATCACAGAGTTGGGAACTATTTTGTTTTTAAAAAAGTACAGGTAATCCTTGAGCCCAAGATTTCTGTGGTTAAGCAAGACAGTTAAATGAGTTTTGTCCCCTTTTATAACCTTTCTTGCCATGGTTGTTAAGCAAATTGCTGCCACTGTTGAAGTTAGTAACACGGTTGTTAAGTTACAGATTAGGTGGGAGACCACCAGGCCATCATCACAAAGTTGGGAACTTTTAAAATATATATATATATGTATATATACCGGTAGATAGTCCTTGACTTACAACCACAATTGAGCCCAAAATGTCTGTGCCTAAGCAAGATGGTTGTTAAGTGAGTTTTGCCCCATTTTGTGACCTTTCTTCCCACAGTGGTTAAGCGGATCACAGTAACACGGTTGTTAAGTGAACCTGGCTTCCGCATTGACTTTGCTTGTCCGAAGGTCTCAAAAGGGGAATCACATAACTCTGGGACACTGCCACCGTCATAAATATGAGTCAGTTGCCAAGTGTTTGAATTTGGATCGCGTGACCAGGGGAATGCTGCTATGATCGTAAGTGGGGAAAACGGTCGTAAGTCCCCCTTATGTGGCTTTATTTTTCTCTGTACTGTTGCAATTTTGAACGCTCACAAAATGAGCTGTTGTAACTTGAGGACTACCTGTGTAGAAGGAAAGCATTAACAGGTCACTTCTGCACTGTTGACAAAACGTTATATATTGATCTGTCGAGGGTGTTTTTAACCCCGCTTAAGCCACGTTTCTACACATTTGTGTTGGGCACTGTTTACATTTCACACATTAGAGGAGGATGAGTCATTTGGGGCAAGGATCCAATGTGGTTGCCCTGCGTGTGGGAAAAGTCAGGATTTTTACATTTTTCTTTCTTCATAGCGGAAAGTTTGTTTTACGTTTTCTTTTTTTTTTAAGAACCCAAAGAACATTGCATGTTCTTTACTGGACTTTTCGCGTTAAAATGGCGGGAAATGGTGCAGCAGTTGTGTTGGGAGGCCAAAGTCCGAAGCTGGCAGCCACTCCTGAATACTGTATTGCAAACAGTCAGCTTTGCAGCTGTGAGAGGAAAAAAAAGATCTGTAGGCCAAATATAATTCAAGTGATTTCTTCCCCGCGGTTAGAAATGGCAAAATCTCCTGATCCTTGGGTGGATCCAGAATAGAATGGAATGGGAATAGGAATAAGAATAGAATTGTATTATCTCTTTAAATGTACTCTAATCAACATGCATTAAAATGAAATTGCATTGCATTCCGCTCTCAAAAGATAACCATTATGCATATACACACATATTTGACATAGAGAGACATCACATATATATGGCGGATGGGAGGGGGGAAGTATTGCATTGCTTAAGAAATGGATCAATACAATACAATACAATAGTAGAGTTGGAAGGGACCTTGGAGGTCTTCTAGTCCAACCCCCTGCCTAGGCAGGAAACCCTATACTGTTTCAGACAAATGGCTATCCAGCATCTTCTTAAAGACTTCCAGTGTTGGGGCATTCACAACTTCTGGAGGCAACTTCTGTTCCACTGATTAATTGTTCTAACTGTCAGGAAGTTTCTCCTCAGTTCTAAGTTGCTTCTCTCCTTGATTAGTTTCCACCCATTGCTTCTTGTTCTACCCTCAGGTGCCTTGGAGAATAGCTTGACTCCCTCTTCTTTATGGCAGCCCCTGAGATATTGGAACACTGCTATCCTGTCTCCCCTAGTCCTTCTTTCTCTTAAGCTAAACATACCCAGTTCCTGCAACCGTTCTTCATATGTTTTAGTCTCCAGTCCCCTAATCATCTTTGTTGCTCTTCTCTGCACTCACTTTGAGCCTGCCCAGCTTTGCTATTCTCTTGGCCCTCTGTGACATATCATCTCCCCCTTTGCTCAGGAATTACTGTATTTTTGGAGTATAAGACGCACCAGAGTATAAGACGCACCAAGATTTTGAAGAGGCACATTTTTTAAAAAAGGTTTTGCACTCTGCAGACCTCCTAAAATGGCATGTTTTTCGCAGGTCCTTTTTTTTTAAAAAAAAAGGGCAGGCATAGCCTTTAGGAGGGCTTGGGGGGCAAAAACAGTCAGAGTTTCGCTCATTTCTGCCCTCCCCAGACCCCAGGAGCACTCTACAAGCCTCCTAAAGGCTATGCACAGTCATTTTGGTGAAGGGGGCAGGGTTTTAGGAGGCCAAAAATGCTGTCTTCTGTGTATAAGACGCACCCAGGTTTTCAGTCTCTTTTTTGAAGGAAAAAGTTGCTTCTTACACTCTGAAAAACACGGTAAATAAGCAATCCTTGCTTATTTAATTCCATTCCCCAAATGTTTTGGGGGAGTTCCCTCATGATGCAGCTGCAATCTGTAAAGGCAGCCTCAAAATGTGGGACATGGTGTGAGCGGAGGCCCATCTGCCTGGGCTGACGACCCAGATTCATGCAGGATAGCCAGTCATCTTTTGCTTGAGCAAGGTTTGTTAATCAAGCCACCGCTCGTTGGATTCATGCACGGTTGTCAGCCGTTGGCACACCACTGGGGCTGCTTGCACACAGAACCAGAATCAAGAAGCCACCATTCTCTTCGTGCAAAACATGGATCCAGTCCTGATGCGCAAAGCATGTGTTTATGTGACGGCTGTGGGCTGTTCGGCTCAACGCTGAATGTTGTTCGGCATGGGAAGCTGCTTAAGTGAACAGGCCTGGCACATGATTCTGAGTGTTGCACCCACCGGTATTATCCAGCATGCACACCTCCACTCTGTTAGCTGGGATTCTGGAGGAAGGAAGTGGTGGGCCCATAGGCTGTAACCTCCTTCATCCTGCAGATGCCAAGACTTGGACATTCAGCTTCCAAATCTGCAGGCCAGGTTACATGGAGGCCAGAGGGAATGGCCATGAAGGCAGGAAGAAGAGCTGTTACTAAACCAGATAAGAGAAGCTAGAGCCCAATCCGAGAAAGTAACTTGAGAAAACATCTCGGACAAGCCCCTCCCTAATTCACACAAAGATAAAGAGAGGAAGGAGGGAAGCATATTCAGAATAACAGAGTTGGAAGGGACCTTGGAGGTCTTCTAGTCCAACCCCCTGCGCAAGCAGGAGACCCTATACCATTTCAGGCAAATCACTGTCCAATCTCTTCTTTAAAACCACCAGTGATGGAGTGCCCACAGCTTCTGGAGGCCAAGCTGTTCCGCTGATTGACTCTTCCAACTACAGGAAATTTCTCCTTAGTTCTAAGTTGTTTCTCTCCTCGATTAGTTTCCATCCATTGCTTGCAAGGTTCAGCTGCTATATCTGTTTCAATCAATAAATGGATGCCTGGTCCGTATTGGCAGCTTTGCCTTTTCATGCTTTCTTGAGAGTCGTCCCCAGTTGAAAGGGCTAAACTGAGCTAGAGATGCGCCTGTCTCCCTGAGATGCAGAAGGTAGCCAATGACTTTCCCCAAATCGACATGCTCCGTGTGTGTGTGTGTGTGTGTGTGTGTACGCAAACGATGGGTTTGCAGCTTCTCTTTCCGTCAGAAAGGCGAACAGGAGAGAACAAGTTGCATGCGGATTTTTAAAAAAAAACATATTTCTTATTTTATGAGGTATTTTTATGTGTGTATTGGGGAGGGGGTAGGAGCCTTATCTTGCGTACGTGCTCTCCGTATTAGTCACAAGGTGGATTTGCAAGGCATGCATGTGATTTATATTGCCGGAAACAGCCATGAGGGAACTCTGTCCTTGGGTTCTCTGAAGGTGCCTGAAGCTCTGGGTTATTTCTCGGTGTGGCCTGAACTCCCTCTGGAGGCAAGAGATAAGTCGGCAGACGGGAGCCATCCGTGCGGTCAATTCTTCACCTCCCCCGCCCCGTCCTTTTATAATGAGACAGGAGTTTTTAAGAAGAGACTGGACAGCCGTTTGTCTGAAATGGTATACAGGGTTGGACTAGAAGACCTCCAAGGAGGTTGGACTAGAAGACCTCCAAGGTCCCTTCCTGTTCTGTTATGACCAGGGTTTCACACACACACCTCTTTAGGAAGGAAGGAAGGTAGACTAGATAGCTTGGCTAAGTTTAACAAAGCATAAACTTTGGGGGGGGGGTCGAAGAAGAAACCCTTAATCAATATTTCTAAGCATGCTTAATTGACGGGCTCTTGTTTTGGATGCCTGAATCAGATCGACCTCCGGATGGAAAGGTTACGTTGGCTATTTGAAGGACAACTAATGAGAGAACTTGTCAGTGACCCCAAGCTGGCTGCGGCTGGATCCTCATTATGTGTTTTGCAAGTCTAGCAACTTGTCCTGTGAGGCCTCCAGACCCCCTGCTGTAAAACAGTAGGAGTATAGTCCCTCCCCTGGTTTTGTTCCTTCGTTTCATGTGATTTGCTTGAAGGGATTGACATGTTCAGCTCAAGATTTAAGATAGATTAACAGAGTTGGAAGATACCTTACAGGGCATCTAATCCAACCCCCCTCCTCCCCGCCCACTCAAGCAGGAGATCCTACACCATTTCTGACAAATAGCAGTCCAGTCTCTTCTTGAAAGTCTCAAGCGATGAAGCTCCCACAACTTCCAAAGGCAACTTCTGTTCCATTGGTTGATTGTTCTCACTGTCAGAAAGTTCCTCCTTATTTACAGGTTGAATCGCTCCTTGTTCAATTTCCATCCATTGTTTCTTGTCCGGCCTTTGGGTGCTTTGGAAAATAGCTTGACCCCTTCCTCTCTGTGCAGCCCCTCAAATATTGGAAGACAGCTCTCATGTCTCCCCTGGTTCTTCTCTTCACTAGACTAGCCATGGCCAGTTTCTGTAACCGTTCATCGAATGTTTTAGCCTCCAGTATCCCAATCATCCTGGTTGCTCTTCTCTGCACTTTTTCTAGAGTCTCAACATATTTTCTATAGTGTGGTGACCAAAACTGGATGCAGTACTCTAGCTGTAGTCTTACTAAGGCTTTATAGGGTGATTTTAGTACCTCACTTGATCTTGAATGTATCCCTCAATGCAGTTTAGAATTTCATTGGCTTTTTTTGGCCGCCACTGCACACTGCTGGCTCATAGACCCCCATGGAGTTCTTCTAATACTCAATCCTCATCCGGATTCTCTTTAAATTAGGGAAGTGAAGTCAAAACTCTGGCATGACTTGGCTTTATGGTTTGAGTAATGTCCCTTGATAATGGTAATTCTAATCATCTGTCCTCCTCTTAGAATGTCGACCAGGGAAGCTCTCGATAGCCTGGAGATCATGAGCATAACCTTGGGTGACCACCAAGTTGCTTCCTCTCTGCGTTTGTTTTATTTTAGATTATTTAAATTAAAATAAATACAGTGGAGGCCTCTCCTGCTGTGATACAGCCTCACTGATTGCGTTTGTTTACAAGGACGTCTCTTGAGCCTTCCCGAAGGCAGCCCTGGCGTTTTTAGAAGCCAAAATGTTGGGTTTCCTCTACTCCGGGGGCCTTGTTCAGAAATGTGTCCAAGGTTTCTAGAGGAGAGGAAGTAAATACCATGATAAAATTGGACTGAAACATGCAGGAGGGCAGACGAGCCATTTGCCTTCGACGTGTGTTTTGTGACTGGTCAGGGTCACTTCTGGCCATCACACTGTGAAAACACCAGCATATAATCGGAAAATGTCAGATATTCCAATGGATTCCTCAAAGTTACCCACCTAGAGGAGGGGTCAGCAAACTGTGGCTCTGGAGCCGCATGTGGCTCTTTCCTCCCTCTGCTGCGGCTCCGTCACTGGTCGGTGCCACAATTTTGAGAGGAGCTTCCGGTGGGTGAGGGGGAGAGAAGCACAGTGCGCCAGGGGAAGACTCTATGGCAAGGGGAGGGTTTTCCAGTTGTCTGCACAATTGATAGGGCTTCCGGTTATGACAGGTAGAGGGAAAAGTATGCCATGCTAGGAGGAGACTCTATGGTGGGGGAACTGAACTTCCGGTCAGCTCCAGAATTGAATGGGGGGCTTCCAGTTAGGACCTTTGTGGTTCCTGGGGTTTTCTTTTCTGTGGGAAACAGGTCCAAATGGCTCTTTGAGTGTTTAAGTTTACCGACCCCTGACCTAGACCATTCTTTCAATATATTTCCTATAGAAGGTCTGGTTTCCGGTCATTAAGAAGGTCCTATTATGGTCACTCAGTTGCAACTAACTGCTGAGTTGCAATATTGGTGCAGTTTAATTATTTGTACCTTGAACGTCAGTTAGAATTGTTGATTATTTACCCATTGGGCTCTTGACTCAGTGCCATCTACTTTGTTACAACTTCTTCCCTCAAAATGACGCTACAGGGCATTGCACACCAGAACAACTAGACACAAGGACAGTTTTCCCCCGAATGCCATCACTCTGCTAAACAGCACTGTCAAATTATCTACTAAGACTGCACTACTATTATTCTTCTCTTCCCTCCTAGTACCTATCTCTTTCCACTTATGACTATAACTATGTTGCTTGCATCTTTCAATTGATATTGTTTTTATTTACAATAATACAATACAATAGTAGAGTTGGAAGGGACCTTGGAGGTCTTCTAGTCCAACCCTCCTGCCTAGGCAGGAAACCCTATACTGTTTCAGACAAATATTTGTTACCTAGTATAATTTGATTGCTTATTAGTAACCTTGACTATCACTAAGTGTTGTATTTTTTTTTTTATTCTTGAGGACTGTATTTTATTCTCCCTATGTACACTGAGAGCATTTGCATCAGACAAATTCCTCGTGTCTCCAATCACACTTGTCCAATAAAGAATTCTATATTCTATTCTATTCTATTTTGGTCATCCACCAATTATTACAGGCCCCGGAGGAGTATAATGAGAGTCAACCCTGTCCTAAGATATGTCGCTTACTTTTATCTATAACGTTGCTGTCTAATTCTAAGCACCGAGATAAGTTCTGTCATTATGTAAATCTTATGATTTGATTCAGAAGTTAACCAAGTCAACCATTGGGAAGTTGTTTTCTGCATGGTCAGAAATCCCTTGCTTAACATGGTGAGGAAAATTCGAACCTATGCACCTTTTCTAATACAATCACAAATGATAGTCTGTAGAGATTCTCAGTCATTCAAGGCATGGACTTTTTTGTCTTCAAAAGGAAAAAGGAAAAAGAAAGTCCAGTTGCCTCCTGAAAAAATGCACCTTTGGGAAAATCACAAATGATGCATTTATTCTCATTATATTATAATATTGACTCTGGTTATTTTAAATGCTTTTTGCTGATAGTTCCCCATGCTTTTATCTTGCCAGTGTGGTTGGTCTGCCCAGTCACCCTTTCCGGCTGAATTTTGAAACGGAAGAGAAATGCTCATTGCCCCTTACTTTTGTCTAACCATCTCAGCTTCATCACCTTACAAGAAGGGAATATCCGCAAGCCTAGCAGGAAACACACCGAGCCTCCTTCATCGGGTTATTTCGCCTCTCCTGCTTTACTCCCATCTAACTAAGTGAATGGATTTGCAGTGTTGAAAAGCCAACTGGCAGTGGGGCCATTGTTCCGTATCTGAAACCCTGCTGATTTTGCAAAAGTGAGACAGAGGCCATGGTCAGCTTTGACTGCTTCTGCATTCAGTCAAGAGAATTCTGGAAGGCAGGTTTTCTGCTGCCTGAAACATCTCATAGCATCATCGATCCATGTTCTGTGGGGCTTGTCGGGGGCCTCTGTAGAGGCCTATTCAGCATTCTGACCAAGGCTTCCCCACCAGCACGAAGCCGTGTCCTTGTTCCGATAAACCCCTTTTATTTAATTTGCAGTGAATTCCTCTCCAGCAAAGTCTTTCCTCTCTCACAGTCTTTCAAGATAGCTCACAATTACTGACCTTTTTCAGGCTTGGAGAGTGGCCAGGCCGATATCTTTCAGACGCCGCAATACTTGGCAAGAATGAAGGAACAAACTAATTGTCTCCTGCAAACTCCACTCCCCTTTTGTCCTTTTTTATTCCCTCTGGGAGGGGCCATTTACCATCCACCTGTGGCCTTACTCCCAAGATGACCCTTGTTCCTTAGCTGTTCCCTTTGTCTGGCAACTCTGCGCATGCACACACTGGGAACAGTTCCAGATGTTTATCTGCCTCATTGATGTCTGATTCTGAAGATAGCTGATAACTGTCAGACGGCCCTGGCCCCCTCTCTGCCTCCAACGCAGAGACATCATCAGAGCCTTCCCCAGAGTCCAGGACTGGCCCATGTTCCTCCCCAACCTCCTCACTGCTGCCAGCTCTGCTGGCCACTGGTGGGCCACAGCTCTCAGCTTTACGCTTTTGGCTTTGAAAAATCTCAAATTTTGCAGAAGCACAGATATCTGTGAGGTCCTTGGTGCTTCCTGAGCATGGTGGTTTTCTAGCAGACGTTTCATTCCCAAACTAGGTAACATCAGCATTGATGAAATTACCTAGCTGGGGAATGAAATGTCTGCGAGAAAGCCACCGACCTCAGAGAGCACCAGGGACCCCACAGTTCAACCTAGGTCTTCAAATATTCTCTTCCTTTGGTAGATACGTGTGTAGTACATTGTAACCGTAAGGAACATTGAACATTTCTGCATTTTCTTAGGTACCAACTGCTGACCATGTCGTCAGATGGTCCGGATTCCCATGTGGCAGAGCAGAAACCTTTAGTAGACAAAGAAGAGGTAAGTTGTGCTCTCTGTGAGCCTGGTTATTCTCTTGCAGACATTTCGTTACCCAACTAAGTAATATCATCAGTGCCAGAAGGCAGCGGGGTTTGCTGTCAGCTTAAGAGATAAATTTGCATAACCGCACCAGAAAGTCTGCCAAATCTTCCAGACTCTCTCAAATCACAGATCCTGTCCTACAGTACAGAAGGGACAGCATTTATAGGATAATCCTCCCCAGTACTCACTTGGGATCTGCAAATGATAAGAATCATAAGATTTCCACTTATGGGAGTGTTGTTGGGAGAAATGTCCTTCTGGGTTCAGTTCCAAGTGGGGGAAAAGACACTGGAAACATGGAGGCTGCTTGGAAAGATGGTTTAATGGTGGACGGGATCACGTGGCTTGAGGTCATGAACAGAAAAAAAAAAAGGGCAGAGATGCTGAGAGTTTTATGCCCTCTCTGGGCTTTTGAATTTGAGCTTGTATTCTGATTGGTTGTCAGACTCCCATGGGGCCGTGCAGGGGCACCTCTGTAGGCTGTCTCCCAGTCTTGCTTAACTTGCTGGGTGATGTAATTTTCCCAGATGCCTTGTGGTGAGTTTCTGTTTGCTAGATGAAGGGGGTAGATCTTTGTTATGTAGAGTAGACTGGCTCAGGCTTTAATGGCCCATTGACAAAGATGGGGGAGGGGAGCTGAGTTTCTTCCTCCCATTTAGAGGAAATATTTTGCCCTTTAATATTTCCCAAAATATTTCATTTCTCTCGGAGAGGGGTGGGTTTTAACTTCCAACAGCAGGAATGATGACGTTAATAGCATCTGTATTCACCAGGGCAGTCCTGAACTTATTTCTGGATTGGATCCAGGCTGTTTTTATTTAGGGTCACTCAATGGGCTTTCCAATCACCCCTCCAACTTCTGCCCCATTGGTTTGGCGAGATCCTCCCTAAACACGATGACATTGCAGAAATCCTGTTTCATTAGACTTACATAAAGGAGGCAAAAACTAATAAATCTCCACAGCGTTTATTTCAGAAATGAAACCTTTGGCGCTTTCGATCTTGTAACCCTCTTGTAACTTTTCTTTTCTAGGCCATCACTCGTCTCCTTCCTGATATCGATGTTGACATTCAGGTAAGTGTGGTAGAACAGACTTTACCTTGGTTAAATATTGCCATAGGTATCTAAGGAAATATAGTCGATTCTCTTTAGGTCAGGGGTGTCCAAACTTGGCAACTTTAAGAGTTGTGGACTTCAACGCCCAGAATTCCCCAGCCAGCTCTGCTCTGCTGGCTGGGGAATTCTGGGAGTTGAAGTCCACAAGTCTTAAAGTTGCCAAGTTTGGACACCCCTGCTTTAGGTGGTCCACTGGGGAAAGCCACTAGCTATAATATCAGCTATAACATGAATGTTTCACAGAAGCACTCAGAGAAAAGGGCTCCTTGGAAAAGCAAATTTCTGATTAAAGTTGGAAGCTGAAGAAGTTGCCAAGTTTGTCGTGTGCTCTTTCAAATGTTTCTATTTACTCTGGCTTCACTGTTGTTTTCCCAAGCCTTCAAATACTCAGAAATAGCGATAGATAGATGATAGATAGATAGATAGATAGATAGATAGATAGATAGATAGATAGATAGATAGATAGATAATAGATAGATAGATAGATAGATAGATAGATGATAGATAGATGATAGATAGATAGATAGATAGATAGATAGATAGATAGATAGATAGATAGATAGATGATAGATAGATGATAGATAGATGATAGATAGATAGATAGATAGATAGATAGATGATAGATAGATGATAGATAGATAGATAGATAGATGACAGATAGATAGATAGATAGATGATAGATAGATAGATAGATAGATGATAGATAGAAAGATAGATAGATGATAGATAGATAGATAGATGACAGATAGATAGATAGATAGATGATAGATAGATCGATAGATAGATGATAGATAGAAAGATAGATAGATGATAGATAGATAGATAGATAGATGATAGATAGATAGATTGATAGATGATGGATAGATAGATAGATAGATAGATAGATAGATGATAGATAGATGATAGATAGATGATAGATAGATAGATAGATTGATAGATAGATTGATTGATAGATAGATAGATGATGGATAAATGGATAGATGATAGACGGATGGACAAAAAAAGGAAGGAAGGAAGGAAGAGAGAGAGAGAGAGAAAGAAAGAAAAAAGAGAGATAGAGAAATAAATAAATAAATCAGGGATCTTCCCACACGGATTAGAAATATTGGGGGGGGGGGAGGGTGTTTGCTCAGAGAGTAAGCCTCTCTGGATTAATTTAAACCAGGGACAGCTGGCTGGGGAATTCTGGGAGTTGAAGTCCATAAGTCTTAAAATGGCCAAAGGTTGGAGCCCCCCCCCCCCAATTTAAACCAAAGGTTGAAGAAGGATTTCTAAATCACTCTGGAAGGCTGGCCTAGTAATGTCCTCCACTTCACCAATACCACAAGGACAGAGAGACTGTTTGTCAGGGTGCTTGCAAAATGTAAGAGCTCCCTTTGAGCTGGGTGGAGACCCTGGTCTAATAGCCAAGGATGCTAAAGCTGTTCTCAGTGAAGCACTGGTTCTGTTAACCAGGTCCTGGGGAAAGGAGGAAGCCCAGAAAAAGCGTTCAGAGGTAATCCCACTGCCATCAAGGCTAACAAACACTGGTTCCCTATGGCTGTTAACTATTCCACTTGCTCCATCCAGATCACAATAGCAATAAGACCTACATACCACCCCATAGTGTCAAGGTTCCAAGTAACATACCCATAACAAACAGAACTCTGAGTCAGGTAGATGCCTTAAAGAACAGTTTTATTGGCTGCATCATATTGGCTTGGACTGGTGAAAACCGACTCTAAAAGTTCCCACGGTTTTCACTTAATTAAAAGTAAAGTTTCCCCCCCCTTTCTCAAACAGTCACATGGTCCAATCAAGCTGCTGTCCGGTTGCTTGGAAACTTCACTCCTCCTCTCTTCAGCCACCTGTGGGAATGTCCTTGGTTCCCAGGGCAAACAATTTTGTTTTGGCTACAAAATCCCAACTATCTCTATTCCCTACCCACCACCATTGTGGCACCACTGAAGCCTCCAAGATGGCCAGCTTCTGAGTTGACACATAGTGCTTCACAGCACTTTGTGGGTGATTAAACAATGTGGGTATTATTTGAATATCGCCCCCAACAATCTAGGTCCTCGTTTTACCGACCTCGAAAGGATGGGAAACTGAGTCAAATTCCAGTCTTGTCAGGATCGAACTCCAGGCTGAGGGCAAAGTTAGCCTGCAATATTGCATTTTTACCACTGTGCCATCAGGGCTCCTAGGTATTCTCACATTCAGATGGTATGTGTGTGGTCCTCCGAGGGCAGTGGTGGCTAACCTTTTCTGGACCACGCGGCCAAAGCCCGTGTGCGCCCAAGTCCCCAAAATTGCAATGTGTGCATGCCTCCTGCCCCCGCCTGCAGATGCCCCCTGTGAATGCATTTTCCCCCACACACATGTGCACGCAGCCTTCTGGACATGCGCAGCAGAGACCCGAAGACCAGCTGGCCGGCAGAAGGCATGCACACATGTGCAGCAAAACAACTGGGGCGACGACTCGTGTGTCCACAGAGAAGGCGCTGCATGCCACCTGTGGCATGCATGTCATAGGTTCGCCATCACAGTCCTAGGGAAAGCACTCCTCGACACATTATGATGCGGTGAGGGACCCAGTCCGTCTCTTTCTCCAGAATTGTAGCAATTAGGATAACAATCTTTGTTTGTTGAGATTTGTTTGTTGAGCCCTTCCTGAGCTCAAAGCAGATTCTTTTTTTTTTAGTCTTTGCACCCTGAGAGAGAAACATCTGCAGCTAACCTAGGTTCAACCTTCCGAGCGGGAGGCAAGAGTCTTCACCGCTAGGCCACCCCCGCCGATCTGAATTTGCAGTAAGAATCTCAAAATGCAGCCCAGCTGCCTCTGCTTTTGCGGAGCTGAGATAGAAAAAAACGCCTCTCTCTTAAGGCAGAGGATTGACAGCACAGCTGTTCACTGCTGGATTCCAGGGAAGGGTGACCTCTTTTCTTGGACGTGTGTCTCCCCTGGGGACACGTGCAGCAGTAGAGCCGACTCTGCAGCCCACCCCCCAGTGAGTTCTGCAAGGCGCCAGATGGCAGGTTGATCTTCAGCCTCCAATCGGATTAGCGCGTGTACCTGGGATATTTTTATGGCCAAGGGGAGGGTTGCAAGCCCAGGGTTGTCACCAAAGAAACTCTTAGCGGTAAAACCTGATGCTCATTAGGAGGAGACACCATCTGTTTTTTCTTGGGGGAAGCCTACTGCAAGCCCCACAGATTTCACCCAGACAGGACCGGCCAGCGTGGAGACAGCCAACTGGCGGAGTCGTGTGCCGAAGGGCTTAGAGCAGGGGTGTCCAAACTTGGGAACTTTAAGACTTGTGGACTTCAACTCCCAGAATTCCCCAGCCAGCCATGCTGGCTGGGGAATTCTGGGAGTTGAAGTCCACAAGTCTTAAAGTTTCCAAGTTTGGACACCCCTGGCTTAGAGCAAGGATTGAAGGCCACATCAGTGTGGACCATTTATTAAATTTGATCCGAATCCTTGTCTAGTAGTATTTATCGTGGTATGGATAATCTCCCGAGCTTCTATGCAGCCTGAAAGTTTACTAGTCTCATAGAGAATAACCTGTATGTTTGGGGAAGGTAGATTTTTCTATGGGATGTTGGTATTAAAATCTGGAAGAAAAGGTTATACCTGAGTGCCTTTCCCAAGGGAGCGTCCTCCATCAGGGACCACAGAAAAGGACTTTTCTTAGTCGCCATCCCTTCTTTGGGAGTTCTGATGAGCCTTTACTGAGTTTCTTCAAGACAGCCAAAAACATTTCCAGCATGCCTTCCTCGCCTTTGAATCCTCCAGCAGGAAAGCGTGTTTTATGGAAGAGGTCCTTAGAAGTGCCTTTTGATAAATATTTCAATGTCAGTTCAGACCAGAGCTGGAAGGGACCTTGGAGGTCGTCTAGTCCAACCCCCTGCTCAAGCAGGAGATCCTATAGCATTTCAGACACGTTAGGAAGTTTCTCCTTAATTCCAGGTTGCTTCTCTCCTTGATTAGTTTCCATCCATGGCTTCTTGTCTTGCTTTCTGGTGCTTTGGAAAATAAGTTAACCCTCTCTTACAATACAATACAATACAATACAATACAATACAATACAATAGTAGAGTTGGAAGGGACCTTGGAGGTCTTCTAGTCCAACCCCCTGCCTAGGCAGGAAACCCTATACCGTTTCAGACAAATAGCTATCCAACATCTTCTTAAAGACTTCCAGTGTTGGAGCATTCACAACTTCTGGAGGCAAGCTGTTCCACTGATTAATTGTTCTCACTGTCAGGAAATTTCTCCTCAGTTCTAAGTTGCTTCTCTCCTTGATTAGTTTCCACCCATTGCTTCTTGTTCTACCCTCAGGTGCAGGTCTTCTTAGTGGCAGTCCCTCAAGGACTGGAATACTGCTCTCACGTCACCCGCTAGTTCTTTTTTCCTCTAGACTGGCCATATCTAGTTCCTGCAACTGTCCAGGCCTTTTATTATCTTACCGTATTTTTCAGAGTATAAGAAGCACCCTTTTCCCTCAAAAAAGAGGCTGAAAATCTGGGTGCATCTTATACACCGAATACAGCATTTTTTGCCTCCCGAAACCACACCCAAAATGGCTGTGCATAGTCTTTTGGAGGCTTCCAGAGTGATCCTGGGGGTTGGGGAGGGCAAAAATGAGTGAAAACAGGCTGTGTTTTGCTTGTTTTGGGGGGGCACCCCCCAGGAGCATTCCTAAACGCTATTCATGGCCTTTAAAAAAAACGGGCACGTTTTTGCGAAAAATGGGCTGCTTTTGCGAAAAATGGGCCGCTTTTGGGAGGTCTGCGGAGTGCAAAAACTTTTTTTAAAATTTGCCTCCTCAAAATCTTGGTGCGTCTTATACTCTGGTGCGTCTTATACGCCAAAAAATACAGTAGTTGCTCTTCTCTGAACTTTTTCCGAAGTCCTCTGTATATTGTTTTAATTTCATCCTTCTACTGGGTACCTAGACTGCACTTCAGTGGTGGGTTCCAGATCCCGTTGTAACTGGTATGGCTGCAACGGGATCCGGCGTCCACCATATGAATGCGCGCAGAGTCCTTTCTTCTTGTGACGCCTCCGCGATTTTAACGATGAGGTTAAAAGTAAGACATGAAAAATACTTCTTGATAGAAGAGGACATTTGTAACTCATGGTTGAGACCTTTTCTCCAAAGCACCCAAGGGCAGGACAAGGAAATAATGGATGGAGACTAATCAAGGAGAGATGCAACTTAGAACTAAGGAGAAATTGGCGGACAGCGAGAAGCTGTTTAAAGCTTCATCACTGCATTTGCACTTGGAGGCACCTCATTTTTCTGCTTAAGCTCCTATGAGTCTGTAGCCTACATTTACTTATTTACTTAACCCATACGGTTGCCCATCGCACAAGAAGCGACTCTGGCAGCGTACAACAATCAAGAAAACAACAACAAGCGTAACACAATCATTATAAAAATATTTTAAAACTCCTGATAAAATTAAAAACACTACAAAGATTAAAATACACAAAGCACCCTGCTGTAGTTGTAAGACGGGCTTGTCTGGACAATGATTATCATCCTTTGCAACTCACACATGCGCACAATGTTTGCTGAATGGCAGGACCCAGATTACTAGTGTTAAGCCTCCTTTAAATCTGATTTAAGGATGATGTCGTGCAATAGTTTCCTTGCTGGGATTCAGGGCTTAGGCAGGGTAGCCGCTTGGCTATAAAAGCCAGTTTGCTGCCCAGATCCCAAACCAAAGCTGATATTTATTTTTCTCGCTGGACTCGTTGTGATTAACTTCAAACTGTACTTTCTAAAAATGGTGCTCAATGTGGAAGACACGGCCTATTTGTTGCATAATGCTGTAAGTATTTTGGGAAGGAAAGGGAAGATAGAAAGCCAGAAACAAAACAAAACAAAATTGTTGTTACTATTGCTTGGAGTTTCAAAGTGGTGGAGGGGTGGTAAATTTTGGAAGCTTCCTTTTTCTTTGATTGCTGATGACAATATCTACATTTATGACTGACAGGAAACATTTATGATAGATTTTTTGCATAAGAGAAAAATGCATGACGTGGCTTTGATGGTTGGGGAAAAAAATGGATATTAGGAAAAAAATGAGCTGCTTTATAATTCTTTGTGTGAGCGATAACTTTGTAATCATACAATAGACAATCATACATAATAGTATGTATTATGTATTTTTATATATACTATTATGTATCTATAACATAATAGTATATAATCATACATAATAGTTACAATAGTTAACCATACAACACTGTCAAATTGTCTACTAAAACATTATTATTATTATTGTTGTTGTTGTTATTATTATTACTATTATTACTATTATTACTATTATTATTATTATTATTATTATCATCATCATCATCATCATCATCATCATCATCATCATCATCATCTTCCTTCCTAGTACCTATCTCTTTCCACTGATGATTAAACCATGTTGCTTGTAACTTTAAAATTTATATTGTTTTATTTGTTTCCTAGTATAATATGATTGCTTATTAGTAATCTAAGAATATCACGAAGTGTTGTATCTTGCGATTCTTGATGAATGTATTCTATTTTATTTTTATTTTTGTTCTCTGAGAGCATATGCACCAAAGACAATTACACTTGGCCAATAAAGAATTCTATTCTATTCTATTCTATTCTAGTTGTATTTGCAGCAAAGGAAATTAGAAACTTGCTTCTTTTTATTTCTTTTTATCCTTTTTTCCTGCATGTTTGTTTTTGCCCCCCTTCCCTTCTCTTTCTTTGTTGTCTCCTGAATTAGTTCATGGAAGTTTTTATGTTCATTTTAAAACTTTTAGCTACACACTCACAGAGTAAACAACTGTGACCCGTTGTTCGTGTATATTCTCTAATTCTCTAGTACCGAAGCAATTCTAGCAAAGTTTAACAGCCAGCGTTCATGTAGCTAATCGTATGAATTCTGCAAGGGAGCAAAATGATGGGCAAATATTTCCATTGGTTTTTTAGCCCTCTGCATTTCTTCAGATATTGATAACATCCTTGCGCTGATCAAATGTACTGAGGCCATTTTGCTTCAGCAAAGTTATTGGCTCATAATACCTTCATTCAGGCATCTTAACAATTTCAGCCTGTCGATATGACCAAAGATGGATACTATGGAATGCATAGTTTCCCAAACATCTGGCAAAGACTGGGTTGTGTCTCCCCAATATTTTCTAGATGATGGGAAAGAGAGAATTGGTCGACTTTATCTGATGGAAGTTGGCAATCTTATGAAGTCATGCAGTAAGCTTGCAGAGAATCGTAGTAATAAAGGAGAATATTTGTAGCTCAGGGCGTCAAAGTTCCAACCGATGAACCCAACCAAGCAAGGCAACTGTTGAGATGTTCCAATTGCTGAATGCAAAACTTTATTGAGTATATCATATCGGCACAGATTGAAAGCAAAACCAACTCTACCTAATTCCCGTGGGTTTCACATAATTAAAGAATAGAATCTCCCTCTCCCTATGAGTGCAGATTGCATTGTCCAATTAGATGGCCAACTTTCATGGAAACTGGCTAAGTCTTTGTTGAACATCTGGTTAGGTGACCTTGGTTCCCACAGGAGGATTTCTTGCCGCCGCCTGGAACTGGCATGCCAAAGGTGGCTCTCCCTCCCTCCTATTATTGTGGCAAGCTGAAAAGCGGCAACGGCTGCAACAGCAAAATCACACGTTGAAGTTGACACAAGGTTGAAATGCTGGTTATTTGGTGCTCTCCAAATTTGGTTGTTTTCTTGCAGACGTTTCATTACCCAAACTAGGTAACATCATCAGGGCTAGAAGGTCTCTATTCTCCTGTGCACTGCTTGGAAAGTCCAAGCATGGGTTAAACTTAGCCTATCTGCCCGGGATTGAATTGGAAATCTGATGATGTTACCTAGTTGGCTAATGGGACGTTTTCAAGAAAACAACCAAACTCGGAGAACACCAAGGAAGAAATGGTGGTCAACTCAACTCCCAGTTTGATCCTCTCTTTAATTTTTACTCCTCTTTATTCTGACCAAATGGCCCATTACCAAGGACTTCTTTTGCCCTTATAAGTACAGATTGATAATTTGTCATTTTTTTGAACGATAACGCTTGCAGGTCTTGTGAATAGAATCCGGCAGAACTCCTAAAAGTAGCTTTGACTGGGGCTACCAGTTGTTGAATGTTAAATACTTGGTGGGATTCAGAAGCCTTTTTGTTGAGGTGCAGATGGCTAATGCTGCCTTTCTCCCACAGGAACAAGACATTGAGACGGTCCATGGGTCAGTCCATGTGACCATGTGTGGAACACCCCGAGGAAACAGACCTGCTATTCTAACATACCATGATATTGGGTTGAATCGTAAGTGTGTCCTCTTGTGTTGTCTTTCCCATTCTTATATCTACCCTGCAGTGGAGAACTTCTTCTTTCTGGCTTAGCTATTCTTGTTTTGTGAATTGTGATCTAATGTAGTTTTTCCGAATGAGGTATCCATCCTGTTTGATGGGACTGCAATTCCCAGGATTCCCCCCCCCCCCAAGTTTTATTTGTTTTATTTATATAACATCCATTTTTCATCGAACAGTGTGTGTTCTGGGTACAATTGTGCTTAAGCAATCATATTATACATTTTTGTTGTCATAATTCCTCGCCATCATATTAATAATATAATAACATAATAATATTGTAACATTAATATTTATTAATATAATTAATATAATTTCAACCTAAGGCTGTCTACTGTTGACATCACCCCATTCCTAAGAGGTCCTTAAAGGGGGCTTGCATAAGCGCACCAGCGTGCCTACCGTCCCTGTCCTACTGTCTCCATTTATTCCTTCCCATTTACTGTGTTCATATGTTCTCCCTAGTGGTGGAGGCAGCATCCAGGCTGGGTTAACCTTCATCCACTCATCGCGAGGACTGAGTCTGGTAAAGTTATTAAGCCATGCTCCTGTTGCTAGACATACCCAGCTTTTGACTCAGTCCCTCGATGGGGACGGCTGCGTCATCGGCTTTCTCCGGTAATAAGGAAGCATTGGATGTTGATTTAAAAGCGTTGGATATTGACTTAAAGCGTTTGTGAGTGATTAATAGGGAGTGCCAGAGTCAGTGACCCCAGTATTTGAGGCCCCTCGTGGGACAGTGAAATTGGAGGGGGTCTGAGCCTCTAAACCCTGTCTGTTTACATTATACCTGTTATCTTTTGCATGTTTGACAAACTAAATTAAATAAATAAATCTTCTTTAACAACTCTCCTCTTTACCATTTCCTCCAGTTGTATTTCCTCCTTTCCAACTTCTATTATTTAACCATTGATAAAATACGTCCCATACCAAAAAGCATTCCGTTTCTTCTTTATCCTTATTAGCAAGGGTTAAGCAGTCTAAAATTTTCTTGATCGCATGCCCCTCAAGACGGGATCTCATCCTCTTTCCACTGTTGCGCAAATACAATTCTAGTTGCGGTTGAGGTATGCAAGGTCAAAGTATGTGGTCTTTTTATCGTATGTCTCAGGTTGAATGACCAACAAAACTATCTCTGGTTTCAAATCTATATGACTGCAATTCCCAGGATTCTCACCTACTTTCCAAGCTGCCTGGGAATTCTGAGAGATGCGGTCCTGACATACCTGAAGAGTAAAAATTTAGAACGGCTGGTGTTAACGCAACATTGGCTGAGTTCACATATGCTAAACTATGTCTTGTTTCAATTGTTGAAGAAGCTACAATGGCATGGCCAAAAAAAGGGTTTGAAAATCAATATGCTCACTGCATTATGGCTTGGACAACGCAGTAGGCAAGCCCATTCAACAAATGTTTTTATTAATTTTTGTGAGTTGCTCAATAATTTATGACGGGTGGAAATTCCTCAGTTGAACCAGAACGATGGTGAATTGGTCATGCTAAAAGTGTGGGACTTAAATTTTAGGAATCCCTCATCAAATCTTCGCTATAGCAAAGTCCACTTTGCATGTGGCTACACATTAGCGGAGGGCCAAATGTTGCTTTTAAATAGACACTGCATTTTCATACAGTGAAACAGATCCGTTAGAAAAACCACAAGAAAATGGTTTTGAGATTTTTTTCCCCCTTTTCATCCAGCAAGGGTCTCTTCAACCAGAAATGAGCGTTGTGCAAATTTGCAGACCCAAATGGATGAAAAATTGATGAAAAGCTTGACTTGGGATAGTAGTCCACATATTCCCACTCTGAAGAAAAGCTCTTTTTTCAGATCTGAGTTGCAAAAAAAAAAAAAAAAATGCAGAGAAATAAAGCAGGCATCTATACGGGCTCGCTCTCCTGTGAAAAACTGCCTTTCCTAAATGGGCCCATCAAGCCAAGGCTGACTTTTTCTGGAATGTAAATGTCTCTCTTTTCCTAATGTGCTTAGATGGGACCTACAATACCTGTCTGTTTCGCTGTGCAATAAAGTTGCAAGGGCTCCGTTGTGCAGTTAGAATGTCTTCTTTCCCACGTTTTGCCTGTTTTAGTAACGTGGCACCTCTCCTTTGCTTCCCTCCAAAGACAAGACGTGTTTCAACCCTCTCTTCAATCATGAGGACATGCAGGAAATCACACAACATTTTGCAGTCTGCCACGTGGATGCCCCCGGACAGCAAGACGGAGCGCCTTCCTTTCCGCCTGGGTTAGTGGCCCCTACTAACTCTGTGGATTTTAATTGGGAGGTTTTAGCCTCGGTTCCGAAGCGATTCATATGGGAAAGGGGGGCGGTGGGGATTCTACTGGCCAGGGTTTTTTTGTTGTTGTTTCTGAAGCATAATTTTTAATTTCCCAAGTCTTATTTTTGGGGTAAAACTTACTTAACAAATTTCTCACTTAGCAACATACATTTTGGGCTCAACTGTCATAAAAGGACTACCTGTTGTGTGCGTGTACGTGTCTTTGTATCAGAGATGTGTTGCTCCCAGTTTGGCCCGGATCGGGCGAATCAGTAGTGGAGGCAGTGGGAGACTCCGCCCACCTCCCCAGGCACTTCTGCGCATGTCCAGAAGTGTTGCGTGCATGCGCGCACAGATGTGAACAGGTAGTAAAAAAAAATAGAAACCCACCACTGGAGTGTGTGTATGTATATATGTGTGTGTGTGCATAAACTCTCTTTATTGATATCAATTTATACCACTTGATTTGTTGTTGTTGCCTTCCTTTCAGGTTTGAGGTGATCAACCCAGAATGAAGTAGAACAACTACTTCTCATGTTTTGGAAGACGAGTTACATATTTCTAACATTTGTTTTATAGGTACATGTATCCTTCCATGGACCAGCTGTCTGAGATGCTTCCCGGGGTTCTAAAACAATTTGGGTGAGTAGAATAGAATATCTCAAGTTTTTTCCAATCAGGCTTTAGAGAAACCATTTTCCTGTTCCCTCACAGCATCCCCCAAACATCTTAGAAAACAGTAACATACCTGTCTTGTTTTCTCTGGTGGTTATTAGAACTGAAGAGGTGTTAGAGTCCATTTTACTAGTGGTTGAAGGACTCCACATCTCTCTCATCGGGCTGGTTAATTGGGAAAATAAAACATTCACATCTGAGGGCCGTAATAGCAGTAGATGGCTTGAAACTTCTTCTTTTAGAAGCTGCCACCATCCCAAAATATATTTTATTCTGATACAATTCCACTGGCGGAGAAATTAAATAAACTCCCTCTGGATTGTGTGTTTGGTTTCTGAATTAAAAGTGTTGACTGGTTATTAAGCAATATGTTTATTTTAAATTCCAAGGCCACACTTGGAGTACTGCATCCAGTTTTGGTCGCCACGATGTAAAAAAGATGTGGAGACTCTAGAAAGAGTGCAGAGAAGAGCAACAAAGATGATTAGGGCACTGGAGGCTAAAACATATGAAAAACGGTTGCAGGAACTGCGTATGTCTAGTTTAATGAAAAGAGGGACTAGGGGAGATATGATAGCATGTTCCAATATCTCAGGGGTTGCCACATAGAAGAGGGAGTCAAACTATTCTCCAAGGCACCTGAGGGCAGGACGAGAAGCAATGGGTGGAAACTAATCAAGGAGAGAAGCAACTTAGAACTGAGGAGAAATTTCCTGACAGTTAGAACAATTAATCAGTGGAACAGCTTGCCTCCAGAAGTTGTGAATGCTCTAACAATGAAAGTTTTTAAGAAGATGTTGGATAACCATTTGTCTGAAGTGGTGTAAGGTTTCCTGCCTAAGCAGGGGGTTGGACTAGAAGACCTCCAAGGTCCCTTCCAACTCTGTTATTCTATATTTTATAGTCTAAATTTCAATATAAGGAAAACTCAGTTTTATTTAACTGTTTGCTTTACTGCCCAGCAGCCTCTTTCAGCTTCTAACAGAAAGCAATCTTCTTTTTGTTGAGTTGTGTAGAATCTATTCTTCTACGAAGAAGTCTAAAACTCGCAGAGCTAATCTTTAAACTAGTCAATATGATTGAAGCAAATATTTGTGTACAAGAGCTAAGACTGAACTATTTACCCTGACATATCTAGAGCACGAGGTCAACTCTTAAATCTTCATGCCATCTTTAAGGCTTTGTGCTGCAACAATTTTTGTTTGCTTTTTTGTCGCTTTGTCCAAATGACCTCCATTCTGTTTCTCTGTGGACATGGAACAATATGCTGAATGCATATTGAATATGAAATAGAATATCCACAAGTGGAAGGCATTAGGAACCAATACACAACTTCACATTCCTTTTTAAATATGTATGTATGTATGTTTGTTTGTTTGCTTGCTTCTAACTTGCTGAAGTTTTCTTTTTCTTTTTAGATTGAAAAGCGTGATCGGAATGGGAACTGGCGCTGGGGCCTACATTTTAACCCGATTTGCTGTAAGTTGGGAACAGGGGTGGTTGCACATTTTGTACAGCTACTATAAACTTAAGTACAATACACTGTTTTCAGTTTCACATCGTCTATTCTTAATTGAATAGCAGGCATCCAGTATCAAAACAAACAAAAATCAAAAGGTGACGTGACTTCTTCCTACGCAAAGAAAGGCTGAGATGTGAGCAGCCAAAAAGTACAGAGTGAAAATATTTCACAATATTTCTGTAGGAGATGACCAGGCTGAGCCTGAGGGAAGGGTTAAATGTGTCATTAGTCTCGAGTCCCTTCGTGCCCACGAGAGGTCTAAGTCCAGCCCACCTTGAATTCCGTTGAGTGTTATCTACCTCCCATTGGCTTTGACTGTTAGTCGTTCAGATTCTTGTAGAGACCGTTAGCATACGCTAAACCTACATGTTCATCTGAACTGCCTGGACTCCTGATTTTTCTGCCCTTGGCAATTTCTCATATATTCCCAACTACAACTGAAGAACCCAATTTGTGGGTGACAATATCCCTCTGACATGCATGATTCCTGAAACAGACCCCCTCCCACATGGCATGGTTTTTGCCCTGGAAGACAGTAAAATTATCTTTAAATAAGATGGTCACTGGTTATGAACTGGGCGGCCATATCTATTTAATAAACAAATGTCCACTTCCAACAGATCTTCAGAATGATGATATGGGGAGGGCTGTATTTCTTTTCCCAAATGACGGGGAAAACTCCTCAAAAAAAAGTCCCCAATTTTTTTACCTCAGTCCCCCTCCCCCCTGCCCCCATCATATCTGGCTTGTTTGCTCATGTGCCTCTTAAATCCACAGCTTAACTACCCTGATATGGTGGAAGGGCTCGTTCTTATCAACGTCAATCCATGTGCCGAAGGGTGGATGGACTGGGCAGCAACCAAGGTAAAGACATCATTTGTGTAAACTTACCTTAAAACAGACCAAGGTGTGTTTAGAAGTGCAGGGATTACAGAAATAAACATTTGGATTTCTCCTGGACTTCGAAGCCAAGCTATTGTTGTTTTTAATGTCTCTTCATCCTTCAAAACTATAGAGCTGTGATGGCGAACCTATGGCATGCGTGCCAGAGGTAGCACGCGGAGCCCTCATTGTGGGCACACACGCTGTCGCCAGCTGCTTTTCGGGTTTCCAGTGCGCGCATGTGCGCCAGCTGGCTGGCACGTACAGGCCACTTGGTCTTTGGATCTTTGGCATGCCAGCTTGCCTTCTCGCTTGCCAGAGCACTGGAAACCCAAAGACCAGCTGGCATACATGAAAACCAGCTAGTTGGTACACATGCGCATGCCAAAAATCCAAAGACCAAGTGGTATGTGTTGTGGCCCAGCAGGATCCGGTTGAGCTGCCAATGGACTCAGATAGCGAGGAACCATATGAGTCTGCCCTGGACGATGTGGAGGACCCTGTGCAGGGTTCCGACTCAGAGCAGGGACCAGAGAGGCTGGTTGGCCAGCAGGAGGCGCCTGAAGCATGGAGCAGAGGGGAGGATCAAAGGCAGTTTGTCCCTGATGCTAGATTGAGAAGGGCTGAGAAACAGAAGCAGCAACTCCGTAGGCAGACTCATAGAAGATGATTCAGCAGAGGTGGTTGTGGATTGGCCCCTCCCAAGAGAGATTCTAGGTGAGGCGTTGGGAGGGGACATTTGCAGGAAACAACCGTTCGAATTAGTAGTTAAGAAAATCTATGTATTCTAGCCGTGTCTGTTCGTTTGGACTATCTGCGTTGCTTCATTTGAATTATCTGGGTTGCTCTATTGAACGTGAGTTGTCTGGGCCCTCAGCCAAAGGATTCGTTATCTTAATAATTAAACAGTGGCAAACAGCCAAGCCTGTGCTCTGGTTTATTCACAGGCGTGGAGAGGGGGGTCAGAACAGGTATGTATGCACCGGCCAGCTGGTCTTTAGGTTTCCCACACTCCGGAGTGCCAGAAATCCAAAGACCAGCTGGCTGGTGCACTGGCACACATGCACGCTCATGTTCCGGTTTGGTCACTCAGTATCGAAAAGCTTTGCCATCACTGCTATAGAGTGAAGGAACTCGTAAAATGTAAGAGTTCAGTGTATCCTTTCAGGGCCATACATTTAATGGGGGAAGAAAACGCACTTCTTGATGTGCAGGTAGTCCTCGACTTACGGCCACAGTTGAGCCCCAAATTACTTTTGCTAAATGAGACATTTGTTAAGTGAGCTTTGCCCTGTTTTAAGACCTTTCCTGCCACCATTGTTAAGTGAATCACTGCAGTGGATAAGTTAGGAAACTGGTTGTTAAGTGAATCTGGCTTCCCTGTTGACTTTGGCAGAAGGTCACAAGAGGGGAATCCCGTGACCTCCAGACACTGGAACCGTCATAAATATGAACCGCTTTCAAGCATCTGAATTCTGATCATGGAGATGCTACATACGTCATAACTAAGAAAAACGGTCATAAGTTCACATTTTTTCAGTGCCGTTGTAACTTTGCAACGGTCACTAAACGAACTGCTGTAAGAAAAGGGCTCCCTGTATATAATTGGTTGTATTCGTTGTATTACAATTTTGTAATTTTGTTGTATTTATTTTGTACAATGACAATAAAGACTATACTGTAATTGATATGCCAATGTGTTAACTTGACTGAGGTAATGGTACATGATCCCTGGAGTATTTGAATTAACATACTTTTTTAAAAAAAATGTCTAGATTTCTGGATGGGCTCATGCTTTACCAGACATGGTCATTTCACATCTTTTTGGCAAGGTAAGCCTTCGTCTTCAACCATCATCCATTAAAATATAAAGCTCAACCTTCATCTTACTCCTCTCTGCTCAGGATGCTAAGAATTGATTGTAGCCAAGGGGTGCCATCCATACAATTGATGGTCTCTATTTTATGGAAGGGATGCGGTGGCTCAGTGGCTAAGACACTGAGCTTGTTGATCAGAAAGGTTGGAAGTTCAGCAGTTCGAATCTCTAGCACCAGGTAACGGAGTGAGCTCCTGTTACTCGTCCCAGCTTCTGTGAACCTAGCAGTTCGAAAGCACGTAAAATGCAAGTAGAAAAATAGGAATTATCTTTGTTGGGAAGGTAACAGCGTTCTGTGCGCCTTCGGTGTTTAGTCATGCCGGCCACATGACCACGGAGATGTCTTCGGACAGCGCTGGCTCTTTGGCTTTGAGATGAGCACCGCCCCCTAGAGGCAGAAACGACTAGCACATATACGCAAGGGGAACTTTTACATCTATCTATCTATCTATCTATCTATCTATCTATCTATCTATCTATCTATCTATCATCATCTATCTATCTATCATCATCTATCTATCTATCTATCTAAAAAGCTGGTGGGCTTTTCAGGATGAAATGAAGGAAAGACAATCTTTGTATGCTGCTGTAAACTGGGAAATATTGGGATAGTTATGTGTTGGGATTGTTTTCATGTTTTCAACATCTGCATATTCACAAACGGGCCATTCTATGTATGTAAAGTTACAATTACTGAAGAATAACGGTGTTGGAAGGGTCCTTGGAGATCATCTAGTCCAATCCCCTGCTCAAGCAGGAACCCCAGACCATCTCAGACAAATGGTAGATACGATAAAAGAGAATATTTGAAGCTTAGGGTTGAACTGTGGGGTCCTGGATGCTCTCTTAACTTAGTTGTTTGCTTCCAGCATTTCATTACCTAACTAGCTAACATCATCAGTGCTAGAAGGGAGCAGGGTTTGCTGTCTGTTTATATACAGACGGCTTGCCATGCCAGTATTGGTGGGAGTGTGCATTGTAGTTCCCCAATTAGGCTCTTGTTGAAAGTTCATCTCTAACCTTGTACACATGCTTCAGTGGTGGGATTCAAAAATTTTTTACTACTGGTTCTCTGGGTGTGGCTTGGTGGGCGTGGCAGGTGAAGGTTACGGCAAAATCCCCATTCCCTCCTGATCAGCTGGGACTCAGGAGGCAGAGAATAGATGAGGTTGGGGCCAATCAGAAATGGTATTTACCAGTTCTCCGAACTACTCAAAATTTCCGCTACCGCTACTCCAGAACTGCTCAGAACCTGCTGAATATCACCTCTGACAAGCCTATGTGAACTTCTAATATGACATCGTTAGCACTTTCCGTTCATGAATAAATCGGCAAGCTCTCCTATTTAAGCTTGCAAAAACATCCTGCTGAGTCATTGTTGCTCTTTCCAGATGTTTTCCAGTGGTGGGTTTCATATTTTCTTACCACCAGTTCACCTTCCGCACATGTGCCCAGCCTTCCGCGCATGCGCTTTGCTCGCGCACGGGCCTTCCACGCATGTGCCCAACCTCAAAAAGGTGAATAAACAGGACAGCATAGAGCCGGGATAGGCGGACAGGCCTAACCATGATTTCCGCTACCGGTTCGGGCGAACCGATCCACCTTTGATGTTCTCCCTTTCCTGGTCTTAACTGATATTTGATGAGAATGTTTCTTAAACCTAGGAGGAGATTCACAGCAACCACGATTTGATCCATACTTACCGCCAGCACATCATCAATGACATGAACCAAAGCAACCTCCACCTGTTTGTCAACTCTTACAACAGGTAATAACGCCTCTGAGCTTTTCAGAACGTTTAGGAAAACATTTGCTTCTGCTATTCAGGGGGCGAATCAGTCAGAGGATCTGAGATTGTTTTGGAGATCTTGCTACCCAGCTCTGAAGAGAAGCTTACCGTATTTTTCGGAGTATAAGACGCACCTTTTTACCTCAAAAAAGAGGCTGAATATCTGGGTGCGTCTTATACACTGAATACAGCATTTTTTTTCCTCCCGAAACACCGCCCCTTCACCAAAATGGCCGTGCATAGCTGGTAGGAAGCTTTCAGAGAGCTCCTGGGGGCTGGGGAGGGCAGAAATGAGCAAAAAACGGCCCATTTTTTGCTCAATTTTACCCAGCCCCCAGGAGCACTCTATAAGCTTCCTAAAGGCTATCCATGCCATTTTTATTTTTAAAAAACGGGCCCATTTTTGCAAAAAAACAGGCTGTTTTTTGCTCGTCCCCACCCCATGGAACACTCTGCAAACTCCCTAAAGGCTATTCATGCTTTTTTTGGGGTGGGGAGAGAAACGGCCCCGTTTTTGGGAGGATTGCAGAGTGCAAAAACTTTTTTTTTTCCTCTTCAAAATCTTGCTGCGTCTTATACTCCGGTGCGTTTTATACTCCGAAAGATACGATGGTTCTAAGCTTGGAATTCCCACTGACATTTAAACTTGTCGATGAAAACCTCCTGAAGGAAGAATTCCGGAGAGAGGGACAGAGAGAGAGAGAATATTAAAACTTAAGAGTGATACATCTGATTACATTTGTTTCCTTGTGTTGAGTGGGATTTTCAGATCCGGGCATTGTGCTTTTAACTTTTTGAAATAACACTGAATTCAAGTGGTGCTTGAGCTACAACCACAATTGAGCTGTTGTAACTTGATGCTCCACAATTGAGCATCAAAGTTTCTGTTCCTAATTGGGACACCTGTCAAGTGAGTTTTGCCGCATTTTATGAACTTTCTTGCCTCAGTTGTTAAGTTAGTAACATATTAAATGAACCAAGCTCCCACATTGAATTTGCTTGTCGGAAAAGGTGATCACATGGCCTTGGGACAAGGGAACTGTCATAAATATGAACTAGCTGCCAATCATATCAGTTTTGATCATGTGATCACGGGGATGCCGCAACAGTCATAAGTATGAAAAACAGTCATAAATCCTTTTTTCAATGCCGTTGTAATTTCGAATGTTCATTAAACGAACTCGTCCTGGGTAGAGGCAGATATTTCTCTCTCTGGGCACCCTGAGAATAGTATCTGCTGAACAAAACTCCACATTGGTGACAGGAAGGGCATCTGGCCATTAAAACCCTCTGCTAGCTCCATCCAGTTGCCCAGACTCCACCCCACGAGGGATGGTGGGGTCGTCAAATGAAGATGATGACTAAATGAACTGTTGTAAGTCGAGAACTATCTGTACTCAGAATTTAATTGAAAGCCAGAATGCCAGATTAGCAGTTCCGCTAATCATCTCGTTTAGTTGGGAATACACATTAGCCACAAGTCTCCTATTGACAACTTCTTCGCACCTTTTGGGGGAAATGGGCTTTAAAAGTTGCATATGTGATAACTCCTCACCATTGTTTCCTGTTTGTTTTGCAGCCGAAGAGATCTAGACATTGAGCGCCCAGTTCCAGGAGTAAATGTGGTTACTCTACAGTAAGTTTTTGTCCCAATCATCCTTTTAATGTTGGGTTGGAAAAGGAGACATAAGCGTTTCCTTCTTTTTGCAAATGGCAAAGATCCCGGTGATATCAACACATTGCAAAACACACAGAGGGAATGCTGGCTTACTAAAATACGTTTTAACAGCCCCTAGCTAATGTAAGCTTCATCAAAAGCTTTTAGTTGATCTTCCCAAAACCCTAGCATAACTCATATTGTCCTAAGTAAATTTTGATCCTACTTAAGGATGACCGTAATAATTCAGCTGTATTAGAAAAGGAAAGGAGGAGTGTAGAAGAGAGAGGAGGGGAGGGAAAGAAGAAAGAGGAAAGGAGAGGAAGGATGGAAGGGATAGAAAGAGAAGGAGAGAGGTAGGAGGGGGAAAGGAACAGAGGAGTAGGGGAGAGGCAAGGGAAGAAGGAAAGGGAAAGGAGAGGAGAGGAGGAAGGAGGAAAGTAGAAAAGGGAGGGAGGGTGAAAAGAAAAGAAAAAAATGGGGTGGTGATAATACAAAATAGATGTATGGGATGGTAAGCAAAGCAACCCAGAATGTATATTTTAGCCTTTTTATATGGAAAAACAAATATGTAAAAGCGATAAAGATAAATAAGAATAATAACTATGTAGATGTATTTCTGTAACTGTATATAAGAGAATACATTTTTTTGTTACAAAAATTAATTTAAAAAATTGGCTGTATTTAGGTTTTTCCAAAATTGAAATGGATTCATCTTTCTCAACAAGTCAACACCTTGAGTTTGAATTGGGGGAACCACAACCTCGGTCTGTCTCTGATAACAGTTTAACGAAGTGCAAAGCCTCGGAATCTTATTTCAATTGTTTGCTTTCAGGTGCCCTTCTCTGTTGGTGGTTGGAGACAGCTCCCCTGCAGTTGACGCTGTGGTAAGTACATAATAGCAAAGGCAGGAAGTTACATACATAGGTACGTACGTACCCTGGTTTCCCCGAAAATACAACCTCCCCGGATAATAAGCCTAATCGGGCATTTGAGTGCATGCTCTAAAATAAGCTCTCCCCTGAAAATAAGCCCTCCCCTAAAATATTTAAATGCATGCACAGCTGGTCCCCGCCATTTCCTGGGGAGAGGGGGGAACATGTCCCACGCGCCCCATATGCACCTGAAACAACCTCACAGGCCACTCCCGCAAACCCTAACTCCTAAGCCCCTTCTCTTAGTGGCAGCCGCAAAAAGAGCGCCAGGCCCAGTGATGCTAGGGCTGGCAAGAGTGTGCCAGAAACAGAGACAGAACTTCCGCCCCCCTCTGGATCAGCCGTGTGCCAAGGTTAAGGGGCCTCCTGCACCTCAAGAATAATAAGACCTCCCCGAAAATAAGGCCAAGCGCTTATTGGGGGGGCGCAAAAGAAAAGAAGACCCTGTCTTATTTTCGGGGAAACACAATACCTACATACATACCCGTGTTTCCCCAAAAATAAGACCCTGCCTTATTTTTTTGCCACCCAAAAAGGCACCAGGTGTTATTTTCAGGAGTGATGTTGTCCACTGACTCACCTCGCTTGTGGGCATCGCTTTCTACCTCCTTTTTGCTGTCAGAGGCCTTTATGAATTTCTTCTGCAGCTGGCAAGGCTTTGCTGAAGACCTCTACTGCAGAGGCCTTCAGAAAAGCCTTGCTGGCTGCAGAAGAAATGGGTTGGCAAGGCAGGGGTTGGAGTGTACTGGCTGCAACTGTCCGAAGGTAAGTAGTAGGGCAGCTCCACCACCACCACCACCCGATCCCCACCCTAGCTTAATTTTTACCTCTGCACCCTGGAGTGGGCGGGGTCTTAATTAGGGTGTCAGTGGTCCAAATATCATCCAGAATTAAATCAGAGTCCAAAGCAGAGCTTTCCTCAAAAGTTCCAATTTATTAAGAGAGACCTGTTGGTACATCTGTGGAAAACCCGAATCTGAAAGCTTCCTGGGTTTTCCCCACCCAGTTGAAAGTTCATGATCTTGTCCCCACACCCACAAGTTCCATCACATGGTCCAATCTTCCTCTGCCACACTGGCATTTCCACCCATCTAGTTCCGGTCAGGTGCAGAGATGCAGAGACAAAGAATGACCTTGGGCTTCTAGAAAGGAATGTTTTATTTTGACAACAATACATTCTACAGTTCTACTCCTTACTATTCCCCCTCCCAATTACCCACTAATGAAACAGCATAGTAAAATAATAGTGTGTGGCAGGCCAAAGATCCTAAAAGGAATATGACTGCAGGCCTACATAGGGTTTATTTTGGGGGTAGGGCTTATATCAGGCACATGTAAAAATCAAGCTAGGGCTTACTTTTGGGGTAGGTCGTATTTTCGGGGAAAACACGGTACATACATACACACCCCCGGTTTTCTTCTGAGCAAGCAACCTCATTCAGTATTTCTCTGTAAGGATCACAACCTGTTTATTTTAATTCCTGCCCTCCAGGATTTGAAATGCCATGTTTCCCTGAAAATAAAAGAGGGTCTTCTTTCGATCCCCGAAATATGGACTTGGCCTTATTTTCGCGGAGGTCTTATTATTTTTGAGGTGTAGGAGGCGGCGAGCGTAGTCACCTCATGGCTTCTGCTGTGGTGCAATATTTTCAGGGTGGGCTTATTTTCGGGGGAGGGCTTATTTTAGCCCGTGCGCTCAAAAGCCTGATTGGGCTTATTATCCAGGGAGGTCTTATTTTTGGGGAAACAGGGTAATGTCCCCAACAGTTCATTGGAGTTACTTGAAGATTGGAGGGAAAAACTAAGTTTGGGAAATGGCACTTTATTTAGGCCTAATAGCCCAAGCCTAATATTATACCAGTTCCTAAGGCTTACACATTAAAATATTAAATAGAGCTCACCTGGAATTCTGGATCCTGGGTCAAGATAATTCAGTCCTATGAGTTTATTGCCATCGTATCCTTCTAACTTTCGGAGATAAGATAGACTAGCCATCACAGGCTGGTACCTTGGAAATAATCCCAACCATTGTATTCCTGACCCGTTTTGGGTCATATCAGATAACATTGAAGAGTAATGATTTAGTTGACGTTACTCATTAAGCTTCGTAGATAAGTGAGGGAGTGAACAGGTTTGTCTGTTCCTGGACTAAGGTGGCAGCCACTAGGTATGAGCTGTGAGAAGTAAGAGCTACTTACAACAACGTTGAGGATGTTGTGATGAAGTAGCCGAAGCGTGGGAAAGGGTATACAAGAAACAGATTTCAGGGACGAGCTACACGAAAAAGTATTTATGTCATTTCAAATTGAGGACTCAAAAAAAAAAAAAAAGATCTAGTTCATTACCAGAATCGTTAACACACTTAATCACAGCCTTATCTTCTTGCCCCACATATTCAGTGAAAAATTCTTACTAGGCAATTTAGTTCTTACGGGAATTAAAAGCAGTACTTACAATCAACAATGAGAGTTTCTCCCACCATCTAAATAAATTTCTTTCCTTCTGTCTCTTCCCTTTCCTCACAGGTGGACTGCAATGCTAAACTTGACCCAACAAAGACCACGCTTTTAAAGGTAAGCCACCTCTGGCCCAAAGCAGAGCTCTTGGGATTGGTGTGAAGAGTTCAGATTTTTTGAAAAGGACCAACCTTGGCCACTTCAAGACCTGTGGACGTCAACTCTCAGAATTCATGACTGGCTGGAGAATTCCGAGAGTTGAAGTAGCCAAGGTTGGACACCCCTGGACGACAGAGTGTTTTGATCCAGGTGTTAGTAGTTAGAGCAATCCCTCTAGGCTAAGAGAAACGCTACACTAAGCAAGTAGTAGTGAAATCAAAGAGAGGTAGGAAGCTCAAGGCTACAAGTATGGAAGTCACTCTTCCTTCTTGACTGACAGAAATCACTGACCTATATTTTTGGCCAAGCACATTAGGGTTCTTAAATATAATTAGGGGTCAGTAGATAATACTACTATGTTTAGAAATTCATCCCATAATAGATTTTAATCCTGCTCGGAGGGAAGTGTGCAGGCTCACGTGGGAAACATGCCCCATTTCATTGATCCGTGTCAAGCTTAATACAGTAAACACTTAAGAAGATTCTGGGGTTGAGAAGTTTCTTCAGGCATTATGAGTGCTGCCAGACTTTTCTGGAACTCAAAGTCTTCGTTCACATCCCTCATTCTATATTTAGTCTTTGGGTTGGGGCGGGGGGGGGTGTCACTTCATATTGTTGATGGGAGGTACAGTTTGAACTACTTTATAATGCCTTGGTAAGGCCACACTTGGAATACTGCATTCAGTTTTGGTCGCCATGATGTAGAAAAGATGTGGAGACTCTAGAAAGAGTGCAGAGAAGAGCAACAAAGATTATTAGGGGACTGGAGACTAAAACATATGAAGAACGGTTGCAGGAACTGTGTCTAGTTTAATGAAAAGAAGGACTAGGGGAGACATGAGAGCAATGTTCCAATATCTCAGGGGATGCCACAAAGAAATGGGAGTCAAGCTATTCTCCAAAGCACCTGATGGTAGAACAAGAAGCAATGGGTGGAAACTAATCAAGGAGAGAAGCAACTTAGAACTAAGGAGAAATTTCCTGACACTTTGAACAATTAACCAGTGGAACAACCTGCCTCCAGAAGTTGTGAATGCTCCAACACTGGCAGTTTTTAAGTTGTTCGATAACCATTTGTCTGAAGTGGTGCAGGGTTTCCTGCCTAAGCAGGGGGTTGGACTAGAAGACCTCCAAGGTCCCTTCCTACTATATTCTAGAATTACAATTTTTCCTTCATTCCTGATCTGGCGAGGTGGAATGCTCTTCCAAATTTTTTCCTGCCCATGCAAATGGTGGAAAGAGAATTATTTCTGTCTAGTTTAGGAGTTGGGCCATGAGTCAAAAAAGGCTGATGGATTCGAAGGATTGTCGAACCTGAGATTCAGTTCTGTTTTGGACATTTGGTAATAGCAAAATCAACAATTGGTTGTCCTGAATTTTCTCTCAAACTGTAGAGACATCTCAAATGGTGTAATTCCAAACAAGAATTGCATTTCAAATCCAATTGTCGTTAATTTAGTTAGTGTATGCCAGTGATGGCAAACCTTTTCGGCTTCCATTTAGCAAATACCGTATTTTTCGCCCTATAAGGCACTCCGGAATATAAGACACACCCAATTTTAAAGGAGGAAAATCTAGAAAAAAAAGATTCTGAACCAAATACTGTAGTAAAATATTTTATATCAACTGTGTAAAGTTAACAGCAGTTTAAGAACAATTTTATGTCAACCATGTAACATATTAAGAACTATCTTTACTCTCATTAACAGTCAGTAAAGTCAGTAAACAGTGAAAGTAACAAAAATAAGGCTGTAATGTTTTTATTCGCACCCAGATTTTCACCCTCTTTTTGGGAGTAAAAAAGTGCGTCTTATAGGGCGAAAAATACGGTAAGTGTCTTCTCTACCCTTTTACCAGCAAACATTAGGAATCTGCAGCTGAAATGGAATATTACTTTTAAAAAAACCTCCCTTAAAATTCTTCTGAACAGGCTTCTAAGTGAGCATTATATCCGGAAATCTTTGGTGCTTCTCACAATCCAATGATAACATCCATTTTTCCTGTGTATATGGTTGTAGAATCAAGTTTTGAATTGCGAGTCAGGGCAAGTAAGATGGTATTGTTGAGTGAGTAGGATTTTTTTTTTCTTAAATTAAAGCATTACTGACTTTTTTTTTCTTTTGCAGATGGCTGATTGTGGTGGTCTTCCTCAGGTTTCCCAGGTGAGAATTGGTTTTGGGGAACAACAGATAATGAGTCCTGAGGAGAATTTCACAAAATGTTGGCCTATTGCAAATCAAATCCACTTATTTATATTCACCCTCTGGGATGGAAAGCCAAACTCCCTAGGTAGAATTGAGAGCCATTTTGGGGTAGTGGTTAAGGGACCTGGCTAGAAAGCAGGAGGCTGAGTCCAAATCTTGCCTTAGCCATGAAAGCTGATTGCATGACTTTGGGCCAATCACCAGGAGGCTTTGAATTCTAGTCCCGCCATAACCATGAAAACCAGCTTGGGTGACTTTGGGCCAGTTACATTCTCTCAGCCCAACTCACCTCACAGGATTGTTGTTGTGGGGAAAAATAGGAGCAGAAAGTTGTGTTGTTGTGAAGTTGTGTCCGACCCATCGTGACCCCATGGGCAAAGTTCCTCCAGGCCTTCCTGTCCTCTCTGGAGTCCATTTAAGCTCACGCCTGCTGCTTCGGTGACTCCATCCAGCCACCTCACTCTCTGTCGTCCCCTTCTTCTTTTGCCCTCCATAGTTCCCAGCATTAGGCTCTTCTCCAGTTGTGTTGGATATGTTTATTGCCTTGATTGATTTATAAAAATAATAAAGGCTGGAAGTAAATTAATAGCCAACTAACTAATCAGACTCAGTAATGTGTAACCGTGCCAAGAAGACCTCCTCAAAGGTTTTAGTGTTGAGTTGCAGAGATAATTAAGCTGGCAGTTCTTCCACGGCTCTAAACGTATTGAATGGATCTGAGATCTTTTGTTTTGACTGCTCTTTGTCCAATCTCCTTTTGGGGGGAATATTTAATAACAGGTAATTATTACACTCACATGCTACGTTTCCTTTTTACAGCCTGCCAAACTTGCTGAAGCTTTCAAATACTTCATCCAGGGAATGGGATACAGTAAGTAGTTGTTGTCTTAAAAAAAAAATGGCTAAGTTTCTGTAGCCAGGTGGGTGTGTTTGTGTGGCTGAAAAGGTGTACGATGCCTTCAATTGCTTTTGTTTTAGAAGTCCCGATAGATCCACCTGATAGCCTGCTTTGGTCGCTGTTGTCTCTGGAGGTTTTGTGGTCCTCTTTTCCTCCCGTCGTCTTTCTAAATTATTTCCTTAATCGCAAAACACTTCTAATCGGTAGATTTGTTTTGTCTTGGGGGTTCTATTGTGGTTGTCGGGTTAGAAAAACTGCCTCAGAGGGCACACAAATAAAGCCTATTCTTTGGAGCCTTGGCTGTGGTCTCCAGAGCCTCTCCGTATATCATTTTTAACACGATAAAAGTTGACCATCATAAACAAGGGAAATAGTTCTGTTAACTATGTAAGAGTTAGCGGAAGGGGTGGCAGAAGTGGGGATGGATCAAAGGTGCTTTTTCAGGAAGCAACTGGACTTTCTTGGGTTTTTTTTTTCTTTTGAAGACATTTTGCTTCTCATCCAAGAAGCTTCTTCAGCTCTGATTAGATGGTGGGGAATGGAAGGATTTATATTCCTTTCAGACAGCTGGTTATTTGCATCCTTTTCCAAAGGGTTATTAAAGCACTTGGAGGTATATCTATGTCTTCAAGGTCACCTGAGTAGTCCTCCTGGTTCCTGTGACCCTGAGGGCACTAATAAACCTCCACGTGGCTTCAACAACCCTCTAAAAGGATGCAAATGGCCAGCTGTCTGCAAGGAATATAAATCCTTCCATTCCCCCATTATCCTATCAGAGCTGAAGAAGCTTCTTGGAAGAGAAATGAAATGTATTCAAACGAAAAAACAAAAGTCCCGTTGCCTCCTGAAAAAAGCACCTCGGGACAACCAGGATCTGGAATGGCTGAGAATCTCTACAGACTTTTAACTGGGGGTGGAGTTAAAAGAGGCATCACTCTAGATCAGTGGTTCCCAACCTTTTTTTGGCCACGCCCCACCTAAACAGCTCTAAAATCGTGATATCCCCCCCTCCCCCGGTGACATATAATTCTTACTTTACTCAAAAAGTGAACTCTACTCAGGCGGAGGAAGCCCCAAAAGGCCATGAACGTGGTCTAAACAAGGTTGAAATTGCCCCCATTAAAAATCAAATTGCCCCGCTGTGGGGCCTGGGTCCCACGTTGGGAACCACTGGTGTAGAATGTCTATGTAGCCCGGGGGGGGGGGGGGGGTTGCTACCAGCATTACTGCTGGTTTAGCAAGCAAAAAAAAAATTCGGCACAGGTGCGCATTTACACCTACAAAGGGCTGCACATGCGCAAAATGTTAGAAAAGGGGGGGGGGTTACATTTCTGCAATGGAGATTGTTCTGCTCATGCATAGAACCAAAAATCAAGATGATGCCGCTGAGAATAGAACCGGTTCGGGTGCGTGGGCAGCTGAGTTACTACCTACTCAGCAGAACCAGTCCAGACCGGTAGGAACCCACCTCTGATGTAGCCACACCGTCCAAACCCCCTTGGATTTTTTTTGACCTCCTATCTAATTCCAAGAAGGTAGTAACCACTAGCCGAGAAGATTCCTATCCATGAGTAGTGATGAATCAGATTACCGTATTTTTCGGACTACAAGACGCACCTTTTTCCCTCAAAAAAGAGGCTGAAAATATGGGTGCCTCTTATACACGGAATACAGCATTTTTTTGCCTCTTGAAACCCTTCACCAAAATAGTTATGCATAGCATTTAGGAAGCTTTTAGAGAGCTCCCGGGGGCTGGGGAGGGCAGAAATTAGCAAAAAACAGCCCATTTTTTTGCTCAATTTTACATCCCCACCCTCCGCAGCCTCCAGGAGCACTCTATAAGCTTCCTAAAGGCAGTCCTTTACAAAAAAAATGGGCCCGTTTTCACGAAAAATGGGCCATTTTTTGCTTGTTTTTTTACCCCCTCCCCCCCGGAGCACTCTGCAAGCCCCCTAAAGACTATTCATGCCTTTTTGGGGTGAAAAAACTGGCCCATTTTCGTGAAAAACGGGCCGTTTTTGGGAAGTCTGCAGAGTGCAAAAAACTTTTTTTTAAATTTGCCTCTTCAAAACTTTGGTGCATCTTATACTCCGAAAAATACAGAAATTGGGTCTTCCCATGTGAACCTGATCTTTGATGCCTGACAATAAAGATCGGTTAACAGGCAAAGAAAGCAATGTATTTCTTATCCTGATCTTACTCACTCTTCGATCCGTGACCTAATTTGATTCTTGGCTAAAAAAAAAAACCCCCACATGCAACGACACATGTCCCCACTTCTCCATTTTTAAATCGTGGTCCTTGCAAATGAGTGTACCTCTCGTAACCACGCGTTTTGCCTTGGCAGTGCCTTCCGCGAGCATGACCAGACTCATGCGGTCCCGCACAGCTTCCGGTTCCAGCGTCACATCCCTGGAAGGGAACAGGAGCAGAGCCCACACTGGGGAAGGCGCTCGCAGTCGGTCTCACACAGGCGAAGGGCCCAGAAGCAGAGCCCAAACTGGGGACGGTCCCCGGAACCGTGCTGCCACAGACATCGAGCTGAGTTCTAATCCTGCCAAGACCAGTGAACAGTCGAGCCCCAAGTCGATGGAAGTGTCCTGTTAAAACGACGGCGCCTTCGTCCAAAACCCAAGATCAAGCAGCAGCCTCAGGCTGCACCTTGCAATAATTAACCTAATAACAAATGTATCTCTGCCCCTCCCTTCCCCAAATCCACAGGGACCAATTTAAAAAAAAAAAAACCATCTCAGTTCCTCTCTTTCCCTAATCAAATGGCTGATCTTTCCAGCTACTCCTAGATGGCTTTAATACTCATCCAGTTATTGATCTAATCGATATACATTTTTTAAAAGATCCAAGATTTCAACCTGTCTGTCTTTTTTGGAAAGCGGTTGCCTGAAGCTTGTGGGTCATCTCTAGCTTCCCTTTTACCCAGTTCTAAAAACAAAACAGTATCTCCCTCCCCCATCTGATTTTAAGGCTTCATTATGGAAGCGGGGGAGGGGAGGGAGATGGGGAAGAATGAAAAGAAAACAATGGGAGATTTTTAAAACTCTTCAACCTCAGCTCTGTCCCATATCTATTCCTCCAAAGGGGATTGGGTGACTGCCCTCACAGATGGCATCTTACTTGCTACACCACAACATTAAAAACGGGGTATTTGGAACAACCTGGAGGCAAAAAAAAAAAAAAAAAAAACCCACTGAAAACTCTTTCAGGCAAACCTGAGAATTTAGCTGCGGTCCCTCCATGCTGCTTAATTAAACCAGAGTAAGGATTCAGAATTCTTAGAAATGCACCACATTTGGTCTTAAATTTTGCATTTCTGCGGGTGGCCTTTTTAAGAAGCCGCAGCAACAGATAAGTAAAGCTGTTCTCTTTACTGTAATTAAACCACTTTTGGTGTTGCAGGTTTTCCTGCAAGGATACCCTCCCCCCACCCACCCACCTACCCACTCACTCACTCACTCACCTCCCCAATATTTTTGCTTCCCCGATAATTTGGGGCAGAAGTAACAAGCATCTCATTCTTGAATTGACTCTAGCAGTAAATTAAGACAGTGGAAATCGTGTGTAGTGATTACCGAAAGCTATAAATATTTGCAAAATGTTGGCGGAAGAGGCAAGGCTGTAATAGAGATTTAGTCTGATGATTGTAAAAGTAGATTATATTGATTCTACAATTGAAAAGCTACTTTGCCGATGTCTGCAGCGCTACAGGGAGGGAACAAATGAGCAGGACAGCTCAACAGGTTTCTAGCATAGACGAGAATTCTAGTTTTTATAGGAACATAATTATATCTATTGTTCCACTGGCTTGATCTGTTTGCTACTTCACAAAACTTTAATATAGCTAATGAATTTTGGATAATGAGCATTTGCATCATTTAGCATCTCCGGAGCTGAATATCTGAGTTATTTCACGAGAACTGATTTCTTTTACCCTAGGTTAATTACCTAGGTTTGCTCTTGTTTTTTTTTTTCCCTTTCTTTCTTCAAATGACAACTTCAAAAGTTTCCTGGAAAGTTTATAATGAAGAATAGCAGATTGTAATAGAGAGGCTCGACTTGCCGATTTGGGGGAGGGGGGGGAGTTTATTAATGAATTATTTGTATTTATTTCAAACAAAATAAATTTGTAACTTTGCAGTGTTTGCGGATTTTTTTCTGTGTCCAGACTAGTGATAAGAGTGTTAGGGAGAGGGGAAGAATAATTCTTTTTTATTAAGAATAACTGAGCAGAAAAAAGAAAAAGAAAGAAAGAAAAGAAAGAAAGAAAGAAGAAGGAAGGAAGAAAGGAAGGAAAGAAAAAAGAAGAAAAGAAAAAGAAAAGGAGGGAGGGAAGGAGGAAGACAGACAGGTTTTTAAAGTTTTTTTTAAACTTTAAAAACCTGTCTTCCTCCCTCCCTTTCCCTTTCTTTCTTTCTTTCTTTCTTTCTTTCTTTCTTTCTTTCTTTCTTTCTTTCTTTCTTTCTTTCTTTCCCTTAGGTGCTAGGAAAGATGTGTCAGGATTACAACTAAGCTAATTTCCAATTAATATCCTCGCAAATCTGGAGCATGACAGCTTACTGAAGGGCATCTAATTAAGGCCTGCTATGAAAGGATAAAAAGGAGCTTAGATAGCTATAAATTGGCCTCTGAACAACTTGGGGCACATGAAACTTGAGCATCAATTGGTGACTTGCCAATTCCCAGCATGTGAGGTTAGTAGCCTTGAAGACATGGTCACCCTGTCCACTGATTCGTCTTTGCCACTCGAAAACACGCCCTTTCTGGGGGGGAACCAGTTGGTTGTCGACTTTAAAGGCTTCGACAACAGTGGTCCCAAAGCCCAGCGCCGCAGATTGGTACTGGTCCATGGCCTGTTAGGAACCGGGCCACACAGCTGCGGGTGAGCAAGTGAATGAAACTTCATCTGCCCATGTACGGGATCTCGGTTGCGTGCAAAACTATCTTCTCCCTGCCCCCCCTGGTCTGTGGAGAAATTCCCATCCATGAAACGTCCCCGGTGGGGAAAAAAAGTTTGGGGAAACCGGTCTCCCAGAATTCCCAAGGCAGCCTTGCCATCTTCAAGTTGAAAAAGACCATTTCTTAGCTATTCAGCAGGGGTATCAAACTTGATTTCATTGTGTTTGACCTTGGGGAGGGACGGGGGATGGCCAGGGGTGTGTGACCAGCTCGATGTGACTCTTGTCGTGGGCTTCTGTGGTGACTTGAGCACTCTGCCAGCGAAAATGGGCTGCTGAGCTCCGTTTTCAGCTGCAACAGCCTCCTGCAACCCTCTGCCAAGGAAAACGGAGCTCGGGAGGGCTGCATGCAGAAGAATGCAGGAGGCTGTTGCAGCCAAAAACGGAGCTCGGGGAGCCCATTTTCGCCAACAGAGGCACCATGGGCCAGTCTTTTGCTGTTTCTAGATCTAGGCCCCACAGGCCAGATCTAAGCACCCGGTGGGCCAAATCTGGCCCTTGGGCTTTGAATTTGACACCCCTGCTGTTCAGGGAAGCAGTGTCCTAGCATCGCCCCCTCCTTTATGCACGGCTCAGAAATGCAGGTTGGGGTTTTGCAGGGGTAGAAAATCCCCCTGTGATCTGTGTATCAAGTTGCTTGAGGCGTTGCACAGTTATGCTGGAACATACACAGACAGATCAACAAGGCCTGCTGGGAGCGTCCTTCTCACCTGCCCCAGGTGAAACAATTGCAATGGCAACAACACCAACAACAACTACCTTTTATTAATTTTTAACCCTCTGTAAAATCAGAGTAGTAATACATTGTAGGTCACGGCACCTTGTTTTCCCTCTTGTTCTTCTCCTCTCCCTCCCTCCCTCCCTCCCATCAACTCCTATCAAGTTAATTAGCAATTTCAGAGTAATCGTGATAATGAGCTAAGTCAGCAAAGATGTCGTTGGGGTTCTTGCAACTCAGGTTGCAGAAACAGGCAATAATCCACATGATTTTTCTGGAAAAGTCAGTCCCATCCGGACAGTGGAAGTTGACTTCAATGGTCTTTGATTTGTACGGGCTACAGCAACGCTCATCCAGACACAGGCCGCAGTACTTGGGCCTGTAGAGGATCTTACTTGTGCACCCAGAGAGCGTGTAGTTCATGGGAGCCTCCCCTCTGTACACTGCCAAGCATTTCTTCCCAGGCTACAAGAAGGGGAGAAAGAGGCACAAAGAGAATTAATCATACATGGTGCAAATTTGATCAAGTTGACCAAAACGGACCAAGGTTGACTAAAAGGGAATAGCGGAGAGGAGAGGAGAGGAGAGGAGTGAAGAGGAGAGGGGAATGGAATGGAATGGAAGAGAGGAGAGGAGAGGAGAGGACAATAGAATAGAGGAGAATGGAATAGAATAGAGGAGAGGAGAATATATATTTATATTTATTAAATTTATAGACCGCCCCCTCTCCCCGAAGGGACTCGGGGCGGTGTACAGACAACACAATAAAAAACAGTATACAAAATTAAATACTCTTAGATACCCATAAAATCAAATTAAATACTAGGCTGTACAGTATGATAAAAATTAAAAACAACCTAAAAACCTACCCCTAAAAATTTAAAATACAGGCTAGAAGGATTAAAACTACGGTTAGGCCAGGCCAGCTAAGTTGAACAGGTGGGTCTTAAGCTTCTTGCGGAAGGAGCGGAGATCGGTGGTTATTCTAATATCGGGGGGGAGGTCATTCCAGAGGGTCGGGCCCATCACAGAGAAGGCCCTACTCCTGGGCGTCGCCCGCTGGCACTGCCTAGTGGACGGCACCCGGAGGAGTCCCTCCCTGTGAGAGCGAATCGGCCGCAGGGATGTATGGGGCAGGATGCGATCCCGCAAATACCTAGTGCCATGGAGCGCTTTAAAGATGATAGAATAGAATAGAATAGAATAGAATAGAATAGAATAGAATAGAATAGAATAGAATAGAATAGAGGAACGGAATAGAACGGAACAAAACAACACAGAACAGAAAACAGAACAGGAAAGGAAAGGAAAAGAGAAGAGAAGAGAAGAGAAGAAAGAACAACAGAAAAGAAAAAAAGAATAGAATAGAACAGAACACGGAAGAGAATAGAACATAGAATAGAATAGAACAGAACATAGAAGACAAGAGAAGAGAGTATAATACAATATAATACAGTACAATACAATACAATGCGATAACAGAGTTGGAAGGGACCTTGGAGGTCTTCTAGCCCAACCCCCTCCTTAGGCAGGAAACCCTACACCACTTCAGACAAATGGTTATCCAATCTCTTCTTAAAGACTTCCAGTGTTAAAAAAGAAAACAAAAAGACAGCCTTCGGCCACAACAGAGCCCCAAATTTATGTTGCAGCCATTGAGTGTGTCTAGTCTAGAGAAAAGAAGCATTAGGGGTGATAGGATAGCAGCGTTCTGATATCTCAGAGGCTGCCACAAAAAGAAAAAAAGGGCTCAGGCTATTCTCCAAAGCACCTGAGGGCAGGACAAGAAGCGATGGCTGGAAACTGATCAAGGAGAGAGGCAACCTAGAACTAAGGAGGAATTTCCCAACAGTGAGAACAATTAACCAGTGGAACAACTTGCCTCCAGAAGCTCCAACACTGGAGGTTTTGAAGGCAAGATTGGACAACCGTTTGAGGTTGACTCAGCCTTCCATCCTTCTGAGGTCCATAAAATGAGGATCCAGATTGTTGGGGGCAATACGTTGACCGCTCAGAGTGGTCTGTAAAGCAGTGGCCCCCCAACCTTTTGGGCCCCAGGGACCGGTTCCATGGAGAGAGGTTCTTCCACAGACTGGAGGGGGCATGGTTTCATGTGCTGCCTGCATCTCACGGATGGGCTTTACTTGTTTGCAGGGAGTGGTTTCTGGCATGCCGCAGACCAGTGCCAGTCCATGGATCACGGGTTGTAGACCACAGATGTAAAGCACCATGGAGCAGTATATAAGTTTTATTATTCTTGCTATTTGTCTGACATGGTATAGGGCCACAGCTGACACAATGACCACATGAGCCGTATCCCTAGCTCAACTCCACTGCGCCACTGATTTTTGGGTCCCTGCTGTGTATGCATGGGGGGGTGCATGCAGGAGACATGGGCACATGCACGAGGAGGGGGTCACACGTGCATGCATGGGGGCGGGATCATGCATTCATATACAGGGGTGGGGGTCACGCATGCATGCGGGGGGCATGCCCCCCTTGGCCTGCTTTTGCTCCCAGGAGGCTGCAGGGAGGCCTACTAGACCCAAAATGGGGTGCAGGGGTTCATGCATGCATGTGTGGAGGGGAGCATGGGGGGTTTGCACGCACATGCGCAGAGGGATGCAAGGGAGTTGCATGCATGCATTGCATTATGGGTGCAGACACGCATTCCCTTTGTCGCATGCATGCACACTTTTAGCAAGCAACGAGAAAAAGGTTAGCCATCACTGATATAGAGTTTCCTGCTTGAGCTGGGTGTTGGACTAGAAGACCTCCAGGGTCCCTTCAGATTCCTCCACCTTTCCCATGGAGGGGGGAGGTTTTCCAACCCTGATCAAACTCCCACTGCAGCCCTGACCTCTCCTCTCCAAAAAGTTGCATGTGATTCCCCCAATTGACCTAGTCTTACATAGGAGGTACCTTGATGTGCTTGGTGAGGTCCACCTCGCATGGGCGCAGATTGCAAAGCTGACTTTCTTTCATAAACCGGCACTGGGCGTTATCATTTGAGATCCTGGTGGAAATGCCCATTCCACAAGTCTTGGAACAAGGGCTCCAGGGAGATGTTTGCAGGATACAGTTCTTCTGCCACGTTTCAATTTCTCCTCCATAAACTGAGAAGCAAAGGCATTGATGAGATTAGCTGAAGTTTTGTTACCGGTCTTATGATGAGAAGGTCTACAAGAACCTCAGTCATTCGGGGCATGGTTGTCGCAAAGGTGTTTTTTTTTTTCCAGGAGGCAACTGGACTTCCTTTTTGCGTGAAGACCTTTCGCTTCTCATCGAAGAACTGAAAAGCTTTCTTGGATAAGAAGCAAAAGCAAGCAACAACAAAGAAAGCACAGTTGCCTTTGGAAAAAGCACCTTTGGGACAACCATGACCTGGATCTCAGAACTGAAGAAGCTTCCTGGATGAGAAGCGAAATGTCTTCAAGCAAAAGCAAAGAAACTCCAGTTGCCTTTTGGAAAAAGCACCTTTGGTCTTACGAAGAAACTTCGCACATCATGACACATGGCTACACTCTTTTTTCTGTAAGCCTTCAAGACAATTCTGACCAGTGATGGGATTCACTTACCTTCCCTATCGGTTCGCAAATGTGAGCACGCGCATGTGCAGAAGGTCACACATTACATGGGGGGGGGGGGCAGGGCCTCCCATAGCTGCCACTACCAGTTCGCCCAAAGCAGAGAGAACTGGCTGAATACCATCTCTGGTTCTGACTCGTGGTCTGCTTGGACAAGTCCATGCAGCCATCTTGGCAAATTTTCTCAGAAGTGATTTGCCATAGAGTTGTTCCTACTCCTGGGAGAGAGCAGCTAGCCCAAGGTCAACCCATCCAGTTCGATGCTTAAAACAGCCCTGTTTTGATTACTCACACCCTGATTAACAACATACAGCTGTTAAATTCATGTGCCGGGCTTTTCCCAAACAAAGAAACCTTACATGAGCCTTGGTGGCGCAGTGGTTAGAGTGCAGTACTGCAGGCTACTTCCGCTGACTGCCAGCTGCTTTCAATTTGGCGCTTCAAATCTCACCAGGCTCAAGGTTGACTCAGCCTTCCATCCTTCCAAGGTGGATAAAATAAGGACCCAACCAAATTGTTGGGGGCTCTGTAAACCACTTAAAGCACTATAAAGCGGTATATACTGTATTTTTCGGAGTATAAAGCACACCTTTTTCTCCCCCAAAAAGAGGGTGAAAATCTGGGTGCGTCTTATACACTGAATGCAACACTTTTGGCCTACTGAAACCCCGCCCCCTTTGCAAAAATGGACATGCAGAGGATTTGGGAGGTTTCCTGGGCGCTGGGGAGGGCAAAAATGATCGCGTTTTTGCCCCCCCCCCCCAGCCCCAGGAGCATTCTACAAGCCTCCCACGCCTCCCAAAACCTCTGCATGCCCCCCCTTTTTTTTTTTTTGCAAAAAACGGCCCATTTTTTGCTTGTTTTTGCCACACACACCCCAGCCCTCAGGAGCACTATACAAGCCTCCCCAAGCTCTGCATGGCCTATTTTTTTAAAAAACAAGGCATGCAGAGGGTTTGGGAGGCCTGCAGAGTGCAAAACCTCTGGGACGGGGGAGGGACCGAGGGAGGGATCGTGAAAGCTGACCCTTGCACCTAGCACTTCAGCATTTCAGAGGCTCTTGGTATGATGTTCGACTTTTAATTTACCACTTCAAAATCACGGTGCGTCTTATACTCCAGTGCGTCTTATACACCCAAAAATACAGTCAGTCTAAGTGCTATTGCTATTGCTGTTACAAAGGATTAATGGCATCATCTGGGTCACCAAAGGTGCTACAACAAGGTCTGAGTTCTCACAATGTGATGAATTGCAACCAACCCATTCTCACTTTCTACGCAGCCTAAGACTCTATACTTTGTGACAGTATTTCTCAACCCTGGCGGTGTGAAGAGGGGTGGAATTCTGGGAGTTGAAGTCCACCCCTCCTCACGTTGCCACGGTCGACAAGCACATCCAAACTTCGAGCCAGTTTCCTGTGCTCGTTGCTTGGCTTCCCTCGCCCCGCCTTACCTGCCGAAGAGATATGCCGTGCAGATGTCTTCCTGGGTTTCTTTGAATAGTCGCAGACCCATTCTTCACAGCATTCGCCCTTGACCTTAATCAGCTTCGGGTTTGGACACCAAACGAGGGGTGGCTTGGAATCAATACACAGGGGGATACAACCTACAGCCCCGTTGAGGCAGATGCAGTTATATTTGCAATTGGGCTGGAAGCTCTCCCCGTTGCTGTACCTGATTCCATTGAGAAGACAGCCCACGCCGACCATTTCTACAAGGACAACAAGGAGCGTCAGCAAAAGGTCGATGAGAAGGACGATGCTTTGGCTTGCTAGGAAACACACTCTGTCTAGTAAGCTTTGTGCTTTTAGGTGTTAATAAATTTCATTCATAAAAACCATCGTCTTCTTCTTTGCTGTTTAATGACCCTTTAATCCCCTGCGGGGTGGAGTCAAAGCAACTGTATGGAGCCGAGTATTTACTGGCCAGATGCCCTTCCTGTTGCCAATGCGGAGTTTTGTTCAGCAGTTATATTCTCATTGTGCCCAGAGAGATAAATATCTGCCTCTACCTAGGATTGAACACACAATCTCCTGATTGTGAGGCAAGAGCTCCACCTCCAGGACACCACACCACTCACATTCATGATCACCATAATGAAGCATAATATATTATTAATTATGTAATGGATGAACATTTTTTAATGTTGTCTTTTATGTTTAAAAATGGATTAAAAAAAAGCATAATATATTATTGAAGTAAACATAATTCAGATGTAGTGGCGTATAACAGGCACAACACCTGCACGTGAATCTGGAAAAAAGCTGCAGCTGTTTTAAAAAGTCGCATTAAAACAGCCCTGCTTTCATGGTCGAGTTCATTAACACAGCTACATCTTTGTGCAGGCTCCTGAAAAAGGCTGAATTATGATGTGGCAGTTTTAATGAATGGCAGGGAGATGCTTTATCCATGGAAGGAGTATAATATTATTTATTTACTAAACTTATATGCCACCCATCCAGAGTTGGGGTTCACTTACCTTCCCTACCAGTTCGCAATTGTGAGCACGCTCGCATTCATATCTCATGCTTGAGCAAGAGGTTGGACTAGATCAGGGGTCGGCAACCTTAAACACTCAAAGAGCCATTTGGATCCGTTTCCCACAGAAAACAAAACACAAAATCCTTCCCATGCCCGACTATTTCCTGAGTGGGCACAAAATTATCATATGTAGTTGAATTAAACATTCTGTTTTCTTCTGAAACTGTCCTTTTCTTGCATTTATCCATGGTTGACCTACGGGGTTTGAGTTTGAGTTTATTACATTTATAAACCGCCCCCTCTCCCCTCAGGGACTCCGGGCGGTGTACAGACATCGCATATATAAAAACAACAAAGCACAACACGAAAACCCAGACAAACAACGTAAACATACAGTCTGTATATTAGCCCAAACTAATTAATAGTTAAAAACAATCTAAAAACCAATTTTAAAACCCCAAAATTTAAAATTTAAAAAGCCATCCAGGAAGGTCAGTAATAGATGTTACTTATGATTACAAATGGGCCAGGCCGGCTAGTCGGAACAGATGGGTCTTGAGTTTCTTACGGAAGGAGCGGAGATCAACGGTAGTTCTAATATCGGGGGGGGGGAGGTCGTTCCAGAGGGTTGGGCCCATCACAGAGAAGGCCCTACTCCTGGGCACCGCCCGCCCGCATTGCTTAGCGGAAGGTACCTGGAGGAGTCCCTCTCTGTGAGAGCGGAAAAGCTCAATCAATTGTGTGCCGACAGGTATCACACATTGGTGGTTGTGAAGCATATTTTGAGCAATAGGGAGCCGCAGCAGAGGGATGAAAGAGCCATATGCAGCTCCAGAGCTGCAGGTTGCTGACATCAGGACTAGATTGACTAGTAATTATTAAATTAATTATTAAAATTAAATAAACTGGACAAAGTATTGCAAGTATGGTCTTACCAGTGTAGTATAAATACCGTATTTTTCAGAGTATGAGATAGGGTTGTGCAAGGTTGTGTTCCCAGTTGTGGAACTTAGCAGACATCAGAAAAAATTCTCGATCAGAAATTGTGGGCATGTTGTTTTCCCTTCATAAATAGGTTTTTGCTGCCTGAAAAGGTTTAAGTAGAACCCCCAGTTAAGAAGGAGGATTTCTCTTCCCCCTGCACGATCTCGGCTTTTACTGGAAAAGAAGCCGACTTGAAACGGCCAATCGATTTGCTTCCTTTTAAACTACAGTCTTTTTAGAATGTACCATATTTTTCAGAGTATAAGACGCACCTTTTTCCCCTCAAAAAAGAGGGTGAAAATCTGGCTGCGTCTTATACACTGAATACAGCATTTCTGGCCTCCTGAAACCCCGCCCCTTCACCAAAGGCTTCCAGAGTACTCCTGGGGGCTGAGGCGGGCAAAAACGAGTGGAAAATCGGTCTTTTTTTGCTTGTTTCCTCCCCCCTGCCCCCCAGTCTCCAGGAGTACTCTACAAGCCTCCTAAAGGCTATGCATGCCCTTTTTTGACAAAAAAAATGGACCCATTTTCGTGAAAAATGGGCCGTTTTGGGGAGGTCTGCAGAATGCCAAGATTTTTTTTTTTAATTTGCCTCTTCAAAATCTTGGTGCGTCTTATACTCCGATGCGTCTTATACTCTGAAAAATACGGTAAGTGCTAATACTTTATGTGATCTTGATCCTGCTCCCTTTCTTGATGTAGCTTAGGAGTTTAGAAGAACAAAACAAAGGCAGAAAAGGAGGCGACAGATGAGCTATTGCACAGAGCCGCTTCCCAAAAGAAGGAGTAGCAGAACTGGATTCGTACGTGAGCCAACACTTTGCCTTTTCAAAACAAAACAAAGGTATTCACTTCACTTACGTGCGCACACTCCTATTTCGTACCTAGGTGCGTCTCTGCTGTAGTCACAGTACAGCCCCCTGTGAGAGTCACAGATGTCCAACTCGGTGCACTTCTCCCCGATTTGCTTGGCGCACATCTTGCAACACTCACATCCATCTGTGAGCAGACTGACCCCGGAGGGACACAGAGGTGTCGTTGTTGAACATTCGCATGGCCATTTACAGTACTGTGTTCGTGTGTAGACTTCGGTCACTGAAGAGATGCCCTGGGGTGATGTGGTAGTAACAGTGGTGATGGCATTCTGGGGAAAGACCTATGCAACAAAGAGACAAAGGCACACGTCTTAAAGTTGCCAGGTTGAGAAAGATTGAAAAACACTGAAATTGTCAGACCCCCCAAAAGCCAAGGATGACACAGGGAGTTATTTCTGAGGGATTGTTGACCTGCAAACAGAATCTTGCCAGATTAAAGCATTTACCTATATAAGTTTTAGATGTACAATAATACAATACAATAGCAGAGTTGGAAGGGACCTTGGAGGCCTTCTAGTCCAACCCCCTGCCTAGGCAGGAAACCCTATACCGTTTCAGACAAATGGCTATCCAACATCTTCTTAAAGACTTCCAGTGTTGGGGCATTCACAACTTCTGGAGGCAACTTCTGTTCCACTGATTCATTGTTCTAACTGTCAGGAAATTTCTCCTCAGTTCTAAGTTGTTTCTCTCCTTGATTAGTTTCCCCACTTTGCTTCTTGTTCTGTCCTCAGGTGCCTTGGAAAATAATATATTCTGTGAACTCTTTGTCCTCTGTGGGGGGGGAGCCCCTCCCTCCTACACTTCCAGATTATGTCCCACCACATCTTCATGGTGTAAAAAAAAGGTAGCATAAATCCATGAAGGATCAGTTCCCTAAATTACAACATAGGTTGGTTAAAGACCAGTGGATGGGAGGGAATAATTGAAAAACAGGAGTTTCTACATAGAGTCAGTTACCATGTAGACAAGGGGGGCTGCTGGCTATGGAGATGTCCAAACCATCCATGACCTCGTGACTGAAACTCTGCTCCTTTTTAGCATACTGCAGATACTTTTTTGTGGAGTCTTTGATGCTTTCTGAATGTGTTTGTTTTCTTGCAGACATTTCATTACCCAACTATGTAACATCATCAGTTGTCAAGATGTTACCCTAGTTGGGTAATGAAACTTCCTTCCTTCCCTTCCCTCCTTCCCTCCCTCCTTCCCTCCCCCTCTCTCCCTTCCCTCCTTCCTCCTTCACTTCCTCCCTCTCCCTTCCTCCCTCCCTCCCTCCATCCTTTCCTCCCGCCCTCCCCCTCCCTCCCTCCTTTCCTTCTTTCATTTCTCCCTCCCTTCCCAACATTAATTGGGCAACGAAATAACCAAGGTTTGTTGTTTCATATATCAAAGTCTCCACAGTTCAGCCCAGCGATGGGATTCACTTACTTTCCCTACCCATTTGCAAATGTGAGCATGCTCATGCGTGCACTTGCTTCATTCACATATGCTGTGTCTGCGCATGCGCACCACCTTCTGCACATGTGCAGTGCTCGTGCATTACGTCGGGGTGGGTTGGCAGAGCCTCCTGCAGTCGCCGCTACCAGTTCATCTGAACCGGAGAAAACCGGCTGAATACCACCTCTGGTTCAGCCCTAAGCTACTTGTTGTGGCCCAGCAGAATCCGGTTGAGCTGCTGATGGACTCGGATAGTGAGGAACCATGTGAGTCTGCCCTGGACGATGTGGAGGACCCTGTGCAGGGCTCAGACCCAGAGCAGGGACCAGAGGGGCTGGTGTCAGGCCTGTAATTATATTCTTTTTAGGATCTCTGGCCTGCCACACTTTTTAATAATTCTCTATGCTGTTTCAATAGTGTAGTAGTTGGGAGGGGGGAATAGAAAGGAGTAGGATTGTAGAATGGATTGTTGACATTCTTTTGTAGAAGCCAAGGTCATCTTTTGTCTTTGCATCTCGACACCTGGCCGGAAGAAGATGGGTGTACATGCCAGCGTGGAAGATGATGATTGGAACATGTGATGGATTTGTGGGTGTGGGGAGAGATCATGAACTTTCAACTGGGTGAACTTAGAGGATGTAATTCAGAGTTGAAATTTTCCATAGCCGTGCTAAATTGCCTGCGGAATAAATTGGACCTTTAAGGATGTTTTGCCTTGGACAATGATTTATTTCTGCATGGTATTTAGAACCCTAACCTTATTTCAACTCTCTCTCTCAAAATAATTCACTAGCACCCCCCTCGCAGGGGGGGCTGGTGATGGGGGTCTCGGCATTCCCAACGCTGACCGGGACAGCGTAAATATCAGCGAAGGATAAATGAGAAGCTTTTGGTGATAAGAAGCTGAGTGCAGAACTTCAAAGGCAATGGAATGCTGCTTCCAGTTTAATTGCATCAGGAGGAATGCAGGAGGAGACACGACAAGACGAAGGAAGGTCGCAGAAATATTTCTTCAGCAAATTGTGAGTGCATGCTCCCCCTCCTTCCCCCCAGCTTGGAAACAAGGCTTGGGAAAAAAAAACCTAGAACAGAGGTTTGGGCTCCTTCCAGACGGCAATAAATGAAATGGCTTGTCACCCTGCAACTAGCTGGGAGAAGGATTCCCTTTCAAAATGGGAATTTCAAAGGAGGCAGGAAGAAGGAATTTTTCCAGCATCTGTCACTTGCAAGCCACCACAAATGGGGCTGCAACCAGTAAATGAAGCAAATTGGGCAGTAAATTGGGCTTTCCTCCAGTGGTGGGTTCCTGCTGGATCGCACCGGATCGCGCGCGCTCCCTTTCAGCGCTCCACCTGGCTCGCGCACTCCCTTTCAGCGCTCCACCTGGCTCACGCGCTCCCTTCCGGCGCTAAAACCGGAAGTACAGTCTTGCCCCGCCACTGGCGAAGCAACGACGCCTGCCTGCGCTCCACCAGCTCGGCTGGGAACGCAGATGTTTCCTCAGCGGAGTGGAGCGCCTGAAAAGACTTTTCAGGCGCTCCACTCCGCTGAGGAAACATCTGCGTTCCCAGCCGAGCTGGTGGAGCGCAGGCAGGCGTCGTTGCTTCGCCAGGGGCAGGGCAAGACTGTACTTCCGGTTTTAGCGCCGGAAGGGAGCGCGCGAGCCAGGTGGAGCGCTGAAAGGGAGCGCGCGAGCCAGGTGGAGCGCTGAAAGGGAGCGCGCGCGATCCGGTGCAATCCGGCAGGAACCCACCACTGCTTTCCTCCCAGGACTTGGATGGAAGAGATGCTACTTACCAACTCCTTTGCCATCAGCATGGGGAAATGCTCCAAGCCAGCAGAGGGCACCTACTTGGCCTATAACTCATCCAAGCCAGCAAAGGGCACCTACTTGGCCCATAACTCCTCCAAGCCAGCAGGAGGGTCCTTGGCATGTAAAACCCCTTAGCCAGCCATCATTGGTTGAGCTGCAACCTGTGAAGCAGGCAACCCCGGGATGGGTCTTAACCCCAGGTCATGGATGGGAGGGATGCCAGTGGGCACCTGCCCTCCCTCAGCAGATGGCACCATGGCAGAAAGCTGGGCAGTGGCCAACCGAGGGATTGACCTCCCCACCGGTTCCAGTCTCCCCTGCAAGGCCCAAAAAGGTTCTTACAGACCTTCCTACAGAGAAGAAATCTCCATGGAAGAAGGGATTACCAAACAGAGGCCTGCATTGTGGATGGCGGGAAAATGTGTGCCTGCAAGGCCCCAAGTGGTTCTTACCCCACCTTCCTACAGAGTAGCAATCACCAACATGGAAGAAGGGATTACCAAAGCCAGGCCTGCAAGATGGGAAGCGGAACAAGGTGCATCTGCAATGCCCCAAAAGGTTCTTACTCCACCTTCCTACAGAGAAGCAATCTCCACCATGGAAGAAGGGTTTTCCAAGGGGGCAGCTGCAAGTTGGAGAGCAAGGCAGTGTGATGAAACGGTTCCTAAGTTTAGAGATGTAACTAGGTTCCATTCCTCGTGGGGCCCAGTTAAATGCCACCATTGTTGTCAACTTGGCCACAGAGCGTCAGAGTGCTTGGCTCCAGCCCCAATGCCACAAACGTGCGCACCAACCACCACGGCGGTAAAGAGAGGGTCCCAGATGCCACCACAGAAGAGTCATCTGGGCCAACAACCTCTGGAAGAGGATCCCCAACTTAAGGTGAGGAAGTGTCCTACCAAGGGGGAGGCCTCGGAAGAGGAAAAGGGCAGACATTCTCCGGAGGAGGATCCCCAACTTAAGGTGACAAAGAGTCCAACTAAGGGGGAGGCCTCGGAGGAGGGAATTGCCGAAGAACAAACGTGTGTACCAATTGCCACGGTGGTTAAGAGAGGGCCCCAGATGCCCGCACAGAAAAGTCATCTGGGCCAACAGCCTCGGGAAGAGGATCTCCAACTTAAAGTGACAAAGTGTCCTACCAAGGGGGAGGCCTCGGAAGAGGAAAAGGGCCAACAATCTCCAGAGGAGGATCCCCAACTGAAGGTGACAAAGAGTCCAACTAAGGGGGAGGCCTCGGAGGGGGAAATGCCCAACTGACCTCTGGAAGAGGACCCTCAACTTCAGGTGACGAAGAGTCCTACCAAGGGGGAGGCCTCGGAGGAGGAACAAGGCCAGCCATGGATGATTGAATCCAAGAGCCCAGAACCTACAGCACCTGCAGCAGAGAGCCCTAAACGGCCATGGGAAGAGGTCGCAATGGACTTCATCATGGAACTCCCAGACAGCAGTGGGCATAAAGTAATATGGACTGTTATTGATTTGTTTTCTAAGCAGGCACACTTCATTGCTTGCTCAGGATTGCCATCCGCAAACGAATTAGCGAAAATGTTTGTGAAACACATTTATCGCCTGCACGGAGTACCCAAGAGGATCATTTCAGACCGCGGAGTCCAGTTCACAGCCAAGTTCTGGAGAGAGGTCCTGAGATCCATTGGGTCCACACAAGAACTGAGCTCAGAGGTTCATCCCAGCATGAACGGCGCAGCAGAGGGAGCCAATGCGGTGGTGGAACAATACATCAGGTGTTTTGTGGACTATCAGCACGACAACTGGTCGGACTTGCTACCCTTCGCCGAAGTGGCGTACAACGATGCGGTCCACAGCAGCAGAAGATTAGCGGGTTTCCAGATTACCAGTGGCATGGAAGTTGTTGCCATGCCTGAGTTGCCTAGAGAACCTCCTTCTTTCATGTCTTTGAGTGAATGGATGGACATGCTAAAGAAAGGATGGGAGAATACGAAGAAGGCTCTAGCAGTTGCGGCAGAAGCCTACCAGAAGCAAGATGATCAACATCGCTCGCTCCAAAACCCCTACCGTGTGGGGGACAATGTTTTTGTATCTACCAAATACATAAGATTAGAAATGCTTAGCAAGGAATTGGGTCCAAAATTTCTAGGTCCATTCCCAATAGTGAAGATAGTTAACCCAGTTACAGTTCAACTCAGTCTACCCAGAAGTCTAGGGGAAATTGACCCAGAATTTCATTGTAGCTTGTTGAAACCAGTAATTGGGTCTAACAGAAGAGCATCCACCCAAGCTCAATCTCCTCCTTTAGCGATGGAAGGGGAAACCCAATCTGAGGTGGAAAAAATTGTAGATTTCAGGCTGAATAGGGGTTGCTTACAGTACTTAGTGCATTGGAAGGGTTACCCTTGGTCTGAAGCTAATTGGGTGAACAGTGGGAACCTAAAAGTGGAGAAGTTAGTAAAGCAATTCAATGGGAAGTTTCCCGAGAAGTCAAGGGGTTCCCCTGGGTGGAGAAGAGGTGGTTAATTTTGTTATATTAACTTTTATGTTATTCTCTTTGCAGGAAACGTTTTTCTTTTGAGGAGAGGCCGCCTGTCAGGCCTGTAATTATATTCTTTTTAGGATCTTTGGCCTGCCACACTTTTTAATAATTCTCTATGCTGTTTCAATAGTGTAGTAGTTGGGAGGGGGAAATAGAAAGGAGTAGGATTGTAGAATGGATTGTTGACATTCTTTTGTAGAAGCCAAGGTCATCTTTTGTCTTTGCATCTCGACACCTGGCCGGAAGAAGATGGGTGTACATGCCAGCGTGGAAGATGATGATTGGAACATGTGCTGGATTTGTGGGTGTGGGGAGAGATCATGAACTTTCAACTGGGTGAACTTAGAGGATGTAATTCAGAGTTGAAATTTTCCATAGCCATGCTAAATTGCCTGCGGAATAAACTGGACCTTTAAGGATGTTTTGCCTTGGACAATGATTTATTTCTGCATGGTATTTAGAACCCTAACAGCTGGTTGGCCACCAGGAGGCGCCTGAGGCATGGAGCAGTGGGGAGGATCAAAGGCAGTTTGTCCCTGATGCTAGATTGAGAAGGGCTGAGAAACGGAAGCAGCAACTCCGTAGGCAAACTCCCAGAAGATGATTAAGCACAGGTGGTTGTGGATTGGCCCCTCCCAAGAGAGATTATAGGTGAGCCGTTGGGAGGGGACATTTGCAGGAAACAACCATTCGAATTAGTAGTTAAGAAAATCTATCTGTGTATTCTAGCCGTGTCTGTTCATTTGGACTATCTGCGTTGCTTCAATTGAATTATCTGGGTTGCTGCAGAATTAATCTATTGAACGTGAGTTGCCTGGGCCCTCAGCCAAAGGATTCGTTATCTCACTAATTAAACAGTGGCAAACAGCCAAGCCTGTGTTGTGGTTTATTCACGGGCGTGGGGGGGGGAGGGGTCAGAACAGCTACCTATAGTTTCTTCTATTTTCTTACAAGGATATTTCTTACAAAATATCTAAAAGGGGGGCAAGTTCTTCCATCATCAACTGCACCCAAAACCTTGAACTGGATCTAAATAATTCTTCATTGAATTCATTGAACATGAATCCTGCATGTTCTGCATTCGTGCTGCAAGTTAACAAGTCAAGAAACAATTTCTGATCCAATGAAAATACAAACATCCCTGCGGCCAATCCGCTCTCACAGGGAGGGGCTTCTCCAGGTGCCGTCCACTAGGCAATGCCAGCGGGTGGCGCCAAGGAATAGGGCCTTCTCTGTGATGGGCCCAACCCTCTGGAATGACCTCCCCCCCCCCCCCCGATATTAGAACCACCACAGACTTCCGCTCCTTCCGACAAAAATTGAAGACTCACCTGTTTCGATTAGCTGGCCTGGCATAATTATAACTGTTACAACTGTTACCTCCTGGAATATATTCTCATCTGGTATTTTAAGGGTATGGTTTTAAATTTAATTGTTTTTAGGGCTTTTAGAACCATATTCATATTCTTCTGTACAGTTCTTTTAAATTTTTCAACCTCCTCCATATGTATATTTATATTTATATTTGTATTTAGTATTTGTTATTTGTTGTGTGGACTGTACACCGCCCCGAGTCCTTTTTGGGAGAGGAGGCGGTCTAGAAATGCGAAGAATAAAAATAAATAAAATAATAAAATATAACAATGCAAATGTATTATAAAGCCTTAGTAAGGTCACACCTGGAATGCTGCATCCAGTTTTGGTCACCATGTTACAAAAAAGATGTTGAGACTTTGGAAAAAGTGCAAAGAAGAGGAAACAAGATGATTAAAGGCCTGGAGACATTAAAAGATATGAAGAATGGTTGCAGGATTTGGGGTATAGACAGTCTAGAGCAAAGATGGACTAATGCACTGCATTATAGCAGTGTTCCATTATTTGAGGGGCTGCCACAAAGAAGAGGAAATGAACTTATTTTCCAAAGCATCAGAAGGCAAGACAAGAAACAATGGAAGGAGATTAATCAAGGAGAGAAGCAACCTGGAATTAAGGAGAAACTTCCTAACATTAAAGATAATTAACCAGTGGAACAGCTTGCCTCCAGAAGTTGTAGATGCATCATCACTGGAGGTTTTTAAGAAAAGACTTGATTGCCACCTATCTTGAGCAGGGGGTTGGACTAGAAGACCTCCAAGGTCCCTTCCAGCTGTATCCTGGTTGATCGCATCATTGTGGCAATCCAAACAATGTCAAGCTTCACAAACAGAAGATCAGATTTTTGCCAAAATGAGCCAACCATCTTGAATATTTCAACCCCATAGCTCTTCTACGCCTAGGTGATTTACAATAATAGGTCCATTGAGGCGATTAAGGAAATATGTATAAATATATTTTAATCTAAACATACGTATTAATAGTAGAATTGTATGGATTGAAGAACTGGAAAGAATATGAATAGAAATACCCTAGCTGTATAAATGATTGCGATTGATACTAAAACTATATAAGGAGATATTGAATATTGGAGGCTAAAACATATGAAGAACAGTTGCAGGAACTGGGTATGTTTAAGAGAAAGAAGGACCAGGGGAGACATGATAGCAGTCTTCCAATATCTCAGGGGTTGCCACAAAGAAGAGGGAATCAAACTATTCTCCAAGGCACCTGAGGGTAGAACAAGAAGCAATGGGTGGAAACTAATCAAGGAGAGAAGCAACTTAGAACTGAGGAGAAATTTCCTGACAGTTAGAACAATTAATCAGTGGAACAGCTTGCCTCCAGAGGTTGTGAATGCCCCAACACTGGAAGTCTTTAAGAAGATGTTGGATAGCTATTTGTCTGAAACGGTATAGGGTTTCCTGCCTAGGCAGGCGGTTGGACTAGAAGACCTCTAAGGTCTCTTCCAACTCTGCTATTGTATTGTATTATTGTATTGTATTGTATTGAATAATGGAAGAATGAAGGATGGAACTAAGGAAATATGAACAAAATAGGTGGAATAAACGTCTTTGAATATTATAGTGATATGAAAGGGGGGAAGTTAAAATAGGTATAGAAAATAGTGGGGGGGAATAATAATTATATATTAATATGTTGATATATAATTAACATATTAATTATATATTAACATAATATGTATCCAAAAAGGATAGAAAGACGGTTCAGAAAGGAAGGATGATAATAAAAGGCATGTATAAATAATATGAAATAATGGAAATGAAATGTAACATTTAGGAATAATAAGACTACGTTTATGTATATTGAAATGTACGTTACCCAGTTACCACACATTGATATGTGTAAAGAATATAAAAAATAAAAATTTGATTGGAAAAAAATTATAATCCGTCCATTGAAACGTTCATGAAATTTCAACCCAGCCTGAATACAAGAATTTTGCTGTTTTGAGTTAAAATGTCCCTTCTTCAAGGCCCTACAGAAGAGACTTTGTCTGTCCCTTTCTCATTTTCTCATCCTCCTTTTTGAAAAGGGGTCAAAAACTGGCTTTTTGTTCCTCAAAATGTCCCGGCTACAATGCCGTAATTACTTTACCGGTTTCCATTTCAAGCAAAAATGGAAGTTAATTGGTTTACTTTCAAATGGCACAGAAAAGAAGTTTTTATTCTTCTGTTTTAGGAGGCCAAACTTCCCACTGCCTGGGCAGTCCATTCTTTTTGTCCGTGGCATTTAAAACCAATTTGCCATAGTCCCTGGATTTTATCAAAGCTTTGAAAGCCCAAAGTGAAGCTAAGGTCAAGCAAAAAAGAGAAAAAAAAATTGCACCACCGTGCAATTCGATTCCGTTTTTTTTTTATCAGTCCCGTATTTTGGGCTAATCATTAGCTTTTCTTTGGCTTGAATAAAAGCAAGATGGCTGACCTTCCCTTCAAAAGGATGGGGTGATTTGAGGATAAAACATTAGATAATATCCTGAGCGCTGGATTAAAAGGAAGACAGCATTTTGCCCCAAACAGATTCTGTAGTCTTAACATTTATTTCTTCTTTCCAGAGCAGGGACATATGTGGAAGTGTGTGTGCGTGTGCGTTTGTGTCAAAAAAGTCAAGATGGCAGCTTTGGATACACTGTCATGATCGCCATCTTGACTTTTGACACAGTGTTGATGAGCCATAGCTATTTCTGGGATCCAATGATTCTCTCAAAACCATGAATGCAGTGCCAACGCCATCACAATATTTGCTCCATCCCAATCTCACATTCATGTATGTGAGATTCATCAGAGCCAGTATGGTCTAGTTGTTAAGACTCCAGGCTAGAAACCGGGAGATTGGGAGTTCTAGTTCCCCCTTAGGCATGAAAGCCAGATGGGTGGTTTTGGGCCCATCACTCTCGCTAAACTCCATATACCCCACAGGGTTGTTGGAGGGGGAAGAAGTATTATGTATGTTCACCCCCTTATAAGGTAATAAAGGTAGAATAAAGATCTAATCAAATAAAAATAACACATGTACAAAAGCATAAGAAATTGGTGCAATCTTGCTGTCATTTCCTACTCTTGACTCTTCCTCCTTTTCCCTTCCTTCCTTCCTTCCTTCCCTCTCTCCCTCCTCCTCCCTCCCTCCTTCCTTCCTTCCTTCCCTCCCTCCTCCTCCTCCTTCTTCCTTCCCTCCCTCCCTCCTCCTCCTTCTTCTTCCTCCTCCTCCCACCCTCCCTCCTCCTCCTCCTCCTTCCTCCTCCCTCCCTCCTTCCTTCCTCCTCCTCCCTCCCTCCCTTCCCTCCCTCCCTCCTCCTCCTCCTCCTTCTTCTTCCTCTTTCCTCCCTCCCTCCTCCTCCTTCTTCCTCTTCCCTCCCTCCCTCCTCCTCCTCCTTCCTCCTCCCCCTCCCTCCTTCCTTCCCTCCCTCCCTCCCTCCTCCTCCTCCTCCTTCTTCTTCCTCTTTCCTCCCTCCCTCCTCCTCCTTCTTCCTCTTCCCTCCCTCCTCCTCCTTCTTCCTCCTCCCCCTCCCTCCTTCCTTCCCTCCCTCCCTCCTCCTCCTCCTTCTTCTTCCTCTTTCCTCCCTCCCTCCTCCTCTTCCTTCTCTCCCTCCCACCTTCCTTCTTTCCTTCCTTCCTTCCTTCCTTCCTTCCTTCCTTCCTTCCTTCCTTCCTTCCTTCCTTCCTTCCTTCCTTCCTTCCATGGAGGTTCAAAACCTCCAGAATGACAGTCCCAACAATGCAATGGAAGCCCAGCCTTTTTTTACAAATATATCATGACATATGTAAAAAGGGGTGGGTTCGTATTCACATGACACATAAGACACATCTTATTCCATTCACCCATCCATCCATCTATGCCTTTGCACTATTAAATATATTAATATTAACCATCGGTATAGGCCAGGGGTGGGTTGCTGCCAGCATTACTGCCAGTTTGGTGCATGCACAGTTTTGGGCACGCATGTCTGCACAGTTGCCCATAAATAGGTCTGCGCATGCACAGAATATTTAAAAATGGAAAAAAGACATGCCGCACCACATAGAGAACCAGTTTGGAGGCGTGGCAGGCCTGGGTCACTGCAAGTTCCAGCAACCCAGGCCAGCAAACCACTACTGGTTCGGCCAAACCAGTCCAAACTGGTAGGAACCCAACTCTGATACAGCCTAAATCTGGGGATTCTGCTCCTTCTGAGCATTTACCGTATTTTTCGGATATAAGACGCACCAGAGTATAAGACGCACCAAGGTTTTAAAGAAGCAAATTAATTTGCACTCTGCAAACCTCCCAAAAACGGCCCATTTTTCGCGAAAAAGGGTCCCATTTTTTAAAAGGCATGAATAGCCCTTAGGAGGCTTGAAGAGTGTTCGGGGGGGGGGGACGAGCAAAAAATTGCCCTTTTTTGTATTCAGTGGATAAGGCTCACCCAGATTTTCGGCCTCTTTTTTGAGGGAAAAAGGTGCCTCTTATACTGAAAAATACGGTACATTCTAAAAAGTCCGTAGGTTAAAAATGATGGGCAGCTGATATATTGCAAAGCAGAGATCATAAGTTTGCTTAGGAAGCAAATCGATTGGCCGTTTCAAGTCGGCTTCTTTTCCAGTACAAGCCGAGATCGTGCAGGGGGAAGAGAAAGCTTCCTTCTAACTGGGGGTTCTACTTAAACTTTTTCAAGTGGCAAAAACCTATTTATGAAGGGAAAACAACATGCCCACAATTTCAACATTGAGAAAATTTAGATCACAGAAGTGAGTTAGAAAAATAATGCAACTGCTGATACAGGGAATTTTTTCCGTTTGATATAAAATAGATTGAAACTATTGGAAGATATAAGGTAAAAATAAGCTGTCAAAATATTGCGAAGTAATAATTATCTGGTGTATTAACATGTGAAAGTTATGAGAACCGGGGGGGAGTACCATTTCCTGCATAATGTAGCTGTCAAAATTTGTAACCATACCCATTACCCTTTTCCTTAAAACTTTGTAAAACTAATAAAAAATTTATTCAAAAAAAAAAAAAAACATGCCCACAATTTCTGATCGAGAATTTTTTCTGATGTCAGCTAAGTTCCACAACTGGGAACACAACCTTGCACAACCCATTCAAGTTTTAGAAGACTCTGATCAAAGCTGTGACGATAGAAAACAGACGCCATTCAAATGTGGTTCCCCCCCCCCCCCTTCCCTTAGTGACTGAGGGTGCCCCATCTCATAGGAGATGATGCCCAGTGCAAGCCCACTGTAATAACATCGCAATAACATTGTTATTGCCCACTGTAATAACATTGCCAAAAAGGCATTAAGAGTTGTTAACCTAATATGGTGTCGCTTCTTCTCTAGTAATATTGTACTGCTAACATAACGTTTAATATTGTAAATATTGTAATCTGGTGATATTGCACTGCATACAAAACCTTTGCTAGACCAGTTCTCGACTACAGCTCATCTGTCTGGAACCCGTGCTGCATATCGGACATTAACACAAGCGAGTCCAGAGATAATTCACGAGAAGTGTCCTCCACTCCTCTGTTTGCAACAGAATCCCTTATGCCACCAGGCTTGAAATTTTGGGCTTAGACAACTTAAAACTACGCCGCCTTCAGTTTGACCTAAGCGTGGTACATAAAATTATCCGCTACGATGTCCTATCTGTCAATGACTACTTCAGCTTCAACCACAACAACACACAATGGTTACAAACTCAAGGTAAACCGCTCCAAACTCGATTGCAGAAAAAGACTTCAGCAACAGAATTGTCAATGCCTGGAATGCCCTACCTGACTCTGTGGTTTCTTCCCCAAACCCCCAAAACTTTAATCTCAAACTGTCTACTGTCTACCTCACCCCATTCCAAAGAGGTCTTTAAGGTGGCGTGCATAAGGGCACCAGTGTGCCTACCATCCCTGTCCTAATATTCCCTTGTCTTCGTGTTCATTTCATGCATTCATAATCATGTTTACACTTATATATGTTATCTAATACATGCTTGACGAAATAAATAAAATAAAATAATAAATAAATAAATAAAAATGTCACATCTCTTATCCTGTCATGCTGGCAGGGGAATTCTGGCAGTTGAAGTCCAGACATCTTAAAGATGCCAAGGTTGAAAAAAAAATAAAACAGCTCTACATCCTTGCATGCATGGAATTGCTCCTCTGTAGTGATCTTATATTGCGCCCTTCATGAATTCCCAAATAGAAATTCCTTTCAACTTGTTTTTCAGACTGTAAAATGTGGTCTTCCAGCAGAGCAATTTTCTGCTGCCCAAGCATCTGCAGAGTATGTTAAAATGAATAGAATAAAGTTGTAAGGGACATTGGAGGTCTTCTAGTCCAGCCCACATTCTGCTGCCTCCCAAGTCCCCCCCCCTCCCAAAAGTAGTTTGAAAGCCAATTTCAAGCAGTTTAGGAAGAAGAGCAGGAATCTATTGCCCAGGGTGAGGTGAAAGAATTGCAGTTAAGAGTGAACTAAAATATTTTTAAAAAGCTAAAAGACAGTACTGTACATGCTTTCCACCTTCCTATGCAGCCACCTAGTGGGTGGAAAGTTGAGTGCCATTTTCATTTCAACTGCAGCCCTCTTTTTGAATATGGGGAATCAAAGTCATCGTAGGAATGGAAAATGACTGTGCATAATTTCCTAATCAAAGTCATAATATCGATGGAAGATTACTCTGCATGATTTCCAGTTTAGTTGGCACCGACCATAGTCCCTTACCCAGATCAGAGCACCCTATCGCACCCTTCCAATGATGCTAGAACAAATGTAGCTTGCTTTTTATTTATTAAACATCAGGAAACATTTTTAAAAGTTAAGTAGCAAAATGGGGAAAAGAGACAAAGGGAGAGAGAGAGAGAAGAGAGAAAGGAGAGAGAGAGCGAGACAGAAACAGAGAGAGAGAGATTACCTGGCCTGGAATGCACTACCTGACTCTGTGGTTTCTTCCCCAAACCCCCAAAACTTTAATCTCAAACTGTCTACTGTCAAACTCACCCCATTCCAAAGAGGTCTTTAAGGGAGCATGCATAAGCCTACCAACATGCCTACCGTCCCCACTTATTCGTATCTATTTCATGCATTCATAATCATGATTATACTTATATCTGTTGTCTTATCCATACTTGACAAAATAAATAAAACAAATAGCATTGTATTCTTTTGGTGAGATTGAAAAAATATTGCTGTGTGTCATCAGACTATTGATAGCTTTCTGCACCAAGCTTTCTAATTCAACCAACAGATTGATTGGAGAATCTAGTTTGCTTTTCAAATTGCCTTTCTTTGTAAAAGTAGTCTCGTTTTTGAATTTATTCCTTTGAATGATTTTTTCTTTCACTGTTGCTTTAAGGTTGTTTCTAGTCTTCTTTTGAAAACAGATGAATAAAAGGGGAAAGTACCGTATTTTTCAGAGTATAAGACGCACCAAGATTTTGAAGAAGCAAATTTAAAAAAAAAGGTTATTGCACTCTGCAGATCTCCCAAAAACGGCCTGTTTTTCGTGAAAATGGGCACGTTATTTGTAAAAAAAAAATGGCATGCAAAGCCTTTAGGAGGCTTGTAGAGTGCTCCTGTGGGCTGGGGGGGGGGCAAAAATGAGCAAAAAAATGGCTTGTTTTTTGCTCATTTCTGCCCTCTCCAGCGCCCAGGAGTACTCTGAAAGCCTCCTAAAAGTTATGCACTGCCATTTTGGTGAAGGGGGCAGGGTTTCGGGAGACAAAAAATGCTGTATTGAGTGTATAAGATGCACCCAGATTTTCAGCCTCTTTTTTTGACAGAAAAAGGTGTGTCTTATATTCTGAAAAATATGGTAGTAAGAAAAAAAATAACAGCCCACTGCTATCCTACAGCTCTGGGTAGTCCTCAACTTACCACTACAATTGAGCCCAATGCGGTTAAGTGAGAAATTTGTTAAATGACTTTTTTTTAAAAAAAAAAGTTTTATTAGTTTTTTTAACAATTTACAGGGAAAAAGGTAAAGGAAAGTTTACAAATTTTGGCAGTTGCAGTGTGCGGTAGGTGCCCCCTCCCTCCATACTCATAGTATACATTTACACAAAATTCATTACTAAGTAGTAACATATAGTCAGCATATGGATTCAGTTAATAATTTTGATCAGTTTATGTCAGGTAAAATTTCTTGTTCATTTTTGTGATCTGAGCTTTCTCGGTATTGCCCCATCTCCTCCCGCCGACAGAGCTCCGGTCCCTCCTGTGTCCTGCATGTCTGTTGTAGGATCATCTAGTTTTTCTAGGAGTGCTTTATTTTTTTCCATAAAGGCCTGCGCTTCTATGGGTGTATTAATTCTAACTCTTGTCTCCTCCCAGAATATTAGCATACCTTCAGGCATCAGCCATCTGAACCACACCCCCTTCTGGTATAATTTATTCGCTAATTGCGAATAACTTTTTCTTTTTTCCCTCACTTTCTTGGGGATCTGTTTCAGAATGGTTATTTCCCTATCTTGGTATGTCAAAGCTTGCCCCCTTTGTGCACTCAGAATTTCATCTCTTGTGCTTTTTCTGAGAAATTTAATGTGTACCTCCCTGGGCACGTTATGTGTTCTAGCATAGGCTGAGTTCACTCTATAGACCAAATCTATTTCCCACCCCATCTGTTGTTTCTCTTTCTGGATGTATTCAGCCAAAATACTTGTCATGATGTCCCTTATATTTTCGTCATCTGCCTCCATCACGTTTTGAAATCTAAGGTAAAAGGACATTCTCTCGAATTCTATTTTCATCTGCTGGGTATCAAGTTCTTTGTTCCCCTTCTACACCCCTTCAATCCCCTCCCTCATCTCAGCCGTCCCACCCTCCAAAAGATCCAGTCTCTGTGAGTTCTTATTAATTTGGGCCTGGTTCTCTTTAATTTCTTCTTTCATCTCCTTTAGTTGTTTTATTTATTTCCTCTTGTCCCTGTAGAAGTTGCTGAAACATTTGTTGAAACTCCGTCTCTGTAGTTTTAGGTTGCATCAAAGCTGTTATCGTTGATTATGTACTAGGACTAGATGTTGCAGATGTCGGGGCAGAGGCTGCAAAGCCAGGCTTTCCAGGAGGTGGTTTTTTAGGAGACATTGTTTGTGGAATAAGGAGTTCAGTCAGTACAGAGGGTGATCAGTCAGAGAGGTAGAACAGCCAGGAGAGTCCAGGAGACAGAAGGTCCAGGCAGAAGAGGATTTTTCTAATCACCCTGGTAGTAGAGTAAAGTTTTTCACTCCACAGAGTTCAAAGAGTAGCAATCAACAAGAGATTTGTCTGAGTAGCACGGAGACAAAGACCGGAAGCCTGAAGTTTTAAAGGTGGAGTCAGGTTTCACAGTTCATAAAGACAACGGAAGTGTGCCATCTTGCCCTGCCAGCTTCGGGTTTAGAGGCATAACAAAGTTTTCAAAGTTCCCAAAGTGTCCAGATCATCATTATGTTATGGGATTAAATCCGAAAATTCACTTTTAGTAAGGGCGTGACATCATTGGTTGGCTCTCCCCCTCCTCCTTCCCCTGGGGCTGAGAGCAAAATTGTTTCAAGCCGCCTGTCCGAGGGGGGGGAAATCCCCCTCCCTCCAGCCATGCCTCGCAAAGTCAAGCCGAAAGAAAGAAATTTAAACTGCTGACAGTTTCTCCAAGTTGGTAGAGGGAATGGAAGGGAGTTTTCGCCTCACCGCACCGCAGCCCCGTCCTATTCAAAATGACTTTTGAATCACTTCACAACTTTTCTAGCCACGTTTCTTAAGTGAATAACCGCAGTTGTTAAGTGAGCAACATGGCTGTTAAGTGAATCTGATTTCCCCATTGACTTTGCTTGTCAGAAGGTCACAAAAGGGGATCATGTGACTCTGGGACACTCCATCCGTCATAAATGTGAGTCAGTTGCCCAGCATCCAAATGTAAATAACATGACCACGGGCATGCTACAACGGTCATAAGGGTAGAAAACAATCATAAGTCACTTTTTTCGGTGCCATTCTTACGGTCACTAAATGAACTGTTGTAAGTCGAGGACTACCTGTATTGCAATAGCTATAGAACAGTGTTTCTCAACTTAGTGACATTGAGGTGTGTGGACTCCAAACTCCCAGAATTCCCTAGCCAAAGGGCTGACTGGGATACTCTGGGAGATAACACCCACACATCTTAAAGCTACCAAGGTTATAAAACAATGGAAACCATTGACACCAGTTTCAATGCAATTTGTTTAATGAAAAGAAGGACTAGGGGAGACATGATAGCAGAGTTCCAATGTCTCAGGGGTTGCCACAAAGAAGAGGGAGTCAAGCTATTATCCAAGGCACCTGAGGGTAGAACAAGAAGCAATGGGTGGAAACTAATCAAGGAGAGAAGCAACTTAGAACTAAATTTCCTGACAGTTAGAACAATTAATCAGTGGAACAGCTTGCCTCCAAAAGTTGTGAATGCCCCAACTTTAAGAAGATGTTGGATAGCCATTTGTCTGAAATGGTATAGGGTTTCCTGTCTAGGTACAGGGTTGGACTAGAAGACCTCCAAGGTCTCTTCCAACTCTGCTGTTGTATTATTGTATTGTATTATTGTTCCTGAAATGAGAATTCTGGTGTCATTTCTCTCATTTTAGGGAGTCTTCTCCAATGTCAAAGTTCAAAAGCGTCAATGCTTTTCCTATCCTCTTTCTTCAACGTCCAATGTTCACTTCCACAAACTGTCACATGATTTGCACCATGCTGATCTTTGTAGATCTGGTGTTCAGTTATCAACATCTGGAAGTTACAGGCGCCTGGGTTTTCTCAGTTAAAGTCATTACGAGTGCATTGTTGGGACACCAAATTAGGGACAGGTCATAATTAAGGAGAGACTCAACAGACAGCGAAGGAAAAATTTCCTGACAATTAGAACAATTAATCGGTGGAACAATTTGCCTCCAGAAGTTATGGACACTCCAACACTGGAGGATTTTAGAAGAGATTGGATAACCATTTGTCTGAAGTGGCGTAGGGCAGTGATGGTGAACCTTTTTTGGCTCGCATTCCAAAAGCGGGGGGAGCGCAGAGGGGTTGTGCACAGGTGTACCACACCCATAATGCAATGTTCATGACACCAGCGCACATGCGCGCATGACCAGCACTCCCCCCCCATTTTTGGCGCACTTTTTTCGCCCTCCCCAGGCTCCAGAGGCTTTATAGGAGCCTGGGGAGAGCAAAAACAGCTTCCCCCACCTCCGCCCTCCGGAGGCTTCAGGAGCTTCCCAGAAGCCTCTGGAGCACGAAAAACTGGCCCTACGGAAAAACCAGAAGTTCGGGAACGGACTTCCGGTTTGCTTGTGGGGCCAGTTTTAGCCTTCCGGAGCCTTCAGAGGCCTTCCAGAGGCTTCCCTGAAGGCTCCAGAGGATGAAAAATGATCCTATGAGCAAACCGGAAGTCACTTCCTGTTTGTCCGCAGGGCTGTTTTTAGAAAAAACAAACTTCAGGTTTGCTCATAGGGGCGGTTTTTCGCACTCTGGAGGCTTCCGGAGAGCGAAAAATGACCTCAAAAGAAGGTCGAAGTCAGTAAGCACGCTGGCCAGCTGACAGGGCAATGCCTCCCATGCCCTGTCAAATGGCTCCGTGTGCCAGCTGTGGCACACGTGCCATAGATTCGCCATCACGGGTATAGGGTTTCCTGTCTGAGCAGGAGGTTGGACTAGAAGATCTCCAAGGTCCCTTCCAACTCTGTTATTCTGTTATCATAAGAAAATCTATCTTTGTGGTCACTAGAAGTCAAATAACTTGAGTTTAGATTAATATCATGTTTGGCATTATCAAATCTAATCAAATTTCTGATTTCAATAAATAAGCAAATCATATTATAAACGGTGTTAATATCTTCATTAAAATTTATCTAGATCTTCCTTTATTGTCCTTGTGTATTTTCATTTTGCTACTTATACTCAGATAGGGTTGCTAACCGTCTTTGAGGAATTTAGCTCATTTAAACTTCTCAGCCAATTTCTTGAGAATGCCAAAGTGAATTAAAATAAAAATCTTGACAGTTAGAACAATTAATCAATTAATGTCCAATCTCTTCTTAAAAACCTCCAGTATTGAAGCACCCAAAACCATTTGCCTGAAATGGTTTAGGTCTCCTGGTGGAATAGGGGTTGGACTAGAAGACCTCTAAGGTTCCTTCCGACTCTGTTATAAGAGGGATGTGTGAGAAGATCGACTAAGGGTTTATCAACAGCTGAATTTCACAATTAAAATCCAGTTGTTGGTAACACAGCCTCTCAACTTACTTGTAATCTAAAATCAGAGCATCAGGGGGCAGCATTGAAACAAGAATCAAACCAATTTTACTTGTGAGATCCAAAAGGATATGATTTAAATGCACCCTGGCCACCTTTGATCTTGAAATCAGGGTGTGTAAAGATCTCAAAAGTACACTGTTGATGCACACTATCTCCACAATTATAACACAATAGCTATATTGTGAACCAGGGACGTGCGGTCAGGGGAGGCAGGGGAGGCATGAAATATTATCATGAAATAATAGTATATAATATTATACTTATGACGAAGGCACGAAAGCGACAGTCGCTTTCGTGCCTTCGTCATCCGGCAGCGCCGACAACATTTCTGCCTCTGCCCTCCACAGCTCCCGGGCGCGGCCGGACGGATGTAGCTACAGCGACGCCGAGGCGGTCCGGGCGGACGAAACAGTGAGCAAGGCAGCCTGATCCTCGGTCGCTCGCCTGCCGGACTGCCTCGGCGCCATTCTGGCTACCTCTGTCCGGGCGCGCCCGGGAGCTGCAGAGGGCGGAGGCAGAAATGTCGGCGCTCCCGGATGACGAAGGCACGAAAGGAGGAGCGTGCAAAGTCCAGCAGAGGCAGGAAGGTTCTCGTCGTTCCCCAGTCGCTTTCGAGGACTGTGGAGCGCGAGCCAGCAGAGCACGCTCAGGAAGGCGGGGAATGTGATCACGTGTGCTGGAGGCTGAGGCAGCCTGAGCCTCCAGCACACGTGGTCCCATTCCCCACCTTCCTGATGACATCACCAGCCTCACCAGCCATGAACCTCACCGCACGTCACTGTTGTGACCATTATACCGTAGAAAAATATAAAATTTTGAAGGCTTAGTCTAGGGAGATTCTCAGTCATCCAGGTCATGGTTTTCTCAAAGGTGCTTTTTCAAGTGGCTACTGGACTTGCTATTTTTTACTTTGAAGACTTCTCATCCAAGAAACGTCTTCAGGTCTGACTGGATAGTGGGGAATGGAAGGATTTTTACTCCTTGCAGACACCTGGTCATTTGCATTCTTTTCATAAACTTCATAGCTGCATGTAATAAAGCCATAAGGACTAGATCCAGCAGTCCATCTGCGTTTAAAAGGCAAAACCCACTCCTTTGAAGATGCAAAGTCCACATTTTGGACAGAGGGGATTGCTGGTTTGAAAGAAGGGTCAAAAGAGGCCACCTATGTCAAAATTGAACAGCTGTCTCTCAACTGACGGGGAGGGATATGACATCATCTACCTCCAGTCTACAACACAGTCCTTTCAACAGTTCTGAGGAGGCTCCACATCCATTTGCACCTCTCAGGAGACCCTGAGGACACAGTTAAACCCCCAGGTGGCCTCAAGGACTCTCTAAAAAGATGACACTGACCAGCTGTCTGCAAGGAGTATCAATCCTTCCATTCCCCACCATCCAGTCAAAGCTGAAGAAGCTTCTCGGATGAGAAACAAAACGTCTTCAGAGAAAATGACCTAGCTACATGCGGGATCGCATCCTGCCCCATACATCCCTACGACCAATTCGCTCTCACAGAGAGGGACTTCTCCGGGTGCTGTCCACTAAGCAGTGCCAGAGGGCGGCGCCCAGGAGTAGGGCCTTCTCTGTGATGGGCCCAGTCCTCTGGAATGACCTCCCCCCGGATATTAGGATTACCACCGACCTCCGCTCCTTCCGTTCAAAACTCAAGACCCACCTTTTTCAACTAGCAGGCCTGGCTCAACCATAGCTCCATTTTATTCCTCCTGGCAATTTTTAAACTTGTAATTTCTATTGGGGTTTTAATTTAACTTATTTTAATATTTCTATGTTATTATAATATTGTATTGTGTTTTATACCTCCTCCGTATAATGTGTAATTTTATAATATGTGTTTTTATTTATTGTACGCCGCCCCGAGTCCCTTTGTGGAGAGGGAGCGGCTAACAAATTTAATAAAATAAATAAATAATAAATAAATAAAAACCAGAAAGTCCAGGTGCCTCTTGAAAAAAGCACCTTTGGGATGTGAAGGCTTCGGTGTTAGGTGGTATTGAACTGCTCCAGGGCAGTAACACCAATGTGGTCAGGATGTTCACCCTCTCAAGCATTTTGGCGATAGCACAATTTACATTAAACATGATGGTTTTGCCAAATGGAGATGGCTACAACTGGGGTTGGCTTGGATTTTTTTGCTTTCTTTTGCAGACTGGGGTGTAAATGGTACATGAGAATGACCTTGGGAGATGGGGGGAAATGCTCCCTAGGGAGCTGTCAGCTAAGAGGCAGCATGTTCCATGGAAGAGCAAGAGACGCGGAAGGGAAGCTCCCGAGCTTCTCAGGATATTTGCTGGGTTCTGAAAACTTCCTGAAGTCCATTTCGCCAGCCATAATTAGGATAGAAGACATAAATGGGTATCTTGCACTAAATCAGTGGTTCTCAATTATTTTCTGTCATGCCCCCCCCTAGGAAGAAGAAAACATTTCGCGCCCCCCGCGCGACTGTAAATAGTATCATTTGTCTATAAAATTGTTATAAGTACATCTCTGCATAACATTGTATCCTTGTCAATCCATGATGGATCCCAATAAGGACGGTTACCCCTTGCGATGATGTCCAGCCACCAAACTCCCATATTTTGCGAAGTGGATAATGGACTACAAAGAGAAAATATGGTTTTAGGGCTTGAAAGCTACGCAGAAGAAAGGAAGGCCAACCCATCAAAAGGATGGAGAGCTGAAGAAGGATTATTGCAATATCCCTGGAAATACTACCACCTTATTGGAGCTCATAGGCTGCTTGTAGTAGATTCTTGGCAGAGCTGAGATGTTCCAGCAGGGGACTGGACTAGAAGACCACAAAGGTCCCTGTCTCTTACCTTCCTGTCTCCTTCCCCCACCCTACCATATTCCAACAAAAACATTATAAAAATATTTATTTCCCATTTCTTGCCAGCCCTAGCAAAGAGGTTGGCCTTTCCTAATGGCCTCCTCTCCAAGCCCTCCTTGGCCCAGCTTCCCCGCAGCCCAGAAAGCTTCCCGGTTTGGGGGGGGCAAGGGAAATCCCAATGCGGCAGCTGCGATGTTCCGGACGGAGCAATTCCTGGGTTTGTATTTGTGAGCTCCGAAGCGAGCGCTCCTCCGGGGCAGAGGCAGGCAGGCAAGCAGGCGGGGCGTGCGCTGGGGCGGCTCGGCCACCGGGCGTGGCCAAAGCGGTCCCCGAGAGGCTTGTTTGCTCGGCCAGCAGGGCAGAGGCGGAGGGGCGGACCCCCGTTTCCCGGCGGCTTTCGTGCTCTCCCCCTGACCCGGCGAGGAAGAGGAGCCGATGGGACCCGCCGTTGCCGCCTTCGCCGCCAGTTAGCTCAGAGGAGACACGAGCAAGGCCACAAAGACCTCTTTGTGCACCGGCGGCCGCGGCCCCCTCGTTTGCACCCAGATGGAAAGGGAGCCTTCGCGCCCCCCTTTACGGAGCCTCGCGCCCCCCCTGGGGGGCGCGCCCCACTATTTGAGAACCGCTGCACTAAATAGACATTCAGAGTCACATGTTCTGTAGCTGGACATGATATGGGTGACATGAAAGCACTGTTCCTATATCTCAGGGGTTGCCACAAAGAAGAGGGAGTCAATCTATTCTCCAAGGCACCTGAGGGTAGAACAAGAAGCAATGGGTGGAAACTAATCAAGGAGAGAAGCAACTTAGAGAACTGAGGAGAAATTTCCTGACATTTAGAACAATTAATCAGTGGAACAACTTGCCTCCAGAAGTTGTGAATGCTCCAACACTGGAAGTTTTTAAGAAGAGATTGGGCAGCCAATTGCTTGAAATGGATCTCCTGCTTGAGCAGGGGGTTGGACTAGAAGACCTTCAAGTGGAACGACTTACTTCCAGAAGTTGTGGGTGCTCCAACAATGGAGGTTTTAAAGAGATTGGACAACCATTTGTGTAAAATGATATAGGATCTCCTGCCTTGAGCTGGGGGTTGGACTAAAAGATCTCCAAGCTCCCTTCCAACTTCATTATTCTGATATTTGGGGAGAGGCGTTTCTTTTTTAAAGCCAGTTTGGTGTAGTAATTAATGCATCAGATTAGAAATTGGTTTTAGGCATAAAAAGCAGCTGGGTGACTTTGGGCCAATCACAAGGAGACTGTGAGTTTTGGTCTCTCCTTAGGCATAAAAGCTCGCTGGGTAGCTTTGGGCCAATCAATAGGAGATGGTGAGTTCTTGTCCTGCCTTAGGCATGAAAGAACTGGATGGGACAATCACCAGGAGATGGTGAGTTCTAGTCCTGCCTTAGGCAAGAATGACAACTGGATAACTTTGGGACAATCACCAGGAGATGGTGAGTTCTAGTCCTGCCTTAGGCATGAAAGCTAGCTGCGTGACTTTGGGCCAATCACTAGGAGATAGTGAGTTCTAGTCCTGCTTTAGATACAAAACCAGCAGGGTGATCTCAGGCTAGTCACTCTTTTCCAGCCCTAGGAAGCAAGCAAGAACAAACCACTTCTGAAAAACCTTGCCCGTGCGACTTGTCCAGAGAGTCTCAGAATTGGTCATGACTGTATTCTCATGCTCAGAAGGAATGGCACAAAATGGAACATCAGGCATTGACTGTGGTCTAGTTCCCTTCGTATGGCGAGGTTCAAACATCTCCCACACCCAACCTAATTATCTGTCCCTACAGAGACACGCATTGAATCACACTGTCTTCATTTGCATTGTTCTCATTCCTGATTGCTCATCCCACCACAGTCTAAGAGCTGAGGTTTTTTATTTCCTTTTGAAGTCTCTGTCTGGTGAAGATCACCATCCTGTCAGAGTTGAGGATGCGAAAGTAGATTTGGTTAAGGCCTTTGTTTGCCCCCAAAAGTGCCTGTCCCAATGGTGCTTTTTCAAAAGACAGCCAGACGTGGTTTGCCCTCAAAGATGTTTCACTTCTCATCCAAGAAGTTTTTTCCCCCAGTTCTAACAGAATGGGGGAGGATGGAAGAATTCCTCAGGGTCATAGTAGGGTCACAGTGATGACAATTAACTGGTGGAACAGCTTGCCTTCAGAACTTGTGGGTGCTCCATCACTGGAGGGTTTTAAGAAGAGACTGGACAATCCTTTGTCTGAAATGGTATAAGGCAATGTTTCTCAACCTTGGCAACTTGAAGATGTCTGGACTTCAAGTCCCAGAATTCCCCAGCCAGCGAATGCTGGCTAGGGAATTCTGGGAGTTGAAGTCCAGACATCTTCAAGTTACCAAGGTTGAGAAACACTGGTATAAGGCTTCCTGCCTGAGCAGAAGATTAAACTAGAATATTTCCAAGGCTTCTTCAAAAAAGCCAATGCAATCCTAAACTGCATTAAGAGAGGGATACAATCAAGATCAAGTGAGGTACTAATACCACTCTATAAAGCCTTAGTAAGGTCACACCTGGAATACTGCATCCAGTTTTGGTCACCACACTATAAAAATAAGATGTGGAGACTCTAGAAAAAGTGCAGAGAAGAGCAACCAGGATGATTAGCGGACTGGAGATTAAAACATATGAAGAACGGTTGCAGGAACTGGGCATGGCTAGTCTAGTAAAGAGAAGGACCAGGGGAGACATGAGAGCTGTCTTCCAATATTTGAAGGGCTGCCACGGGGGATAAAGGGGGTCAAGCTATTTTCCAAAGCACCTGAAGGCCAGACAAGGGATAATGGATGGAAACTGAACAAGGAGAGATTCAACCTGGAAATAAGGAGAAATTTTCTGACAGTGAGAACAATTACCCAATGGAACAGAAGTTGCCTTCAGAAGTTGTGGGAGCTTCATCCCTGGAGGCTTCCAAGAAGAGACTGGACTGCCAGATGTCGGAAATGGTGTAGGATATCTTGCTTGAGCAAGGGATGGACTAGATGACCTATAAGGTCCCTTCCAACTCTGTTAATCTGTTATCTGTCCCTTCCAGCTCTATTCTGATTGATTGCATTCTATTCCGATTCTGACTATTAGTGTTTGTTATTATAAAATAAACTTTGTTTTTATTATTATTATTATCTCTGATAATAACCAAAATAAGTTCACTTTTATTTTTGTAAACTAAGACTAAAAAGATGATGATTCCTGTATTCCATATAGATAAAAGCTAGGCTTATAACTTTACAAGAGAGCAAAAAGTTTCTATATTAGCTCATAATTGCAATGATGAAAGAGAGAAACCCCCTTCCTCAGTATTACTTTGTTGCCTTCTACTTTTCCCCTTTCCCCCCCTTAACTTTCTGTACTTTCCTTTTTTCCTTTTTTTAGTTTGTATTCATCTGTTTTACCAAGCTTATTAAGAACTTTAATAAAATATATATTTTAAAAAAAAACAGAAGTCTTCTCAATTCATAGCTACAGCAGCTTAATAACAGTTTTACATTTACAAGCTCACATATTCCAGCCAAACTTTGCCACTAACAAAGAGAACAATTTTGGGAGAAAATAAAAGTCTGACTGTTTAACCAAATAACATAATAACAGACTTGGAAATCTTCTAGTTCAACCTCCTGATCAGGCAGGAAACCTTAGACCACTTCAGACAAAGGGTTATCCAATCTCCTCTTTAAACCTTCCAGTGTTGGGGCATTCACGACTTCTGGAGGCAAGCTGTTCCACTGATTATTTGTTCTGATTGTCAGGAAATTTCTTCTTAGTTCTAAGTTGCTTCTCTCCTTGATTAGTTTCCACCCATTGCTTCTTGTCCTGCCTTCAGGTGCTTTGGAGAATAGTTTGACTCAGTGGTGGGTTTCAAATTTTTTTAGAACCTCTTCTGTAGGTGTGGCTTGACAGCCATGTGACTGAGTGGGAGTGGCTTGCCAGCCATGTGACTAGGTGGGCATGGCCAACTTGTAAAATGTGGTGAAACTCACTTAACAACGCTCTTGCTTAGCAACCAAAATGTTGGCTCAGAAACTCTGCCATTGAAGTGTGCAAGTCTTAAAGCTGTCAAGTTACAAGACCCTTGCACCCCTAAACCTTTAGAAAAAAAACCCAGGGGTGTTCAAACTTGACAGCTTTAAGACTTGTGGACTTCAACTCCCAGAATGCCTCCTCCAATCATGTTGGCTCAGAAACTCTGGCATTTGAAGCACACAAGTCTTAAAGCTGTCAAGTTACAAGACCCTTGCACCCCTAACCCTTTAGAAAAAACCCAGGGGTGTTCAAACTTGGCAGCTTTAAGACTTGTGGACTTCACTTCCCAGAATTCCTCCTCTCGCTCTTCATCTTGATGCTGTGCGGATGGGCGGGGGGAGGGAGCTGGAACCGGTTCTAAACGGCACGGTAGATTTGTGGAACCTCTTCTATAGAAGAAGTTAGAACTGGCAGGAACCCACCCCTGGTTTGACTCCCTCTTCTTTGTGTCAACCCCTGAGATATTGGAACACTGCTATCATGTCATCCCTTAGTCCTTCTTTCTATTAAACTAGACATACACAATTCCAGCAACTGTTCTTTATATGTTTTAGTCTCCAGTCCTCTAATCGTCTTTGTTGCTCTTCTCTGCACTCTTTCTAGAGTCTCATTATACATTACTCATTTCACATTAGAGAGAGGGACTTTTTTTGCAAGTTTTTGTTTTGACTCATCCATGCCATTTCCTCCTTCCTCTTTCCCATCTCCATCATCAACAACAAAACAATTACGACATACCGGCAATCCTAAACTTACTTATCACAATTGGGACCGGAATTTCCATTATAAATGGTTGCCGTCATAAGTGGAATCATCCTGTGCTCAGACCCAATTTTACCACCATTTTTACAATGGTCCTAAAGTCCTCACAGTCCTTAAGCGAATCACACAGTTATTAAATGAATCCAGCTTCATCAATGGTGGATTTTGGCCACCACTACACCACCAAGAATCATGGCGGCGCAGTGGTTAGAATGCAGTGTTGCAGGTTAAACTCTGCCCACTGCCAGCAGTTCGATCCTGACTAGCTCAAGGTTGAAGTCAGCCTTCCATCCTTCCGAGGTGGGTTTAAATGATGACCCAGATTGTTGGGGGCAAGAGGCTGACTCTGTAAATTGCTTAGAGAGGGTTGTAAAGCACTGTGAAGCAATATATAAGTCTAAGTGCTATTGCTATTTTTTTTTACTGGAAAATGGCAAAAAAAGAAAACCTCACAAATCGCAATTGTGTGATTGCAGGATGACCACTGCAACTGGTCATAAATATTGGAGTTGGTTTCGAAGGACCTGAATTGCGAACGTGTAACCAGGAGGTTGATGCCACGGTTTGTGACAGTTATAGGAGCAAATACGGGTTGCAAGCGACATTTTCTGAGGCCTTTATAACTTTGAACTGTCCTTAAGAGCCCTGATGGTGCAGTGGTTAGAACACAGTATTGCAGGCTGACTCTGCTCACTGCCAGCAGTTCGATCCTGACCGACTTAAGGTTGACTCAGCCTTCCATCCTTCCGAGGTGGGTAAAATGAGGACCCAGGTTGCTGGGAGCAACATGCTGACTCTGTAAAGTGCTTAGAGAGGGCTGTAAAGCACTGTCAGTGTTCCAAATATCATGCAGAATTAAATCATTGTCCAAAGCAAAGGTATCCTTAAAACTCCAATTTAATAAGACAGACATCTTGGCATTATGCTATGAAATTTCAACTCTATTGTACATCCTGTGGGTTCACCCAGCTGAAAGTTCATCATCTATCCCCACACCCCATAATTCATCACATGGTCCAATCTTCATCTTCCATGCTGGCATGTACACCCCTCTGCTTCCGGCCAGGTGTCGAGGTGCGGAGACAAAATAAGACCTTGAGCTTCTAAGAAAATCCATAACAATACATTCCACAATCCTTCTCCTTTCTATTCCCCCCCTCCCAACTGCTACACTAATGAAACAGCATAAGAAATTAATAAAAAGTGTGGCAGGCCAAAGATCCTAAAAGGAACAGAACTACAGGCCTGACAGCACTGTGAAGTGGCATATAAGTCTAAGTGCTATTGCTATTGCTATTAAATGAACGGTTGTGAGTCTGTTCAAGTTGTAAGGACTACCTGTTTAGGCGTGTGTACAATTGGGTGTGGGTGCTCAAGACTGCACTTAACCCTTAAAATCTTTAGGTGAAAGATTTGGGGCCTTGGTTAATTTATGTTTCAGCCTGGTTTTACTGAGTTCCCACCCTTTGCATATTTTCGGTTGGAATTGTTTAGTTTGCTTAAATCACCGGGGTCCTGCAGGCTGGGAGCAACTTCATCTGGGAATTTTGTTTTTATTTTTGCAAGAGTCAGCCTGCTCACTCGGTTGACTAAACTGTAAATTGTTAACAAATCATAAATCTCGGGTACGAAATCACATTCCATATTTTATATTCCTGGCTGGAATTCGGAACTTCTTTTCTCATTGTAGCTTCTTATAACATATTGTTTTTAATGCTCTTTTTTCCTGTTTTATGGCTGGTCTAATTCAAAAATTAGGAAAAGTTTCCTGAAAGGAGGAACAGTTCAATAGTACAGATAATCTATAAGGAAAGAGGTAGATGTCTGTCTGTCTGTCTGTCTGTCTATCTATCTATCCATCTATCTATCATCTATCATTATTTGTCATCTGTCATCTATCAATCTATCATCTATCTATCTATCTATCTATCTATCTATCTATCTATCTATCTATCATCTATCTATCTATCTATCATCTCATCTATCACCTAGCATCTACCTAGCATCTATCCATCCATCCATTCATCTATCTATCTATCTCATCTACCTATCATCTACCTATCCATCTATCAATCAATCATCTATCATCTATCCAACTATCCATTCTTCTACCTATCATTTATCAATGTATCATCTGCCATTTATCAATCTATCATCTATCTATTATCTATCTATCTATCTGTCTATCTATCTATCTACTATCATCTATCTTCTATCTCTTTATCATCTATCATCTAACAATTCATCTATCTATCTATCTATCTATCTATCTATCTATCTATCTATCTATCTATCTATCATCTATCTCTCAGGGATGCTGTAGTCCAAATTTCTGCAATGAACAGAGGGTTGGACAAAATAATCTCAAAGGTTCTTTCCAGCTTTATATTTCTGTTCATGCAACAAACTTATCCAGGGTATTGAGTAATTCATTCTCAAGACTGGCAGGAATCTTTGAACCATCATTAATCAAATGGACTGGACTTGTACCACAAGCTAAAGCAGGTGCACCATGAAGACAATCAAACCAAAAAGACCAGGGGAATCACAGCATCACACGCATTTGCCGAACAAGAGCACAATTGTGCATTTCTCCAGAACAGTGATGCTGTTGATCATGGAAGGTCCACCTTCACCCTTGAGTGGAAAAGAAACTGACCCTTCCTAACAGGAGGTGCCAGTCGATTGTGCCTCTTTTCTAGAAGTACTTTGCAGAAGTCCAAAGGGGTCATAAAAATCACAGACCAAGTTATAGTCAGAGAGTGTAAATACAGAGTGAGAAAGCCCTGTGTGAGCCCATTTTAAATACACAAATCATTGCCTTGCTAAGGAATTCAAAACTAAACAATTATAGCCATGCAGACAAGAGACGAAAAGAATTCAGGCATTTTATCTGTCTAATATATGTTTTTCTTTATACCATCAACCAGTGATTTTCCTCTGTGTGAGTGTAAGGATGAGGAGAGCAGGCCAACGGTTAAGGCTGTGAGCCGGAAAAACAGATCCCAGCCTTTGCAGAAACATAGAAGCTGGCTGGATAACTTTGAGTAGGTCACTTTCTCTCTCAAATGGAAAAATGGAAAAACATCAATATAACAAACACAGAGATGCGCCCTGCATGCTTGATGTGTCCTGCGCATGCATGTGCAGTGCCATAAAAATGCTCTGTGCATGTGCAGAAGGAAAAAACAAGATGGCGGCACCATAGGCATTGCCGAGAGAACCGGTTTGGGGGCGTGGCACGCCTGGGTCACTGCCGGTTCCAGCGACCCAGGCTGCCAAGTTACTACCGGTTCGGCCGAACTGGTTTGAACTAGTAGGAACCCATCTCTTCAAACTGCACTGGCTCACGGTGGTCATAACAGTATGTGGAAATAACCTTGGGAGACAGGAGGAAGAGTTGGAGAATAGACAACCTTCAGAGAAAAGGTATCTGAGCCCACAGAAGGAAAAAGGGTGTGGGAAGCATCTCGGAATTGACCCCCCCTAATGTTCTGGAAGGGGTGCAGTGACTCAAGGGTTAAAGACTGGGAGCTTCTCAGCTGGAGATCTGACAGCCCGGGTTTGAAATTCTGAGCACTGGGCAATGGAGTGAACTCCTGTTCTTTCCTTGCCCCAGCTCCTGCCCATCTAGCAGTTGGAAAACATGCAAATGAGAGTAGATGAATAGGTACCACTTTGGTGGGAAGGTAACAGCATCCTGTGTGCCTTTGGCGTACGGCCATGCTGGCCACATGACCATGGAAAATGTCTTTGGACAATGCTAACTCCCTTGGCCAAGAAATGGAGATGAGGGATGAGATGAGATGGTGTCCCTAGAATCGGACACAATTGGACAGGGAAACTTTTACCTTCACCTTTAGTTTTCTGGGAAGTGAAGGTGAGGATGGGGAGAAACGCATTCAGACTTGCAAGATGCTGTGATTGTAACTTTATCATAAAGATAGAGCTAGCACTCATGGTTGGTACACTTTGTCTGGTCTGACAAGGTTGATCAGTACCTTGAATTAATTCTGCAGTGAATTGATTCAGATTGATCCCTCCTTCCTTTCTTTCTTTCTTTCTTCCTTCCTTCCTCCCTCACTCCCTCTTTCCTTCCTTCCTTCATCCTTCCTTCTTTCTTTTCTTCCTTCCTCATTCCTCCCTTCCTCCTTCTTTCCTCCCTCCCTCCCTTCCTCCCTTCCCTTCTTCCTTCATTCCTTCCACTCTCCCTTCCACTCTCCCTCCCACCCTCCTTCCTTCCTTTTTTCCTTCCTTCCATGCTCCCTCCCTCCTTTCTTCCTTCCTTTCTTCCTCTTCCTTCCTTCCTTTCCATCTATTTTTCTCCTTCCTTCCTTCCACCCCCTCCCTCTTTCTTTCTTTCTTTCTTTCTTTCTTTCTTTCTTTCTTTCTTTCTTTCTTTCTTTCTTTCTTTCCATCTATCTTTCTCCTTCCTTCCTTCCTTTCTTATTTTTATTTGAACCTTCCATGTAGGCTGATCTGTATGAATGGTTGATAGCCACCTAGAAGTCATTGGCCACCTTCTCTTCCTGCCAATGACATCCAAAGGTTGAGGATGCTGCAGTTACGAAATCTTATTTTCTTTACCTACTCAGCTTCCAAATGAGGCAAGTCCTGATTTAAAAGCCTCAGTTTAAAAACCTCTGCCAAATTTTTTCCCTTAACTTTTATTACCTTTATGCAAGCTTTCCAACCAGCCCCCTTTCAATGGGTCACTTTCTGAGCTGAGTCCTGGGAGTCTGCTGGGATCAGCCTACAGGAAATCAGGAAGCCCATACATTTTATGGCCCTGATTTTTTTGCCACGTGGAAACGCAGCCTTTATTTGGGCACCTCAAGCTTTGCAGCAGAATCTTTCTCCCAAGCTTGCATTTTCCAGGGCGCCTCATCCCGGCAGTTACTGCTGCATGTGACTTCTCCTAAGTTACTGATTCATCCCTCAGCAGTCATAGAATATCATGACTCCCCTCTTCTATGAGATGCTGATCTATCTCTCTGTAAATATCTCAATATCTGTAAATATTCCAATATCTCAGGGGCTGCCACCAAGAAGAGGGAGTCAAGCTATTCTCCACAGCACCTGAAGGAAGGACAAGAAGCAATGGGTGGAAACTAATCAAGGAGAGAAGCAACCTAGAACTAAGGAGGAATTTCCTGACAGTGAGAACAATTAATCAGTGGAATAACTTGCCTCCAGAAGTTGTGAATGCTCCAACAGTGGAAGTTTTTAAGAAGAGATTGGACAACCATTTGTGCTTAAATGATATAGGGTTTCTTGCTTGGACTAGAAGACCTTTAAGGTCCCTTTCAACTCTGTTATTCTATTCTAAATATCTCTTCTTGCCTTGGTCCCCCAGCCTCTTCTTTTCCTTGGTCCTCCAGCCAAGCAGTCCCACATTTATTTTCAAGACCAGAAGCTCTACCTGGGATAATCAAGACGGAGTGGTTCCTTATGTCTAGCCTCATTCTCTTCTCCAGGTTCTTTCCGCACACACACCCTCCCCAACCATCCAGCCCATTACTCAAATCTGCAATTGTCCCACTGGGTCAAACAGTTGGATAATTTCCATATGGACACTGTACTTCAAGGTCTCCAGCCGTCATCTGATCACCTTGTCATTAATTAGAATAACAGAGTTGGAAGGGACCTTGGAGGGCTTCTAGTCCAAACCTCCTGCTCAAGCGGGAGACCCTGTATCACTTCAAGCAAATGGTTGTCCGATCTCCTCTTTAAAATCCTCCAGTGATGGAGCACCCGCAACTTCTGAAGGCAAGTCATTCCACTGGTTCTTTGTTCTCGTTCTCATCGTCAGAAAAAAAAAACTCCTTAGTTCTAGATTAGCTCTCTTCTTGATTAGTTCCCATCCCTTGTTTTGTCTCCTGCCTTCTGGTGCTTCGGAGAATGGGTTGACCCCCTTCTTCTTGGTGGAAGCCCCTCCAATATTGGAACATTGCTATTATCTCCTCCTAGTCCTTCTTTTCACGAGACAAGACAAACCCAATTCCTGCAACCGTTCTTCATACATTTTAGCCTCCAGCCCTGAAATCATCTTTGTCGCTCTTCTCTGAACTCTTTCCAGAGTCCCGACATCTTTTTAGTACTCTGGTAGTAACCCAAACGTGATGCAATATTCCACTCTGTGTCTTACCGAGGCATTACAAAGCGGTAATGTCTTTTCCTCCATTGTAATTTCTCTCAGTCTTGCAGTCAGCTAAATGCCTGGAGAAAGTTCTTTTTTTTTTCACTCCTCCCCTCTTCAACCTTTTGCAATGAGCTTTCTTCTCTCGCTTTCCCCTGAGTTGCCAAACCAAACTAAGCCAAGGTGGGGGGCTTACCTGCAAGCTGCTGCTGATTACTAAAAGCCAAGGCAAAAGCCACCTCATCACTGGAAGCCAGGGTGAAAGGCATGGATTGAACCCAGCTCTTGGACGAAGACCACATCCAACTCCCTTTGCGGAGTCCAGCTACCAGCCGCTGAGTTGACGGGAGATGGGAGTTGATTCTCTTTGACTCTGGGGAAGCTTTATTAAAGACAGATCTGACGTCAGGTTGGACGGCTGCATATTTTCTTCGGGAATAACTTTTCCTGCCTCCTCTTTTTTTCCCCCCCTCTCTCTCCCTTTCATTTGGGTGACTCATCCCCACCTCCAGCTCTCTCACTGTATTGCCTTCTTCTGCCAGGAATTTCTTAAAGGAAAATTCACCACATATCATCAGCACAAGACACTGTAATTTTAATACCCAACTCCTGCCGCTCAGGGTTCGGCCTATAATTATATTTATTTATGACTTTGCCCCTGAAGACTAGGTGGGCTGGATGGGAGGGAAATGAAAGAATTTTATCAGGAAGGAGGGAGTGCAAAACTAAAGGGGGTCGTCTTTTCCAAGGTGCCCCCCCCCCCAGAGGAACAGATCCCTATCCTTCTCTGGCCAAAACGTCTAAACACCTGACTTAAAATTGGTTTAAAGGTGAGTCCAGCTTCCCTGTGTCTTCAAGCAATGTTTTTGGCATGCTACATAAGTGGTTTGCCACCGCCTTTTTCTGCAATGTTTCTTTTCAAAGACTTCCAATAAAACTTGTATGTACACATCAACATACATAAAAAACAGAGTTTTGATTGCATCATCAACCCCTATCAGGGATAGGTTGCTGCGAACATTATTGCCGGTTCGCTTTGCTTGTGCTTTGCGTGCATGCATGCGTGCACAGTTGCCTGTAAATTGTTTTGCGCATGAGCAGAACATTATAAAAGGACTAAAAAACATGCCAGCAATAGCATGGGTGACCAGGGAACCGGTTCAGGGGCGTGGCCAGCCTGTTGTCCCTACCGGTTCGGCAACCCAGTTCCAATTTCCACTACCGGTTCGCTTGAACCAGTGCGAACTGGTAGCAACTCACTTGTGACCCCCATCTTGAAATGTTTTATCATATCCTATGGATATCCTTCACTTAGAATGTAGAATCATAGGGCTGGAAGGGATCTTAGAGATCTCCCAGTCCAACCTTTTTCTCATGGCAGGAGAGGTGGCTTATACCATCCCAGTCAAATGATTGTCCCATCTGTTTTTGATGACCTCCAGTGGTGGAGCACCCACAATTCCATTAATTTACCATTCTACAATTTAGTATTCCACAATTCCATTAATTTAGATTAATGGAATTAATCTATTCCATTGATTAATTGTTAATCAATACCAATTGGAGAAGCTAGTAGGAAAGTTGAAAAGATAAGAAACATAAGAAGATGAGAAAGATGAGAAGGATAATATTAATACAGTCCTACTACATGATTAGATATCCTTAGGTATAAGACAGTGGTGGGTTTCAAAATTTTTTAGAACCTCTTCTGTAAGTGCGGCCTGCTTTGTGGGAGTGGCTTGCCAGCCATGTGACTGGGTGGCAGTGGCTTGCCAGCCATGTGACTGGGTGGGAGTGGCTTGCCAGCCATGTGACTGGGTGGGAGTGGCTTGCCAGCCATTTGACTGGGTGGCCGTGGCCCAACTTGTAAAATGTGGTGAAACTCACTTAACAACACTCTTGCTTAGAAACCAAAATATTGGCTCAGAAACTCTGGCATTTGAAGTATGCAAGTCTTAAAGCTGTCAAGTTACAAGACCCTTATACCCCTAACCCTTTAGAAAAAAAAACCAGGGTGTTCAAACTTGACAGCTTTAAGACTTGTGGACTTCAACTCCCAGAATTCCTCCTCTTGCTCTTCATCTTGATGATGTGCGGATGGGCAGAGGGGGGAGTTGGAACCAGTTCTAAATGGAACTGTAGATTTGTGGAACCTCTTCTATAGAAGAGGTTAGAACTGGCAGGAACCCACCCCTGGTGTAAAACCTAATGCTGGGAAAGATTGAGGGTAAAAGAAGAAGGGGGCGACAGAGAATGAGGTGGCTGGATGGAGTCACTGAAGCAGTTGGCGTGAGCTTAAATGGACTCCAGAGGATGGTAGAGGACAGGAAGTCCCGGAGGAACGTTGTCCATGGGGTTGCGATGGATTGGACACAACTTCGCAACTAGCAACAACAACAACAACAAGGTGTAAGACATTGCTGTGGAAATTAGGTGTTCAGCAGAGTGATGGCATGGGGGCAGGGGGGACTTTTTGTGTCTAGTGTTTTGGCATGCAATGCCCTATAACAGTGTCCTGAGAGGAGAAGTTGAAACAGTTTATGTCCACGATGTGATAGGTCTGTAGATATTTTCTCAGCCCTCTTTCTTGTCCGTGCAGTATACAAGTACTCAGTGGAAGGCAGGCTGGTTGCAATTGTATTTTCTGCAGTCCTAACTATCTGCATAAGTCTATACCTGTCCTGTTTGGCTGCTGTACCAAACCAGACCGATATAGAGCTACAAATGACAGACTCGATAATTCCTCCGTAGAACTGTATCGGCAGATCCTCGGGCAATCTGAGCCTTGGGAAATCGGAGTTCCCAGAAGTAGCCATTTTGTGATTGTACCTCGATGGGGTTACTATTTCATTACATTGTGTTGCTTTCTGTTCTTGGCTGCTGATTTACTTCTGGATTATTTCCTTTGAATTAGAAGTTTGCCTTCTGTGTGGAAAGCTTTGTCCTGTGGTTTCCATTTGGACATTGTCCAGAGTTGCTGGGTGGCCATACAAATTTAAATAAATGAATGTGTCCAAGCAAATTATGATGCTTAGCTGTCTTCTCCTAAAATGTGAGGCTAATTCTTCCTCGCCATGTTCACCCTATCCAATCCTGAAGTCTATCGAAGGAGAGACAGATTTCAAGGTTAATGGTGGAGGCGATCACCATTTTCCCTGTCTCACCTTTCAGATTCGTAACCAGCCTGGACAATACTGGCTGAGCATGATGGGGGTGTTAGTCTTGCACATCTGGTCAACAGGAGGTTGGGGAAATAACAGAATAACAGAGTTGGAAGGGGCCTTGGAGGTCTTCTAGTCCAACCCTTTGCACAAGCAGGAGATCCTATGCCCATGATGGCGAACCTATGGCACATGTGCCACAGGTGGCATGTGGAGCCATTTGTCAGGGCACGCAAGGCGTTGCCATGTCAGCTGGTCAGCACTGACTTCGCCCTTCTTTTGAGGCTGTTTTTCCCCCTTTGGAGGCTGAAGCCTCTGGAGCACGAAGAACTGCCTTATGGGCAAACCGGAAGTTCGGGAAGAGACTCCCAGTTTGCTTGTAGGGCCATTTTTCACCCTCCCGAGCCTTCAGGAGCCTTCCCTGAAGGCTCCAGACAGCAAAAATTGGCCCTATGGACAAACCAGAAATCACAATTCCCCAACTTCCAGGTTCCCCGTAGGTCCATTTTTCACCCCCTGGAAGCTTCAGGGAAGCTCCTGGGGCCTCCGGAGGCTGTTTTTGCCCTCCCCAGCCTCCTTGAAAACCTCTGGAGCCTGGGGAGGGTGAAAAGCGGGGGCGGGGGCTCGTCGTGCGTGCATGCGCGTGGGTAGGGGGTGTCACGCACATAGCATTATGGGTGTGGCAGGCCCACGCATGACCCCTCCTGCGGTTCCCCCCCCCCCCCCAGCTTTTGGCACGGGAGCCAAAAAAGGTTCGCCATCACTGCCCTATACCATTCCAGACAAGTGGCTGTCCAGTCTTTTCTTAAAAACCTCCAGTGATGAAGCACCTACAAGTTCTGAAGTCAAGCTATTCCACCGGTTAATTGTTTTCACCGTTAGGAAAATTCTCATTAGTTCTAGGTTGCTCCTCTCCTTGATTAGTTTCCTTCCATTTTCCATTGCTAGGTAGCATCAATGCTAGAAAGGAGTGGGATTGCTCTCTATTTATGTAAAGTATATAAACTCCCTTCGACACTGACAAAGCAAGCCACTTGTACATAAATAAAGAGCAATGCCCACTCCTTTTTAGCACTGATGGGTTTACCTAGTTGGGTAATGAAATGTCTGCAAGAAAATCATGAAGCTCAGAGACCCAAGGCTTCCAACTTCTAAAGGCAAGCTAATCCACTGTTTAATTGTTCTCACTGTTAGGAAATTTCTCTTTGGTTCTAGGTTGCTTCTCTCCTTGATTAGTTTCCATCCATTGTTTCTTGTCTTGCCTTCTGCTGCTTTGGAGAATAGGTTGATCCCCTCTTGTTTGTAGAAACCCTTCAAATCTTGGAACATTGCTATCATGTCGCTCCTAGTTCTTCTTTTCACTAGATTAGACAAACCCAATTCCTGCAACCGTTCTTCATATGTTTTAGCCACCAGTCCCCTAATCATCTTTGTTGCTCTTATCTGCACTCTTTCCAGAGCCTCAACATCTTTTTTATAATATGGTGACCAAAATTGAATGTAGTATTCCAAATGTAGTTACCAAGGCATTATAAAGTGGTACTAACACTTGACGTGATCTTGATTCTATCCTTCTGTTAGTCAGTTACTGCTATCGAGCCAGGTTTTGTTAAAATATTCATGACTGGGAAAGACATGGGAACAAGGTCAGTCAATGAATAGGCATAGCAACTAAGTCAGCCAATGGGAGCTTAAACAGATCTGTGTCTGTGCAGAGAATTGAAACAGAAACTTTAAGCAGTCTGCTGCTCTGAGAAGTAAACAAGCAGTCTGTCTGGGCTTGTCTGCTGAAATAAATCCAACTGCTGCTTGTGCTTACTTGGAAGAACCACCTGTTGGTATTGTACATTTATTCATCTATTTTTATGTATATAAAGAAGTTTAATGAATCCAGCTGAATCAATTATCTGTGTGTGCTTTCTGGATTCGATTTTTCTGCAACAGGTTTCACCTCTTCTGTACCTGTACATTTTATTTGTGTGTAAGTGTAAAATCTTGCTTTTATCCAGACAGACAGAATTTTATTTTGTTAGATAGAGCCCATTGTTCAAGTTTATCAAGATCCATTGGATTTTGAGCCTTTCTTTTTTGCGTGAAGATTCCTGCAATGCTAAGCAAGAACTTTGATCCCTTCAGTACTTGTTGAGTTTGTGCAGATGGAAAGCACTTCTTTGCACTTATGACGTCTCCAATGACACAATCCAGATAGAAGCCCATTCTCCCTTGTGAAAAGAAAGCCACAGTCTCAACCCAAAGCTGATGTGCGGATAAGAGCACAGCCATGTGCCCCAGTTTATCCCCTTGGAAACGAAAACTCAGCAGAACATGGCAAATGTAAAATGATGGGATCAGAAAACTTCAAATCTGAACAGGATGAAAGAGTCACCAAGCCACAGCAGCCTCGCTTTCTGCCTGGGAAACCAAGTTCTGTCAAATGCCTCTCAAGTATGACTTCATCACTTTAAGTCCTGCTGTACTGCATATATCTTGCTATTCTGCAAATGCAGGAAAGATAACAACAATCAGTGATCTATGCTTGGTCAACTGTCAGCTGTGGAGGCAAGAACCACAGAATGTTTCCTCTTTCTAATAGAGTGGAAAGATTTATTTTGAGCGGAAGGCTGAAAAACGTTTTCGGCTGAGAGCCACGCTGGAAAAATTCAGCCTGACTGCTTATACAAACACCCGTTTATATACCACCGTTAGATACAAACAGCTTTGCAGGCAGTCTGGGCTAAATTTCATTTCCACTGTTGTTCAGCCTAGCGAGAAACGTAACTCGGTCCAAGCTGCCACGTCAATCAAGCAAACAACACCATCAAAAATCTTGATCAGGACTTTTGCCACTTTCTTCAAAGTGGAGAAACTTTGAAGAAAGTGACAAAAGAGGACTTCTCTGAGAAGGAGCTTTTGTTGAAAAGACCCTCCAAAAATTATCCTGGGACAGGTTCAACTGAGAGGAAAATTCAGAAGAGCAAAAAACATCTTCAGGGCTGATAAACAGGAATCCAATTGTGGGAATAACAGGAGTGGAAAAACTTAAATATTCCCTTCCTTTAATATTGAAAGCCACCCAAAATTACCTTGTGGTAAGATGGGCAGCTAATAATTTATAAATAAATAATAAAATATTAAACAATAAATAATAAAATAAATAAATAATAAAAAATATAAAATGAAATGAAATGAAATAAAAAATATAATATAAAATATAAAATATAAAATGAAATAAAATAAATAAAATAATAAAATAAAATAAAATAAAATAAAATAAAATAATAAAATAAAATAAAATAAAATAATAAAATAATAAAATAATAAAATAATAAAATAATAAAATAATAAAATAAAATAAAATAAAATAAAATAAAATAAAATAAATAAAATAAAATAAAATAAAATAAAATAAAATAAAATAAAATAAAATAATAAAATAAAATAATAAAATAATAAAATAATAAAATAAAATAAAATAAAATAAAATAAAATAAAATAAAATAAAATAAATAAAATAAAATAAAATAAAATAAAATAAAATAAAATAAAATAAATAAAATAAAATAAAATAAAATAAAATAAAATAAAATAAAATAAAATAAAATAAAATAAAATAAAATAAAAAACACTTGCTGCCCCAATCCAATGCATGCTCATACTCTAAACCCAGGTGGGAAATGGGGTCCTATCTGGAGGTCAAATCTAACGTCAGGATTTAACTTAACAACCGGAATCAGATCAAGAGGAAGCACTTACAGCAATAGGTTCAGCAATAATATCTCATTACATTCTGTTCCTTCTTGATGATGAGAACCGGAATGTCTCACACTTTTAACCTTACCTTAAAAAGGGTGAGATTCATATTTTCACTTTTTAACCTTAGCCATTTGCTAGCAATACCCTATCATGAGATTTCTTTTTTGTAGAAATGTGTTGGAGGTGTTCATTGCCTTGGGTAATTTGTAAAAATAATAATGGAAGGAAAGAAGGGAGGGAGGGAGAGAGGAAGGAAGGAAAAAAGGAAAGAAGGAAAGATAGATAGATAGATAGATAGATAGATAGAAAGAAAGAAAGAAAGAAAGAAAGAAAGAAAGAAAGAAAGAAAGAAAGAAAGAAAGAAAGAAAAGTATTTCATATCTCAAAATTGCCATGGTTGGGAGACCTACTATTCTAAGTAATGAGGAAAATGGGTAAAGCTTTTTGTTGGATCTGGGCAACGAGAGAACAGACTGCGGACAACGAAGTGACTTAACAGCTCTTTATTAGTAGTAGTAGTGATCCAGCTTGCTCTGTGGCCGGAGGGTTCCCCTTTTATAGGGATCGGGTACGCCTCTCGACCAATCAGAGCGATACCTGTTTTCCGCTGTAGCAGCGGACCAGAGAGGAGACTTACTACGATATATGTTAATATCTAACACCCCTCCTCTCTTAGACGGAACATTGCGGTTAGTTATGTAGTCCTTAAGGTATGTTGGCGTTTGCCTTACTCAGGAGGAGCGTCGCAGTTCAGGTTGGTCAGAAGTAGTTGCAGGATCAGTTGCTTTCTTTGCTTCGAGTTCTGGGGTTTGCAGGCTTTCGTTGCTTGGGCGTTCGGGGGTCTGCTCGCTTACGTTGCTTGGGGGTTGTTCCGTTTCGCGCTCGACCTCTTGTTCTGTCCTGGGCTCGCAGGTGTCATAGTTCTCTGTGTTGGGGCTCTCGAGTGGCTGACTTTGCATTGGTAGGTAGCTCTCGTTCTCGGCTCGTAGGTCTGAGTGCGCCAGGCGACCCCGAAGTTGATCGATGTGCCTTTTCCAGTTCCGCCCATCTTCCAGTTCTAACAGATACGATTGTGGACCCGTGATGCCAATGACCTTTGCCGGCATCCACAATGTTCCCCCTGCATAGTTGTGGGCGTATACCGAATCCCCTATGCTAAAACTCCGAATTTTGCTTGTGGAGTCTGGGGGTGCTGTGGCAGAGTAATTGGGGTGAAGACGGTCCAGGTGAGACCGTAGACGGCAGCCCATGAGCATTTCAGCGGGGCTCCTACCCGTCGTTGCGCTGGGGGTAATGTGCTGAATGAGGAGGTAATGGTCAATGCGTGTTTGCCAATCACCTGGACCCATCCTAGCGAGGGCCTCTTTTGCGGATCGCACCATTCTCTCCGCCTGTCCATTTGATGCCGGATGGAATGGCGCGACGAGGGCATGCCGAATTCCCTGACCTGCTAAGTACGTTTCGAATTGCATGGCCGTGAATTGGGGCCCGTTATCGGATACCAGGAGGTCGGGCAGGCCATGAGTGGCGAAAAGTTGCCGTAGAACCTTAATGACTGCCTCTGCCGTGGTCGAAGTCATTAGGACTACTTCTAGCCATTTGGAGTATGCATCCACAACTATAAGTCTGACCTTGAACTGGCCCTGCGAAGTCGATGTGTATTCTCGACCAGGGTGCTTTCGGCTTTTCCCATTCTGTGGCGGGCGCTTCCGGGGGTGCTGGTCTCGATTCTTGGCATGGATCGCAAGTGGCCACCCACTCCTCTATCTCTTTGTCCATGTTTGGCCACCAAACGTAACTTCTCGCTAAAGCCTTCATCCTAACGATCCCCGGATGCCCAACATGTAACGCATCTAACACATTTCTACGTAAAGCATAAGGAATAACGATCCCCCCCACAATAAACAACCCTGTAACACTGAGAGTTCGTCCCGTTTCGACCAAAACACTTTGAATTCCGGGCCCACGTTTCCCTTTGGCCACCCCCTCCAAACCCAAGTTTGAACTTGCTTTATTATATTGTCTTTAGAGGAGAACCTTGCAACGTCGCCGGAAGAAACCGGTCCTGAGTCCAAACAGTCAATGAGTAACACCGGTACTTCGGGAGTGGGGTCTGGCAAAAGGTCCGGTAGTGGGCAACGGCTGAGTGCGTCTGCGTGTCCTAGAGTGGAGCCCGGTCGATGTATCAGCTTGTATGAGTACGCGGCCAGGAAAACAGTCCACCTGGTCATGCGTGGAGAAAGGGAGACTGGAGTGGGGCGGTTTCCCGCCAAAAGTCCCAACAGCGGCTTGTGATCTGTAATCAGTTCAAAATCGCGGCCGTAGAGGTATTCGTGGAAACGTTTTACTCCAGCTACAGCAGCTAACGCTTCCCTGTCCATCTGGCTGTAATTCCTCTCGGCCAATGAAAGAGTCCTGGAGTAGAATGCGATGGGTGCTTCGTTTCCATTTGGCATCCTGTGGCTGAGGACTGCACCAACTCCAAATGGTGATGCGTCGCAGGTCAATACCAGCGGGAGCATCTGGCTGTATTGGACTAGCAGTGAGTCAGTGGTGAGCAGGCGCTTTACTGTGGCGAAGGCTGCTGCTTCGGATCGTCCCCATCTCCATGTTGCGTTCCTCTGGAGTAGTCGATGTAATGGCTCAGCAACGGTCGCCTTCTGTCTCAGAAAAACGCTGTAGAAATTAAGTAGTCCGAGGAAGGCCTGCAGCTCGGTCTGATTACGTGGTGTGGGGGCGTCCTGGATCGCCTTAATTTTCTTTGAAGTGGGGTGTATTCCCTGACCATCGATTCTATATCCCAGGAATTCTACGCTAGGCACGTTAATTTGGCATTTTTCCTTTTTAAGGCGGAGACCCTTCTCTCTGATTCTGGCCAAAACAGTTCTGACTCTTTTATTTAATTGCTCCTTGTTTGCAGCGGACACCAAGATGTCGTCGAAATAGGGGACGACTCCCGGTATCCCTTGCAAAAGTCGTTCCATGACGCTCTGTAACAAACCTGGAGCAATGCTCCCACCGAATTGTAGCCGGTTGCATTTGAATGCCCCTCTATGCGTCACTATAGTTTGGGCCTCCGCTGTGGCGCTATCCACGGGCAACTGCTGGTAAGCTTGTGCCATGTCTAATTTAGCAAATATCTTTCCTGGCCCCAACGAGTGCAATAAGTGCTGTTCTACTGGCACAGGATATGCGCTTTGTTGTAGCGTGACATTACTTGTGCATTTATAGTCCGCGCAGATGCGGACTGACCCGTCTGGCTTGACTGGGGTCACGATGGGAGTTTCCCAGCACGCGTGATCCATCGGCTCAAGGATTCCTTGCTCCACTAACTTATCTATCTCTTTGTCTATTTTTGGGCGGAGTGCAAAAGGCACTCGTCTCGGTTTAAGTCGGATTGGCGCCACTTTGGGGTCTAAATTGAATGAGATTGGTTTACCCACATACTTACCAAGACTGGGGCTGAACACATCCTCGAACTCCTTAAAGATCTGCTCAGCGCTGCTGTTCTCCACGGTGTTGATTCCGGTGACTTCTAGCCCCAAGGCTTCAAACCAATCTAGTCCTAGAAGGTTCTGTAACGGTGCGCTGGCGATGGTCACGGGCAGCTGGGCTACGATGTCCTTGAAACGGATCTGGAATGTGCCTTGGCCCACGATGGGGACTCGGTTCCCCTGGTAGTCTCGAAGCAGGATGTCTGGAACGCGTAGTTGGCTCTTTTTGAGGCTAGGGATAGCCTGTTTCATGGATGCCCATGAAATAATCGTCAGGGACGATCCTGTGTCAACTTCCAGCTCGCAAGGTGAGCCCTCCAAGAGGACTGTGACTTTCAGCTTTTTAGGCCGCTTGGTGCGGACCTGACTTATTGTGGTGAGATACGTTCGCAATTCCTCTCTCTGGGTCAACTCTATCTCAGCATCTGTATCCTGAAAATACTCTCATTGAGCGTCTTGATAGAACGCTCTCTCAGCTCTTTGTGTGTAATCTCTCTGGGAATACGCTTGCTCAGCTCTTTGGGGATTTTCTCTCTGGGTAAACACTTGTGGATTTCTCTCTGGGCGCCCTTTTTGACTTCGCCAAGCCCCTGGGTTGGGCTTCTGTTGGCGGTAGATAGGTGGCTGCCATGAGGCAGGGACTTCGCTCCGGCACACTCGTGCGATGTGCCCAAGTTTGTTGCAGTGCGAACAAACAACGTTCCTGAACCTACAGGTAGACCGGGGGTGATTCCCTCCACAGCTTGCGCAGGGCGGCAAACGGAGTCCGGGTCTCCCCCCAGGCCTCATGTGACTGCTCCGCATCAGGTGACTGTCCTCGAACTCAGGATCCTCGTAGTCGGGGTTGGTGTCCTCGTAGTGAACTGGTGTGCCTGGGTGCTGGCTGGCTTACGCTGAAACCGCGTTGTATGGTCACCGATGATTTCTCCGCTGACTCTGATGCCCTTGCTTCGTTGAGTGCTATCTGTAGGGTTAAATTTGGGTTTGCCAACAGCTTCTTTTGTAGTGAAATGTCTCTTAACCCACAAACAAATTGTGCCAGGATATGCTCGTCTAGATCCCTGAACTCGCAGTGAGTTGCTGCTTTACGCAGGGCTGCAACATATTGGTTGATTGATTCTCCCGCCTTCTGGTTCCGCGTGTTGAATTCCTGGCGGCAAACGTGGCGGGAAGGTTTTGGCGCGTAATGAGTCTGTAGAGCCTGTTGCAACGCCGTCCATGATACCGCTTGTATCGGAGTAGGCGCGGTGAGGTCTCTGGCCGTGTTGAAGACCTCTTTTCCACAGTAGCCGAGGAAGATGTTTTTCTTTCGGGCGTCGGTTATCCCCGTGTATTCGTTCGCTTCGAGAAAACATTCGAAACGGATCATGAATGCCTCCCATTCGTCGTTCTCTGGGTCGAATGGAGCGGGGGGAGTGTGCATTGCCATCTTCTCTTGTTTGAATTTCCCACGCTGCGGTGTCCTGAGATGGCTGCCGGAATTTCTGCCGAATTCCTGGGCTGGATCAAATCCGGAGATTCTGAAGTAGCGTTCTTCGTCCTATCTGTCTCTCAATCCCACCTTCGTCGCCAATGTTGGATCTGGGCAACGAGAGAACAGACTGCGGACAACGAAGTGACTTAACAGCTCTTTATTAGTAGTAGTAGTGATCCAGCTTGCTCTGTGGCCGGAGGGTTCCCCTTTTATAGGGATCGGGTACGCCTCTCGACCAATCAGAGCGATACCTGTTTTCCGCTGTAGCAGCGGACCAGAGAGGAGACTTACTACGATATATGTTAATATCTAACACTTTTCATACCCAGAAAGCAAATCATTTAAGGACAAAAAAATCTCTTTTTATTCATCATCGCTGTGGAGAAACAATTTTTAAAAGGACAGTAAATTGAACCTGCCAATGTAAGCAATAAAATACTCAAACATTGTAAGAGGAAAGCAATTTTAGTCTACATGGGTGCAAAAAAAAGAACACACATACACAAAAAAATCCAACAACCAAGAGCTTATGAAAACTAATGCCTTTTAATAAAACACTGCATGTCTTTTAGCCAAACAACTAGTGAGTTGTTTGGCTAAAATGACAGGAAGATTATGGAGGTCGCTCCTCCCCAAATAATTAACCATTTATCTCTAAAATAGACAGATTGACATAGATTCACTGAGAATCTAGTAATGAGACAGACAAGATTTTTTAATGTTTATTTTTCTTGGAGTAAAGGAAGCATTTTAAAGCTAGGATCACATTCTTTTTTGAGTAAATACAACATACTGCACTTTAAGTGTATTTTTATTTTTTATTATTCTTAAGGACACTATGTCCTCAGTAGGCTGGGATAAACAATGTCTTTCTAGATAAACATGCTTATGGAGCTAGGATAAACTTATTTCTAGAATTCGACCACTGTCTGGTGACATTTAAAACAGGGGGTATTGTAGCTACTCACATAGCATTGTTTGTTTGAGATCGTGAAGAGACTGGAGTGGAATGCCTTGCTTTCCGAAGTTGTGGGTGCTTCATCACTGGAGGTTTTTAAGAAGAGACTAAACAGCCACTTGTCTGAAATGGGATAGGGTCTCCTGCTTGAGCAGGGGGCTGGACTAGAAGTCCTCCAAGGTCCCTTCCAGCTCTATTTTAATTCTAGATTCTAATACAGGGGTGTCAAACTCATGTCGTCACGTTGTCATCACATGATGTATCGCGACTTTCCCTCTCCTTCGCTAAAACAGGGGTGGGGGCGGCCAGCAAATGACACATTCGGCCAGTGGGCCACAAGTTTGACAACCCTGTTCTAATAGGTCAGCCTTTTAGTCTCGGCAATGTATTCGCTTGGATAGAATAGACCAGGAATTTATAGACCTTTGTAATGATAGTACTTAGGTGATATTATCTTAGATAGGAAGCTAAGCAGCCATAGCCCTGGTTGGTATTTGGATGGGAGACTTCCAATGAGTATCCCTACACTTACAAGGTCTAAGGGGCACAGTGATTTAGTTGTTAAAGAGGTTGTCAGCAGGAGAGCTGACAGGTTCGAGACCCAAGCACCATGTGCCCACATGTGTCCCACCCCCAGGTATGCATAGCAGAGACTTGAAAATCAGCTGGCCAGCGGGAGGCACATGCGCATGCATGGTGGACACAGCTGGGCAATGGCTTATGTGCCTGCAGAGAGGGCTCTGATTGCCACCTGTCATAGGTTTGCCATCACAGCCTTATAGTATTGTGCCTCCTTATTTTACTATAGAGTTGTTTTTTCCCAAACTTCTCTCCCTTCACCTACATATTCCTTTCTCTTTCACTTCCAGCTTATTCTGTTCTGTTTTCTTTTCTTTTCTATTCTATTTTCTTTTCTATTCTATTCCTATTCTACTCTACCCTACCCTATCCTATCCTCCTAGTCAACAGAAGTAATCTGTAAAACACCATTTAGCTTCCTTTTCTTTCTTTCTGTAGCTACATAAGAAAGAATAGATCTGGACAATCAATTTTAGTTTGATCAATGGTCATCAAATTAAATAAAAGCAATTACAAAGAAGAATGTCCAGCTTTGCATGGGCTTTTGCTTCATTTTTATTGGGTTCACAGAATGTTCAGTCACCATACAGGGGATTGTTTCATTCCTGAGAAAAGCTTGTACGTTGGTAATCTACCCTTCTTCAGTACTGATGCTGAAAGAATAAAATATAGCTATTCTTTATATTCCTATAAAAGTCACAATAATGTAGGGGTTCGCTTTTGGTCTCCCCAAATAAGTTTGGCTAATGCAATTTTAAAATCATTGTCTTGCAAAAAAAAAAAAGCAGATGGGAAGAAGGACACAAGCTTAACTCTGAAAAATGCTTCTCTCAGCCTAAGGAGGTTTAAACATTTTGCTACTTTCCAAATATCCTTTTCTAGCAAAGTTCTGCTCCTTTGAGTCAATCAGTTGACTTCAGTCTGATGTTCCATATCATTTAATCCTTCCGAGAATGTTTGTTTGGCCTGTTCTCATCCCAAAGTCATTAGAAAATGTTGCTGACGCTGGGATATTTTTTCCCCTACTGCAGCATTTTACGTTGAAGAGTAATTGTCAAGAAAAGCTAGAAAGAATCATCCTGTTGGGAAGAACTGGATCTTCAGCCAGTAGCTAACCATCAATCATACCAGCTCTCACCCATATCTCAGTTGAAATCCATGGCCTAGCAGCAAAGCACTCTAAGACTGTGGAGCTAGCAAATTTTCTCATAGCGAAATTACACTATCTCTTCCATAGATATGAGTAAAACATATGAGGAAATGGGGAAATGTTCAGATGGAGGGCTACACTTTGCCGGAGGTGAGTAGGAGGGCAACATGCTTCAGAAAGAAGAAAGAGACAGATAGGAAAATGGGGGACAGAGATAGAGAGAGGCAGAGGCAGAGAGGTAGAGAGAAACAGAGACAGGGAGAGACAGAGACAGAGAGACAGAGAGAGAAAGAGAGAGACATAGAGATAGAGACAGAGAGGCAGAAAGAGACAGAGACAGGGAGAGACAGAGAGAGACAGAGAGAGACAGAGAGAGAGAGAGACAGAGACAGAGAGAGACAGACAGGGAGAAAATAGTATTTGGGTTTAAGTGTTAAGAATACATAAATGAAACCCTAGTACAGGAGGCAAAATGTCACTTAATTCCTGTAGCCAAGTACACTACCCTCCTCAATTTTGTAGATGCAACTATAGGACTCATGGAACTCCATAAAAGCTTGTAATCCAGTACTCCTAGATTGTCTCCTCCTTAGATAAATACATGAGACAATAATCCTCCATTTCTGAGGAAGGAAAAGTGAATTTTGCAGATGACCTAGTACTACCAGCAGTCTGCTCAAGAATGCCATGCAAAAAAGAACCACTTGTTGTTTTTTTTCTTCAGAGGGAGGGAGGGAGGGAGAAGAGAAGGAAAAAAACAAAGAGAAGTGAAGTATGGGGCTGAAGTTTATCTTCTCTAAAGGAAAACCAGTGCATTAGAGGTACAGCTTCTGCAACGCAAAACATAATTTTGGGTGAATGCACTCTCTTGTCAGTGAGGTTCTTTTGGCAGCAGTATGGAAAAAGTTCGTTGAATAAAAAGCAAGGTGCACGAGTGAATGTTTTGGTTCTTTCCAAATTTCATAACCACTTTTAAAAAGACTGGAGAAAGAATTGCTTGAAACACGATATGCAAGAAACACATAAGAATTCAACGATCACCAATGTTGTGCTTCTAAGACTGCCATCCTCCCCCTTTCATACTACATTTTTAATCACTATTTTCACCATCTTTTGAAGATGCTACATTTTCCACCATCTTTTGAGGACTCTACATTTTCCACCATCTTTTGAGGACTCTACATTTTCCACCATCTTTTGAGAACCAACTGTTGGAGAATTCTAACAAGAGCTGTTAAGAAATTTGTATCAGCTGTCTAAACTGTGGAGTCTTTTTGAGTTTGTGTAGGATTATAGCAAACTGGATTTCATTTACCCCTCTCCTCAACCTCATCCCTGTGGATGGTATCCAGGAGTTGCAGCCAATAAATACTCTGCTTACAATCTTACATTGTTCTTCACAAGATACAAACAAGTTGCTTCATTGTTCCTACGCTGTGACACATGTGTGTATCTTTTAGGAATCTGCCTTGAACTGCATTGACCAAGGAGATCTACTCTTCTTATGGCTCCAAAGACTTAGCTTGACAGGTCCGTAGAAAAAAACTACTTGATGTTTTCCTATTTTGTCTCTTAGTTTTGGGTGAAAATGCATTTCTTTATGTTACTTCAATCCATCCAATTTCCAAATCTATCAGTAATAACACAATCGATGTATGTTTAGAGTTCTTGATGCTGTTTGAGCTTTCTCTTTGTAAAATAAGCTTCTATTTTGGAACAAAATGGACAGAAGTAACCATACCTTGAATTGGGAAACGGTGACCATTCTAGACCAAGCCAAGTCGAAAAATGCTAGACAATTTTTAGAAGCCTGGTACTCTGACGAATTAGCCAACAATAGACACATAGACATGAACAATATTTATATACGGTGCAAAAGAGACAATTAGCAAGTCAAAAAGAGGAACCAAGACACCAAAACGTCTCCCCACCAGTGATCACCGCGCACCCCGATTAACATAGATTAACTCCCAGATTACCATATTTTTCAGACTATAAGATGCACCATAGTATAAGATGCACCTAGATTTCGAAGAGGAAAAACAAGGGAAAAAAATTAGTTTTTGGCCTCCACACGTCTGTTTTTTGCCCTCCCTGGCCCCCTGGAGCACTCTGCAGGCCTCCCAAACCCTCTGCATGTCCCATTTTCACCCCAAAAGGGCCAGTTTTTGTGGAAAATGGGTTCATTTTTGGCCTCCTGAACTGCCCATTCGTCCTGTTTTTGCCATCCTCAGCCCCCAGGAGCACTCTGCAGGCCTCCCAAAACCTTCATGTGTCCCGTTTTTGCCACAAACTGGACCCGTGGGGAGGGCGGTTTCGGAAGGCCAAAAACACAGCCGTATTTGGTCTATAAAACGCACAGACCAAGGGTGGGTTCCAGCTTCGGTTACTGCCGGTTCGCTGAAAGATGTGCTTCACATGTGTGACCACGCTACACATGCATGAGCAATGGTAAAAAATTGAGATGGCGGCGCTAATAGAACTGGTTCAGGGGTGTGGCCAGCTGACTTACTACCTACTCGGTCAAACTGGGCTGAACTGGTAGGAACCCACCTCTAAGGCAGTGCATCTTATAGTCTGAAAAATACAGTAATATCAGACCAACAACCAAGAAGTAAACAATACCCCAATCAAGGATCTGCCAAATAAGCTAACAGTAAAAAACCCAACCAAAGAACCCCAAGACCACTCTCACCAATACTGACAAGGAAAGCCACTAGAGCAGTGTTTCTCAAACTTGGCGACTTTAAGTCCTGTGGACTTCAACTCTCAGAATCCCCCAGCCAGCATAGCTGGCTGGGGAATTCTGGGAGTTGAAGTCCACAGGACTTAAAGTCGCCAAGTTTGAGAAACACTGCCCTAGAGTATAACCTGAGAGCAAATCCCTCTCCCTCCTAACACTGAAGATGTTACCTAGTTGGGCAATGAAATGTCTGCAAGGAAGCCACCAGGCTCAGAGAGAGCACCAAGGACTCATTGCTTCTATTTTATTCTTCATTTTTTCCATTTGCATATTTCTTGTGGACTCTGTGAATGTTGCAGTTTTGTCTGTGGTGCTCGGATTGAGTCAGATGGAAAAGGTTAACATTCTTGCTCTCGCTATTAAATTAACAATTAGTACCAGATGATTTCCACAATCTTTCATAATTGAATTGTTTTTCAAAACCATTTTACCAGCTTTGGGAAGGCTTGATCTGTGGCATGATCTCACCTATTTACAAGTGGCCACACACAATCTTCACGGCATGTTTTACACACTCAGTGCTCCTGCACATCATTAGACAACAAGCCTGTGCAGGTTGTTTTTTTTTTAAAAAAAAGGGTCAAGATTTCAATCAGCTTTGGAACTGGGTGTTGATGATCACACTAAAACTGTAGTGCAGGGGTGTCCAAACTTGGGAACTTTAAGACTTGTGGACTTCAACTCCCAGAATTCCCCAGCCAGCTGGCTGGGGAATTCTGGGAGTTGAAGTCCACAAGTCTTAAAGTTCCCAAGTTTGGACACCCCTGCTGTAGTGGGAGGCACAGGACAAAAATAAGATTTGATTTCATTCCATCAATATTTAAAACTTAATCAAAATTAGGGTTAAGATGCCGTAATTTAATAATAGAACAGAATAGAATGTTCTCCAATAAATGCTCTCCTAACTTCACCAAACCTTGGATCCATCTTCTTTTAAGAGATCCTTGAGTCATTACGATCCTGGAAGCCTCCTTCATCAAGATTTAAAGATGGAGATCAGCAACACTCTAACCCCAAACTCTTCTCCAATCTTTCTTGAGATTTCTTGCAAATGACTGATCCTTTGAGGTTGAAGGTAAATATATCCATTCTAGGATTTTATTTTATTTTTTTAGCGTATAGCATGTGTTAGTCAGGGATCACCGAAGCAGCTGGCTGCCTCTGTGAAAGACGGTATTATCTTGCTTGTGGGATGCCTGAATGTCAGTAGGCAATCAGGGGAGGCTCCTTTCCTATCCCTACATGGTTTATTCGCTCACGGGAATTGAGCCGCCGAGCTGCGGACCTCAGCGGAGCACAGGCTCAGCGTCTTACCACATGAGCCACCGCACCCCCATGTTCCAGGACTGTGATGGCAAAGCTATGGCACGCGTGCCACAGGCGGCACACAGAGCCTTCTCTGCGGGCACACCAGCTGTCACACCAGCTCAGTTCCACTGCACATGCGCGCATGCCTCCCGCCGGCCAGCAAGTATTCGGGTCTCTGCTGCGCATATGTGTGGGGCATGTGGGAGTCATGCGTGCATGCATGGGGGCTGGGTACATGCGGGGGTCACATATGCATTTGTGGGCAGCAGGGAAGTATGGGGTGGTTGCATGCGCATGCATGGCTTGGTGGGTGTGACAGGGGAAGGATATTGTAAAATCTCTCTCCCCACTCCAGGGGAAAGTTACTTCCAAATCCCCATTTCCTCCTGATCAGCTGGGATTTGGGAGGCAGAGAATAGATGGGGGCGGGGCCAGCCAGAGGTGGTATTTACCGGTTCTCCGAACTACTCAAAATTTTTGCTACCGGTTCTCCAGAACTGATCTGAACCTGCTGAATACCATCTCTGAGGTGCGTGCATGCACGCTCTTTCAGCACATGACAACAAAAAGGTTAGCATCACTGTTCTAGGATAATGGTACAGGATCCAGGCTAAGTCAATCAGTTTATTTTTCCAAGCTTTTGGCTTGTGCTAAAGAGGTTCTTCAGGGAACTTCTCTCTCTCCCCAGAATATGTATTACGACATATGAATATGACATATTCTGGAGAGAGAGAGAGAAGTTCCCTGAAGATGAACTCCAGCAGAAGCCCGAAAGCTTGGAAGAATAAACCTTTGGTCCCGGTGACTGACTCAGATTAGATCCTGACGCATCCTTTCGTCATCATATTTTTGTCTGGCTGACAAGCCTTTGCTCTCAACTGGCAAAGGTTTTTATTTGTGTTCCCGTTGTAGTAGTAGATGGAAGTCTTTAGCTGAATGTGCTATAAACAATAAACTTTGGACTATTGGAAAAATCATGGAACAAAGTCAATCAATGCTCTTTAAAGAGCGAGATTCCAGATTCCAGTTCTATACATGTACTCCTCAAGATACGGCCACAACCGAGCCCAAAATTCCATTACGAAGATACTTGTTAAGTGAGTTGCATCCTATTTTGTGACCTTTTGTGACCCACAGTGGTTAAATAAATCACTGCAGTTGTTAAATGAATCGTCTGGCTTCCCCCAATGCCTTTGCTTGTTGGAAGCCCACTAGGAATATTACAAATGGTGATCCAGAACGCAGCCGCGCGGGTGATTATGGGGAGCTCAAGATACTCCCACGTGACACCTCTCCTGCGCGAGCTGCACTGGCTACCTGTGGTTTTTCGGGTGCGTTTCAAGGTATTGATTACCATCTTTAAAGCGCTCCATGGCACAGGACCCAGTTACCTGCGGGATCGTATCCTCCCGCACACATCCCTACGACCAATCCGCTCTCACAGGGAGGGACTACTACTGGTGTCGTCCACTAGGCAGTGCCAGCGGGCGACACCTAGGGGTAGGACCTTCTCTGTGATGGGCCCAACCCTCTGGAATGACTTCCCCCCCGCCATTAGAACTACCACTGACTTCCGTTCCTTCCGTCAAAAATTAAAGACTCACCTGTTTCGATTAGCTGGCCTGGCACATTCTTAGTTTTTACCTCCCGGTGGATATATTTTAATGGGTAATTTTGGGTAATATTTTAACTCCTGGGTTATTAGAGCTTTTAATGTACTATATTTATTATTCTATATACAGTCTTGCAACCTCCTCCACCTACGTATTTAATTATTTAACTGTTCTATGTATGTATTTTATAACGCATTTTAGTGACTGTACACCGCCCCGAGTCCCTTTCGGGAGAGGGGGCGGTCTATAAATACGAATAATAAATAAAATAAATAAATAAAAATCCTATGACCAGGGGTGTCCAAACTTGGGAACTTTAAGACTTGTGGACTTCAACTCCCAGAATGGCTGGCTGGGGAATTCTGGGAGTTGAAGTCCACAAGTCTTAAAGTTCCCAGGTTTGGACACCCCTGTCCTATGACCCTGGGACAATACAACTGGCATAAGTACATGCCAGTTGCCAAGCACCCAAATTTTGATTACCTGATCACGGGGGATGTTTCAGTGGTCATAAGTGTGAAAAGTGGTCATAAGTCACTTTTTTCAGTGACCCTGTAACTTCAAACGGTCACTAACTAATAGTTGTAAGTCGAGGCCTACCTATATTCTCCCAAAGTCAAAATCAACGAGTAACAGATTAACAGAGTTGGAAGGGACCTTGTAGGTCATCTCGTCCAACCGCTGCCCAAGCAGGAGACCCTATAATATTTCTGTCAGATGGCAGTCCAGTCTCTTCTTGAAAGCTTCCAGTGATGAAGCTCCCACAACTTCTGAAGGCAATTGGTTGATTAGTTGGTTAATTAGTTAGTTTGCTTGATTGTCATTGCACATGGTACAACAAAATTAAATGCCGTCTTCAGTGTACATTATAGCTATAAAAATTAAAACACGAACCCACATCCTTCACATGCTATATAATTGAAATTGAAAACCCGATATTGCATAGAGTTCAAGATGGTTACTGCTGTGGGTTAGAAGCTGTTTTTCAGCCTATTTGTCCTTGTTTTTATTATCTGGTACCGTCTGCCTGAGGGTAATAGTTAAAAAAAAAAGGTTGCCCAAGATGAGATGGATCTTGAAGGATGTTTTGAACTTTCTTAAGGCAGCGGGAGCTATAAAGCTCTTCCAAAGAGGGGAGAGGACAACCGATGATCCTCTGGGCAATGACGTTGACCCTCTGGAGTGCTGTCCTATCTGCCAGTGTGCAATTGGCAAACCATACACAGGTGCAGTCAGCTAAGATACTCTCTGGTATCTTATCTACCGCTATGATGCAGTGGTAGAAGGTCACCAGCAGTTTTTCATTCAGTTGTTATTTCCTGAGAAGTCTCAGGTAGTATAATCTCTGCTGGGCCCTTTTGACCAGTGCTGCAATGTAAGCGCCCATAAAAGGTCAGGCCCCCTTTTATGATAACACCCAAAAATTTAAAACTGGCCACTTGCTCCACTCAGTCTCCACTCGGTCTCTCTCCGTGATTGTTCTCACTGTCAGAAAATTTCTCCTTATTTTTAGATTGATCATGAAGGTGCCTTCACATGGGATCTGCACACACCTCAGTCTTTTCCCTGTATGGTCAAGTGATGGTTAAGTTTGGGAGATACATTCATCCATTTGTTCCTTCATTCCTGTCTTGGCAGCAGCATTTGTGAGATCTTAAACGAGCTGGCCTTTTAGTTTCACTCAGAGTAGCTCTGCAAAGCTTGTGGGTGGTTCAGAACATTGCCTGTCCTGTCTTCCCTCTCTGTTCAGCTAGAGGAGGGTTGCTCCTGGTTTTACTACCAGTTCACTTTGTGCGTGCTTTTCATGCATGCTTCGCATGCATAGAACAATTTACAGTGAACTGCACACATGCACAAACTATTAAACAACATGCCAGCAATGGCAGCACCGATCGGAGAACCAGTTCGGGGGCATGGCCAGCCTGGGTTGCTGGCCAAAATACCACTACTGATTTGGCCAAACTGGGCCAAACTGGCAGCAACCCACCTCTGGTTCAGCTGCCATGAGGTTCTTCTCAGCACCTTGGGTAGAGAACATAATGGTTAGCCACCATCCAGCTGAGATATTTGGGGTGGACATTCCAAAGAACAATCCATAGAGCTAACTCTACTGCAGGAAGAGAGGACCTCTTAGGCAGTGGTGGGATTCAAATTTTTTTATTACCAGGTCTGTGGCTTGGTAGGTGTTAGGGGGTATCTCCGTTGGGAGACAGGAAGTAGCACAATGGAATGTGCAGCCCAGTGGTGGGTTTCAATTTTTTTTAGAACCTACTCCGTAGGTGTGGCCTATTTTGTGGGCGTGGCTTAGTGGTCATGTGACCGGGTGGGAGTGACCAACTTGTAAATGTGGTGAAACTCATTTAACAATGCTCTTGCTTAGCAACCAAAATTTTGGGCTCAATTGTGATCATAAGTTCTCTTCCTTTTTCTTTCTTTCTTTTTCTTCCTTCCTTCCTTCTTCCTTCCTTTCTTGTGTCTCTCTCTCCCTCTTTCTTTCTTTCCTTCCTTTCTCTTCCTTTCTTCCTTCCTTCTTCTTTCTTTCTTGTGTCTCTCTCCCCCACTTACTTTCTTTCTTCATTCCTTCTTGTGTCTCTCTCCCTCTTTCTTTCCTTCCTTTCTCTTCCTCTTTCTTCCTTCCTTCCTTCTTGTGTCTCTCTCTCCAACGTTCTTTCTTTCTCTTTCCTTCTTTCTCTTTCTTTCTCTCTTTCTCTTTCTATCTTTGTCTCTCTCTTTTTTCTCTCTCTCTCCCTTCCTTCCTTTCTCTCTTACTCTTTCTTTCTTTCTCACTCCCCCCCCCCTCACACACACATACCTTCCAGTTGGCGAAAAATTCTGTTTTGCCAGCTGGGAGGCTGGCAAAGAAGCCTCGTTTTCCCTGCTGCCCGTGGCACTTCACTTGCTGCAACTCGAACAATGGGGAGATGGGAGTAGCCCTGTCCGGGTTTGAGGAACGGATGTTCCTTCTGCTCAGCTTACGCACATGAAAAGACCCCGCGGTTCCACATCCACAGCTGATCCCTTCTTGGCCAAAAGGGCACCTTTTCGGTTCCAGCTGGGCGTCTGGAAGAGAGTGGCCGAAGTGGCTTCTCTCTCCTTTTCCTGCCAGCCGAAGGAAAAGCCCCGGGGAGACGGGCTCCGCACGCTGCTCTGCCAGGCTGCCGCAGCCGATCCTCCGCTAACCCCTAAAGAAGAGGATCCACCACCGCTTCTTCTTTAGGGGTCAGCGGAGGATCGGCTGCGCAGCCCGGCAGAGCAGCATGCAGAGCCCGTCTCCCCGAGGTTTTTCCTTTGGCTGGCAGGATGAGGAGGAGAGAGAAGCCGCTTCGGCCAACTTGTGTAAGATAAGCCAGGCAGGCGGGTGGGCGTGTGACTCTGCCGGAGAAAACGTAGAAGGAGCGGAATCAGCTCTGCCTGAAGGCAAAAAGCTTGGACCTCCCCCCGCGCACCCATCAGCCAAAACCTCCCAGGAGGCTTTGGCTGGTGTGCAAGCAGGGGTGGTGGTGGCTCCGAGCCTTCTCGCCTTCAGACAGAGCTGATTCTGCAAATTCTACGTTGTCCTGGGCAGAGTCATGCACCCACCAGCTTGCCTGTCTTGTCTTACACAAGTTGGCCAGCTGAAGCCTCCCGCCTTTCCTGAGCAGCTGGCAGCTGCAAGAGGCACGAAGGGGAGGCAGGTGGGCTTTGCAACCCGAAGGCTGGCATTTCGTCTCTGCAGCGTGAACCAGCTTGGGCGTGACCGGAGAAGATTCCTCAGTGGAGTTCCTGAAAGGGACACAGGCTGCCACCACTCCACTGAAGACATTTCTGAGAAGAGAAACTTCTCCGGTCGCGCCCGAGCTGGTGGAGCCCAGGCAAGCGCCATCCCGTGACAGGGGCAGGGCAGGAAACTTACTTCCGGGTTCATTGGCCAACCGGATCATGTGATCCGGTGCGATCTGGCAGAAACCCACCACTGGTGCAGCCGGAGAGAAAAATGTTGCTAGTAGAAAACACACGAATAGTCACAGACACTACTAGTAAAATTAAGTAGCTTTTACTACTAAATTTGCTTCACAAGCAGTGATAGTAGATAGTAGATATTAGTCCAAACACAATTCAAAGAACAAACAATTGCTTACAGTCGCAGTTCATGTTCCAGTCATCAAGTCATCAATCATAGTAGAAGCAGAGAGAGAATCAGCTCTACTGACTTCCTCTTATAGCAAAGATAATTACATCTGTTAAGTACATCCACTCATTTAAAGAAACAGCAACCCTTTTGTCATTGTAGATAGATAGATATTGCCTGCCCAACACTAGGAGTATACTCCCAACAGTAGGCGTGGCGTGGCTTGGTGGGTGTGGCTTGGTGGGCATGGCAGGGGGAGGATACTCCAAAATCCCCATTCCCTTCCTTAAAACTTCCCACCCCATTAACCTGCTTTCCAGCTCTGTTCTCCTGTGCAGGGCATCAAAAGAAGACCCAGCCGATCAGCTGAGACTCAGGAGGTAGCAATAGACCAACCACGCCAATCAGCTGGGATGGGGGCAGGACCAGCCAGAAGTGATATTTGCTGATTCTCCGAACTACTCAACATTTCTGCTATTGGTTTGCCAGAACCGGTCAGAACCGGCTGAATACCACCTCTTCTCTTAGAGGACAATGATAGCAAACCCACGGTGGAGGTTATGACCCATCTTTGTGGGAAAGTAAATTAGACGAGCTCAGGAACTTGGAGACAGAATGTACTTATTTTGTTTTCCATTCCTACAGCTAAGTTGAAAAACTGCCCCGTCAAACGCTGGCAGTGGGCTGGGAAGGAGAGGGAAGTGGAAACAGACTGAACGTTGCATGCCAATGGCAAAGATTCCTCTGGGTGTGTGTGTCTGTGTGTGTTTGTGTGTGGTGTGTGTGTGTGTGTTGCATTTTATCCCCAGTGAGGAATACAATTCTTTTTTTAGAATAGAATAACAGAGTTGGAAGGGACCTTGAAGGTCTTCTAGTCCAACCCCCTGCTTAGGCAGGAAACCCTACACCACTTCAGACAAATGGATATCCCACATTTTCTTTAAAACTTCCAATGTTGGAGCATTCACAACTTCTGGAGGTAAGTTGTTCCACTGATTAACTGCTCTGTCAGGAAATTTCTCCACAGTTCTAAGTTGCTTCTCTCCTTGATTAGTTTCCACCCATTGCTTCTTGTCCTTCCTTCAGGTGCTTCGGAGAATAGTTTGACTCCCTCTTCTTTGTGGCAACCCCTGAGATATTGGAACACTGCTATCATGTCTCCCGTACTCCTTTTCCTTCTTCTAGACATACCCAGTTCCTGCAGCCACTCTCCAAAGAACACGATGACTGGATACCATCAAAGCTGACACTAGCTGGAGCATAGAACAACTCAAAGAAGTTGTGCAAGATCAGAAGATTTAGAGAGACCTGGTCTGTAGAATCGACACGAGTTGAACATGACTGAATGGATAACTACTACTACTACTACTACTACTACTACTACTACTTTTTCTTCTTCTCCTCCTCCCCCTTCTCTCCTTCTCCTTCTTCTTCATCATCATCTACGCAAATTGCTGAGTGGTGGTCTGTCCCAGACACTTGGTGAGAAGGTGCTTCAATCAGCCCTCCAAACTGGATCCACTTACGTTCCAAATAAGTCCAACCGAATCACCTCATCGGATACCTCCATGCAGAAATCACACTGAGTCAGCCCCGATTCCATCAGCCGAAATATCGAATTGACTGGATTTTCCAAATCAGTCAGAAGAATTGTGACTTTAAACTGAGAAGAACATTTGAATCAGGCTGCAGCAAATCTATGCAGCCCTCCTTAATAGGTCTCTTTGCAGTTTCTTAAGGTGCTATGAAAGAAAGGATAGAGTCATTAACAAAAATGTGAAATACTCAGGGGTGGATTGCTACAGGTTCGCCCAGGTTTGGGAGAACCCGTAGCTAACATTATGGCTGTTTCGGAGAATCTCCAAATCCCATCCCTGGCTGACCCCGCCCACCCCACCCAACCCTTCCCACCTTCCTATCAATAGGGAAGCCTGGATTCACTTAACAACCATGTTACTAACTGAACAACTGCAGGGATTCGCTTAACAACCATGGCAAGAAAGATCATAATATGGGGCAAAACTCACTTAACAAAGTGTCTCATTTAGCAACAGAAATTTTGGGCACAGTTGTGGTTGTAAGTCAAGTATTATCTGTACAGTCAAAATTTCATTTGTTGAATTTCATATCAGCTGAAGTTCCCCACTGCTTGAGATTCTTTAAAACTGTTCTTATTTTTCTGCAAACTTAAATATTTGTTCCCACCCCCTGTGCTTCTCAGCAGCCCCATTTTGGCCTCAGTTCTGCTCGCTATCAGAGGAAGTGATAAATGGTCTGGAAGACATTAATCTCTTCTGGCCACGGGTCCTGTTTCAATTGTACAATTGAAATCCATTGCATTTGCAAACTGTGAAAAGCTTAACGTTCACTTGGAATTCCCTCTTACATCTGTTGGTTCAAGCTTGTTATCCTGGGAACCACAGGAAAACAGGTTCGCTCTGTTATTTACATGTCTGTAAATAGAATCCTAGAAATGGATGTCATTTTCTTGTACTTGATTAAGATCGCCTGGAACCTAGTTTTCTTTTCGAAGGTGTTGATTATACCACCTTTTTGATGTCATCTGAAAATCTGAGGACCATCCGTTCTATGGGGGGTTTTTTTCACCTGAAATGACTTCTGTCTGCTTAAAGTAAAACAAATGACATTTCAGTCTCTTGGCTCCATCATTAAAGGGGAAAATGGCACGGAAGGGAAGGAGGAAGAGAGGAGAGGAGAGGAAAAGAAGGGAAGAAGCGGAGAAGAGGAGAGAAAGAGAAGAAGAGAAGGGAAGTAGGGGAGAAGAGGAGAGAAGAAAGAAAAGAGAGAGAGAAAGAAAACGATGAAAAGAAAGAGAGAGAGAGGAAGGAAGGAAGAGGAAAGAAAGAAAGAAAGAAAGAAAGAAAGAAAGAAAGAAAGAAAGAAAGAAAGAAGGAGGGTGGGAGGGAAGGAAGGAAAGGAAGGGAAGGAAAGGGAAAGGGAAAAGAAAAGGAAGGAAGGAAGATGGAAGAAAGAAAGAAAAGAAGGAAGGAAAAGAAAGAAAGAAAAGGAAGGAAAGAAGAGGAATGGAGGGAAGGAAGGAAGGAGGGAGGGAGGGAGGGAAGGAAGGAAGGAGGAAGGAAGGAAGGAAGGAAAGAGAAAGAAAGAAAGAAAGAAAGAAAGAAAGAAAGAAAGAAAAAGAAAGAAAGAAAGAAAGAAAGAGAATTCAAGTTACTTTTCAACTGCAAGAAAAATATTTCCTGGAAATGTACTTGTGTAACTTGGATCTCTTCTTTCTGCTATACGAGAAGTTCAGTTCACAAACTCCTGAATTACGTTGCCAAGAGGCAGAACAACAATTTTAGAGTAAGCATGAAGGAGATATTTCCAAAATTGGCTGGTGGAAATTGGTCTGCAACATTGGACTCTAAACCTCATATTTTAAACAGCTCCAGTTTGCAATCTAGGTGTTCACCCCCTTGGTGACATTTTGGAATGCAATATATCAACGCAATGCAAAAGAAAAGAAAAAAAATCAACGATAAACAAAGTGTTTGTTTTTTAAAACACTCCCTCCCTATCCTTAAAATCTAAAGAGAAAGCACAGCGTTGATGGCTTCAAGGGCAATGATGGTGAGAAATATTTCTTTCCAAGAGAAAATAGAGAAAAATAAAAATCAGACCCGTTCTACTAACAGTTAAATATACAGTAGATGCTCATCAAGACCGTCAAATAGTATCTTATGAAGGTCGTGCTTCATAAAGAAGGATGAAATCTAATTATTAAAAGCTTCGCTGCAAATTCTTTGTTGCAAATATATATATATATGTGCTGGTCTTGTTGTATTTGGGTCTTTTCCCGTGTAAGATTGAGATTCTCTTGGCAACGTTTCGGCGAGGTCCTACTCGCCATCTTCAGGCTGGTGTTTTGGGCTTCATGCTTGTGCGAGTAAGGCGTGGTCGGAGCTGTCGTCTTTCTATAAATCTTGGTGGGGGTGTGAGGAGTGCTGGCTTTGTTGCTGTAAGTGGGTTGATTGGCTGTGTAGTTGCATCCTGATTGGTAGATGGAGTTGATGTTTGTAGATTGGTCGTCTGTTTCGTATCATCCTGTGTGGCTGAGGTGTGGGCTGTGTGTCCGTTGTTCTTTTGTGTTGTAACGACCTGGGTGATGGGTGGGGTTCATTTGTTGACTAGGGCTGGTTTCCAGATGTCTGGTAGGCAGGTGGTATCGTCACGTTTATTCATGTTGTGGGGGTGTTTCCCCATTTCGATAGCTTCCATAATTATTCTCTTGTTGAAGTGTTCTGTTTTGGAGATTAATTTGGTTCCTTCAAAATCAATTTCATGTCCTGTTGTTTTAAAGTTCTAGAAAAGGGAGGAAGTTTTTTCTTTTTTTCCAAGATTTATTGAAAGACGACAGCACAAGCACGAAGCCCAAAACACCAGCCTGAAGATGGCGAGTGAGACCTCGCCGAAACGTTGCCAAGACAATCTCAATTTTACACGGGAAAAGACCCGAACACAACAAGACCAGCATACCTACACCTGTGAAAATCTACGAAACAAATATGTGTGTGTGTGTGTGTGTGTTTCTATTTTACACTCTGATTTTCTAATGGAATTTTTGTAGCTGTTCCAGCAACATGGCAACCAGGTTTCTTTATTGTGTTTTCACAGTCATGCTGACTTTGTAACTGATTGATTATGTCTCTCTTACGGCTTGTTGCACAACCCCCTCATTCCGGGAAGGTGTCAGTGCACAGATGAGACTCAATCATTCTGAGTGTTCTGACCTAGGCTTCCCAACAGCATGAAGCAAAACCCCTTTTATTTAGGTTAAATGGAATTCCTCTCCAGCAAACAGTCTTTCAAGAGATTTCACAACTACAGACCTTTATCAGGCTTGGAGAGCTGCCAGAACGATATCTTCCAAATTCCACGCTGTAGCAGACAATACTTAGCAAGAAGTCAGGAACAAATCTTCACCCTAATGAATTGAACTAATTGTCTCCTGCAAACTCCCTTCCCCTTTCGCTCCTCTTTATTCCCTATGGGAGGAGCCATTCATCGTCCACCTGTGGCTTTACTCCCAAGTCAGTTCTTGTTCCTTACTGTTCCCTTCTCCTGGCAGCTCTGTGCATGCGCACACCGGGAACAGGCTCCAGCTGTTCTTCTGCCCCACTGATGTCTGACTCTGAAGGCAGCTGATAACTGTCAGATGGCTCTGGCCCCATCTCTGCTTCTGACACAGAGCCCTCCTCAGAGCCTTCCCCAGACTCCAGGACTGGCCCATCTTCCTCCCCAGCCTCCTCACTCTCTGAGTCTGCTGCCAGTTCCACTGGCTCAGTGTTTCTGCCACAATAGTAAGCTCCATGGGTGGACTTTCACATTGGATTTGAATCCACGCAATATTCCATGAGAAGAATCATACTGCACCCTTTGTTCACAACCAATGTCAATTTCTAGATCATTTGAGGAATTATATTTTTGCATATTATTAACTGTGTATCAGCAGTGCACTTTATAAAATAAAAGTTACTCTCCTCACATCCCAGCTGCAATTCAGTGTAGATGGGACTGTAAGTCTGGTGTAATTGAGTCCATCAATGGTCCTGGAACTCAGTTCATATGGACGAATAGATGAACAGAATAAAACAAGGAGAAACAGGGACCTTGGAAGTCTTCTAATCCAGCTGCCTGCTCAATAGCAATAGCACTTAGACTTATATACTGCTTCATAATGCTATTTGCTCTTTACAGAGTCAGCATCTTGCCCCCAACAATCTGGGTCCTCATTTTACCAATATCAGAAGGATGGAAGGGTGAGTCAACCTTGAGCCAGTGAGAATCGAACTTCTGGCAGTGAGCTATAAGTGGTTGTAAGTGTGAAAAATGATCGTGAGTTACTTTTTTTCAGTTCCTTTGTAACTTTAAACGCTCCCTAAATGAACAGTTGTAAATCTAAGACTACCTGTAAAGTAGGAGCTGATTGGCAATCTGTCAAGAGTGATGAAGCTAACAACCCTTGGATTTTTTCAGCTAAAGGCATCAAGCAACTGGATGAACCCCAAACTGATCTGAGAGCAATTTTAATGTAACCCGATAAACCTCCTGCCATATTCTAGAATTTTGGATTGAAGAATCAATACAATACAATACAATACAATACAATACAATACAATACAATACAATACAATACAATACAATACAATAGCAGAGTTGGAAGGGACCTTGGAGGTCTTCTAGCCCAACCCCCTGCCTAGGCAGGAAACCCTATACTGTTTCAGACAAATGGCTATCCAACATCTTCTTAAAGACTTCCAGTGTTGGGGCATTCACAACTTCTGGAGGCAAGCTGTTCCACTGATTAATTGTTCTGTCAGGACGTTTCTCCTCAATTCTAAGTTGCTTCTCTTCTTGATTAGTTTCCACCCATTGCTTCTTGTTCTACCCTCAGGTGCCATGGAGAATAGCTTGACTCCCTCTTCTTTGTGGCAACCCCTAAGATATTGGAAGACTGCTATCATGTCTCCCCTAGTCCTTCTTTCTATTAAACTAGACATACCCAGTTCCTGCAACCGTTCTTCATATGTTTTAATCAAACCCATTAACTGCTAATGGGAGTTTCCTGAATAACTTTGGACCAACCTCTCTTCCTGGGTTTAAGAGTGGCAGTAGGATACATGCGTCAAAAGAATAATTTGGGGTTCCAACTCAACCCAGGATTGTACAGGAGCAAATCAAAACATACACTTTACAAACACATGGCACAACATAGCAAAACAAACCCATCGGGACTAGATTCAGCAGTCCATCTGCATTTAAAAGACACAGGCCACTCTTTTAAAGACGGGAAAGTCCATATTTTGGACAGAGAGGACCGTTGGTTTGAAAGAGGAGTCAAAGAGGCCATCTATGTCAAAATTGAACAGACTTCTGTCAACAGAGGGGGAGGGATATGACATCATGTATCTCCAGTCTACAACACACTCCATTCAAAAGTTCCAAGAAGGCTACACATCTGTTTGCCCCACTCAGGTGACCCTGAGGACATAGATAAACCTCCAGGTGGCCTCAAGGACTCTCTAAAAGAATGCAAATGACCAGCTGTCTGCAAGGAATATAAATCCTTCCATTCCCCACCATCCTGCCAGAAGCTTCTTGGATGAAAAGCGTAATGTCTTCAAAGAAAAACAAGAAATTCCAGTAGCCTCTTGGGCAAAAAAAGAAAGAAAGAAAGAAAAGCACTTTTGGAACAACCATAACCTGGATGACTGAGAATCTCTATAGACATTGGACAAATCAAAATGAAATCTAGACATGCTGTAAGTAAAGGAGATTTATTTAGTCTCCAAAGCAAAGATGTTTGCCTGTGGGAGTAGCAGCTATAGAGAAAATGGGGCACAAAGAGGTTGTTTTATAAGGGGGCTGGTTCTGGGTATTGCTCTTGAGGGGGTGTACTGATTATAGGCAGGGCTGTCAAACCTGTGGCCCACGGGCCAAATGTGTCACACACTGGGCATGCCTACACCTGGTTTAGCAAAGAGGGGAAAAGTCCCATTATGTCACATGATGCCAATGTGATGCTGCAGGTTTGACACCCTTGTTGTAGGAAGACACTTGAGGGACATGGGTATGTGTAGGCACATGTCATCTGCAATATTTATTCTGGTGAACATGCAGTTCCTCTGGGAGGCAATTTTAATTAACTCTTTGTGTTTACAGACCTTCTTCTTTGACGCATTGATTAAGCCAGGGTAACTTATTTGGGGGTTCAGGGAAATTTGAGTAAAAGATTTCCCCCCGTTTTCCATTTTTACTCGATTACCGTATTTTTTGGAGTTATAAGACACACTTTTTCTCCCCTAAAAGAGGGTGAAAATTTGAGTGCGTCTTATACACCAAATGTAGTCCCGTCCACCCACTGACCCCTACCCTTTGGCCTCTGCCTCCCACCAATTTGCCTCCTTGCAGCAAACAGAAAACAGCCTGTTTCAGTTTTAGCTTTAGCACAGCCTGATTAGCACAAGTAGCTGGTTTTCGGTTGGATCGGCCTCCCGCCCATCAGCTGTTTCAGGCTGCAGGGATTGCCATTGCCTATTACAGCCTTTGCTTGCCCCATTTTCAGCCTCCACATCTCATTTTTGGGTTCTGCATGCCCTATTATCGGCCTCCGTGTGCCCCATTTTCCGCCCATTCCAATCCCCGCCGCCCAGAACAGGCAGAAAATGGAAGCAACAGTCTATAGCAATCCCTGCAGCCTGAAACAGCTGATGGTTGGGAGACCCAAGAATCAGTTGAATGTGCTAATCAGGCTGTGCTGAAACTGAAATGGACTGTTTGCTGCAAGGAGGCAAATTGCTGGGTGGCTGAGGCAGATTTTTTGTCTTGTTTTCCTCCCCAAAAGGTAGGTGCGTGTTGTACTTTGAAGCGTCTTATACTCTGAAAAATACTGTAACTTAGTTTTAGCTTAACTGTCAATTATCTAATGGAGACAGGATTCTCATTCCATTGTGGATTCGGTTAATGTGTAAGGGAAGATGGAGACAGTATAAGAAATAAAACATATTTTGATATAAATCTTCCCACCCATGAATAGGAAGATTGGCAGACATGGTGTTGAGCTTCTAGCAATAGAAGTGTATGAATTGTGTGGATACTTCACTTGAGTGTGTGTGAATCAGGCTAAATCTCTAATTAATGTATGGATCCTTTCTGCTTTCCACTGAACTATGGAAATTTGGATTGGACTTAGATGATTTTCTATCACTTTTTCAGATGGCTTTCTTCATCAGATCTTACTCCATCTAGCAGCCAGATTCTACTACAAAAACCATAGGGGAATTTGAACTGGCAGCTTAATCTTGGAGGAGGAGAAGTTTGAAGATTCCAGTTTTCTAAGTCACGATACATTTTTTGGAACATTTATGAAAAAGCTTCAATAAAATAGTTTTGGCTTGGAGACACAATCCTAGATGACTTGTCTACACAATGAATAAAACATGCCAAGTGAAGAAAACTCGTCTCCCGCTGTTTGCTGGGTCAAAGGGTTGGTGGGAGGGTGGAACTTCACAAGTTAGCAAAGCAGAACAGATATTTTTTTATTAGAAAACCAGGAAGGAAAACAAGGAGGCTGCAGCCAAACTAAAGGCTATTTAAATTACCTTTTACAAGTAAGTCCTTGACTTACAGCTACAATTCAGCCCAAAATTTCTGTTGCTAAATGAGACAGTTGTTAAGTGAGTTTTTACAGCCTTTCTTGCCACCGTGGTTAAGTGAACCGCTGTAATTGTTAAGTTAGTAGCACCGTTGTTAAGTGAATCTGGCTTCTCCATTGAATTTGCTTGTCAGAAGGTCGCAAAAAAGAATCACTTGAGCCCAAGACACTTCAACTGTCATAAATATGAGTCAATTGCCAAGTGGCCGAATTCTGATCATGTAACCATGATGCCGCAGTGATTGGAATAGAATAGAATAGAATAGAACAGAACAGAACAGAACAGAATCAGAGACGTGCGGTCAGGGGAGGCAGGCGAGGCAGAGCCTCACCGCTCTCATCATGAAAAAAATGGAAAAGGGAAAAGGCGCTGAGGAGCCTCGGGGAATGGGACTGTGCGAGCCGCGGTCCCCTTCATGTTGACTCAGGAAGGCGGGGAATGGGACCACGTGTGCAGGACAGAGAGAGGTGCAGGAGGCTCCTCTAGCCTCAGCCTCCCTCCTGCACACATGGTTCCATTCCCCACCTTCTGTTGGGTTCTGACGCCGGAGCTCATGTTCCAGGGCGAATGCGCATGCACGAGCAGCTCCCTTCCTCGCACTGAGCAATGGCAGGTTTATGGGAAGTTGCTCACGAAAGCAGAAAGTGTGACAGACTTTTCGGACCGTCAGCTACCGTTTCCCTGCCAGTTCGGTCGTGAAAGGACCCTGGAAACCGAGTCGTGGCCGGCCCCTTGTTAAGAATTCCCCACCTTCCTGATGACATCACCAGCCTCACCAGCCATAAACCTCACCGCACGTCACTGAATAGAATAGAATAGAATAGAATAGAATAGAATTCTTTATTGGTGAAGTGTCAGAAGGTCACAAAAGGTGATCACATGATCCCGGGAAATGCAGGGGTGCAATGCTACCGGTTCACATCGGTTCGCACAAAATGGTAGGGATGATTGTTGTTGGTTCCGCGCAACGGTAGTAAAAAAAAAAGCTTCCAAGGATTGTGTGGCTGAGCTGGGAGCTGTGTGATCGTGGGAACCTTTTTTTAAAAAAAAAATTAAAGAATTTTTCCCTGCCTATTCGCCCAAACAGGCAGGAAAAAAAACGCTTTAAAAAGTGGGGGGGAAAGGTTCCATGACAATCAGCTGTGCCGCGTGATCGTGGGAACCTTTTTTTTCCCCCCACTTTTTAAAGCATTTTCTTTTACTACCAGTTTGGGCGAACTGGTAGTAAAAAAATGCTTTCAAAAGTGTAAAAAAAAAGGTTCCCACGATCGCATGCCACAGCTGAACCTTTTTTCCCCACTTCTTAAAACATTGTTTACTAGTGGTTCGGGTGAATAGTAGTAAAAAATGCTTTAAAATTTTTTAAAAGTTGATCATGCCCACCCAGTCACATGACCCGCCACCACCAAGCCACGCCCACCAAGCCACACCCAAAGGACCGGTGGCAAAAAAATTTACATTTCACTACTGAGGAAACATCATAACATACATGCCAGTTAAAGTGTCCAAATTTTCAAAGATCTCCGGCTCAACATCTCGATAGTTCTGATATGAAAACAAAGCGCTGTAGATGACCTGCACCACATGCTGGGAGAAATGGATGAAGGACAGGAGACTGATTCCCAAACACTCAAGCTGAAATGTAGCCTTCTCCTTAAAATTATTGCACCCAACTCTACTACACTTGCCAGGAATTGTGACAGCTGCATTCCAACCCATTTGGAGATGACCAGGTTGAAGAAGGTAGTCTTAACAATATTGAGATGGAAATAGCGGAAATAGCGGTATCCCCCACCAGAGTTTCTTGGAAGAGGTGGATATACGTCTGATGACCTTAAAATTAAGAGGGAAATCGGACTTCGCAATACTTTCATTTAATGTGGGGTTTGCTCTCAATTTATATACTAGTGGTTTGCCCCACTCTCTACTAGCACTGATGATGTTACCTAGTTTGGTAAAGAAATGTCTGCCAAAAAAAAAACCCAAGCTCAGAGGGCAGCAAGGACCCCATAACACCAAGACTATCTTCTAGAGGTCTTGTGTTTTGACTTTACAAAATTGTCCTCGTGGGATTGTTGGTACTTTCTGACCTTGTTTGTTTTCTTGCAGATGTTTCGTGACTAACTCTGAGCTACCAATATTCTCTTTTATTGTTATTCTAGCTTTCCTTTGCTATGAGATATTACATAGCCTGGAGGTGAAGCTCAATTGTGCTGCTTGCCTCCCCAAGAACTCTTTGACCCTCAGCGATAAAACTTCCAGGAAAACTTTAAAAAAACTTTCCATACACTTGTCCAGCAACCGGAGTCTTTCAATGAAGAACGAATTGTAGGATGTTTGTAATTTCTTTTTCTCTCGGTTGCATGCAAAAACCAGAACTGTGTCATCCCTTATTATAGGCAGCCCCAAATGAGCTAAGCAAGCAGTTAAGTGAGTTTTGCCCCATTTTAGGCACGTCCCAACCAGTGAATCTCTGCAGTTGTTAAGTTAGCAACCTGGTTGTTAAGTGAATCTGGCTTACCCATTGACTTTGCCTGACAGACGGTCGCAGAAGGGGGAAATCACGTGACTCCAAGACACTCCACTCTTATCTTAAGAGGAAATATTAGATGGGGTTTTCTCCAGTGAAACTTAGAATAGAATAGAAATAGAGAATAGAATAGAATAGAAATAGAATAGAAATAGAGAATAGAATAGAAATAGAAATAGAATAGAAATAGAGAATAGAATAGAAATAGAAATAGAGAATAGAATAGAAATAGAAATAGAAGTGGAGAATAGAATAGAAATAGAGAATAGAATAGAATAGAATTAAAAATAGAAACAGAGAATAGACTAGAAATAGAAACAGAAATAGAGAATAGAAATAGAGAATAGAGTAGAATAGAATTAGAATAGAATAGAAATAGAGAATAGAATAGAAATAGAGAATAGAATAGAAATAGAGAATAGAATAGAAATAGAATAGACTAGAAATAGAGAATAGAATAGAAATAGAGAATAGAGTAGAATAGAATTAGAATAGACTAGAAATAGAGAATAGACTAGAAATAGAGAATAGACTAGAAATAGAGAATAGACTAGAAATAGAGAATAGACTAGAATAGAATTAGAATAGACTAGAAATAGAGAATAGACTAGAAATAGAGAATAGAATAGAATAGAAATAGAAATAGAGAATAGAATAGAAATAGAGAATAGAATAGAATAGAATAGAATAGAATCTGGAAGAAACCTTGGAGGTCTTCTAGTCCAGCTCCCTTCTGAAGCAGGAGAACCTATAATCACTCCCGGTTTGCTCGGAGGATCGTTTTGAGCACTCCGAAGGCTTCAGGGACTGTCCGGAGGCTGGGGGTCGCGCATTGCATTATGGGTGCGGCACGCCCAGACATGACACCCCCTGCACTCCCCCCACTTATGGCACCCGAGCCAAAAAAGGTTCGCCATCGCTGACCTATACCATTTCAGGCAATTTGTATGCACAAAGGAACTGCTCACTGTGGAAAAGTTCACTGCTACTTCTCATTCCCCCCATGCTTTTAAATTGAGTGGTAATGTTAAAAAAGGGGGCAGATGAATTTTTCAGCCCGCTGCTAGTTTTCTTTATCTATGAAAATATTTCAGTGTTTCCAAAAGCTGGCTTGAGGCCAATACTGAAGTCAGGAAACATGAATTTAATTGGTGCAATGCTTTAAGTAACCTCAATCCCATCTCAAAGGGGGAGTGGGGGAAAATAGATGCTTGCAACAACAGTTTTTTTTTTTCTGGGTTAGCATGATCATAATTTCATTTGGATGAAAAATGTCTCCTCTGTGTTTAAAAAGAAATAAAGAGACTGGGTTTTTTCAGATTATTCATAGTACAGATTCTTTTGATCCCTGCAGACTTGGCCTCCCCAAATATTCATTGAGGTTGTTGTGTGTATTGCTGGGAAAATATAAATCTTGCAGGATAACTGCCATTGCAAAAATGTATCTACAGTGCAATTAAGTTGTTCTTGTAAATGGCACTCTAAAACAAAAATTTCCAAGTTCACATCAATTTAATAAAATGCAAACATCATTTAGCAAACTTTTTTTTAACTGTACTACTGCAAAGTTTTCATGTTTGCAACTTTGCAAATGTAAATGTTCACTCAAAGCACATTCTCACATGAAAGAAAACGAACCTGAAACTTAGTCTTTTATTAACAGGCTAGAGTCTGAATTCTAGTCCTGCCTTAGCCATAAAAGCTGGCTGGGTGACTTTAGGCCAATCACCAGGAGACTGTGAGTTCTAGTTCCGCCTTAAAAATGAAAGTCAGCTAGATGACTTTGAGCCAATCATCAGGAGACTATGAATTCTAGATCCACCTTAGCCATGGAAGCTGGTTGGGTGATTTTAGGCCAATCACCAGGAGACTGTGAGTTCTAGTCCTGCCTTAGGCACAAAAGATGGTTGAATGACTTTGGGCCAATCACCAGGCGACTGTGTTCTGTCTTAAGAATGAAAGCCAGCTAGGTAACTTTGAGCCAATCACCAGGAGACTGTGAATTTTAGATCGACCTTAGGCATGAAAGCTGACTGGATGACTTTAGGCCAGGAGACACCAGGAGAGTATGAGTTCTAGTCTTGCCTTAACCATGAAAGACGGCTGCATGACTTTAGACCAGTAACTCTCTCTCAACCCAAATCCCCTCACAGGATTGGTATTGAGGTATGAAGTATTAGGTATGAAGGAGTGAAACATCTGCCTGTTTGAACTGAGGTAACAGAATGGGAGGCAACTGGCAGTTGGAACAGAGTTCTCTTCAGGTGGGGAGGGGGAGTAGAACTCCTTAGCATCAGTGTGTTAATTACTGTATAAGAAATACTAATGATCTGATTGTCGTGTCAAAAAATCCTTTCTTAGCGAGCACCTAGAAGCCAAGAGGAACATATAGTACGTGCCAAATTTCAAGTGTGTAGGCTGACGATTCTGGAGATTTCGTGATGAGTGGGTGGTATTTGCCTTTGATAGATAGATAGATAGATAGATAGATAGATAGATAGATAGATAGATAGATAGATGATAGATGATAGATAGATGATAGATAGATAGATGATAGATAGATAGATAGATAGATAGATAGATAGATAGATAGATAGATAGATAGATAGATAGATAGATAGATAGATGATAGATAGATAGATAGATTAAAGGCAGGATAAAAATCAAATAAATAAACTGACAATGCTATAATTCATAACAGGTTTCTATTTGGTATAAATTAGTCTTGGGCAATGCTAAACAGGCAAAGAAATTGGATGAGCAGTTTTTCTGTTTTTTTTTAAAAAGAAACTTGGTGGGCACGAAGGAAATTTTATTAATATCTTTCAGGTGCTCTCAGAATGCAAGGTAGGTTTCTCTGTTCTGCTCCCCTACAAAAAGCTCCATGCCACCCCAATATATTTGTCCTTTCTTCACACAAGGCACTGGTGGGCAGCTGCTTTTTATTTTCTTTTTTTTTAAAAAGCCCGGATTCTGTTGACATTCTTGGGAAATTAACATGAAGTGGGAGGATAACGCTCTGCAGTGTGTCAACTTCCTATCTGTTGCAATCAAAATGTTCCTTTCAAACAAATAAAAATGTCAAATAGGACAGGAAGCCAGGCAAACATCCAAAGGGACATTTGAAGACCCAAGAAGACTCTCTGGCACTGTGTTGAGGGCCAGGAGTGGGTTTCAGCGGGCGTTACTGCCAGTTTGCTCGTGCGGGTGGTGCGCGCACATGCACAGTTCAATGGAAATTGTTCCGCGCATGCACAGAACTACAAAAAAAAGGCGGTGATGGCGGCAACCGGGGAACCGGTTCAGGGGCGTGGCCAGCCTGCCAGTTCTATGACCCAGGCCAGCACACCACTGGCAGTTCGGCCAAACCAGGCTAAATCAGTAGGAGCCCACCTCTGTTGAGGGCTACTGGTGAAAACGAACACCGCTGATTTGAAGACATACCATTTTAATAACTAAAAGGCCCCAAGCTTGATTTATCAATCTTTTCCAAAATTTATTCGTAATTTGCGTACAAGTCAATGCATCAAAATTCATTGTTTCATCCCCTAAGATATTCATCCCCTGTTTATAGTATTTTAACTGTTGAATCTAGCATACTATTACTACTGATCGCCTATTACAGAGACGCCACTACAACATAGCAAAGCCAGTTCTTCCCTCAGATGCGTAGAAGATTCTGATTTCACCACTTCAGCGTAACGTAGAGCAAACCAGGTCTTCTCTATTTGCTGTAGGCTGCCTTGTCTTCCAGCAACTTCATTGTGGTGGTCTTAGAGATGGGCGTCACAGCCGGTCCTTGCGTGAGTCCACTCGAGGCAGGTTGCTCTCTTTGGCCTGAAAACGTAACAAAGAAGTTGAATCATCGTCACAAAGTAAAACTCATGGCAGTGAACCAATAGGGTTCCATTGTTATGGTTGGTGGCACAGGAAGCAGAGGTTAAATTTGATTTGCAATTTTTGTCAACATCTAAGTCCTTTCGAAACACTTATTAAGGGCTTACGAGTATCATTGTTATCATGATTTGTAAGACACCAACTTCTATATTGACTTTGGGCAGCTTATAACTAAAAATCTTTCTATCTCTGTCTGTCTGTCTGTCTGTCTGTCTGTCTGTCTGTCTGTCTGTCTATCATCTATCTAGTATCCACCCCTCTCTCTCTTATCTATCCCTATCTAAAATATTATCTATTTAACTTCTTTCTATGTATCTAAGTATAGTTGGTCTTTCTGTCTATCATCTCTCTATCTATATATCAATCTAGAATATTATCAATTTATCTTCTTTCTATATATCTCTAGCTATCTGTCTGTCTGTCTGTCTATCTATCAACCTATCAACCTATCAACCTGCCCACCTATCTACATATCTATCTATCTATCTATCTATCTATCTATCTATCTATCTATCTATCTATCTATCTATCTATCTATCTATCTATCTATCTATCTCTATCATCTATCTATCTATCTATCTATCTATCTATCTATCTATCTATCTATCTATCATCTATCATCTATCTATCATCTATCTATCATCTATTGTATCTATCATCTATCTATTTATCTCTGCCACCTATTTATGGCCTTTATAAATGGATACCAGCACCTCAAATTGTACTTGGAAGCCAACTGGTATCCAGTAGAGCTTGCAAAACAGAGAATCACATTTATGTAAGGCTGCACCCCATCACCTCCTGTCTTGTTGCATTCTGGACCTGCTGTAGATTCTAAATCTGGGGTATCTAAAGAATGGCTGGCTGGAGAATTCTGGGAGTTGAAGTCCACAGGTCTTAAAGTTGCCAAGGTTGGACACACCTGTTCTAGATAGTCTTCAAAGGCAGCCCAAAGTAGATTCTATTTTGATATTATTTTGTCATTGCACTATATTTTTATTTATCAAATTTATACACCGCTCATCTCACAGTACACAGTGACACTGAGTGGCTTAGAAATTATTCTTGCATTGTCTTAATCATTTTGCTCGGAGCACATGGTGCTTAGAGTCAATTTGCAAACAAAGGAGCATATAAGCAAGGCTAAGTAAATAACTGAAGTCAACAAGGTGGACTTACAACTTGTCAAAGTTTTTACAGTTTTGATGTAATCCCAAAAGGAGCATTCGGATTTTTTCAGTCCTTTATAATTTGGTAAAGATGCAGTGAACTCTTTATAATTATCTCCACCCGCGTCTGCACGAAACATAGGCCAAGCCGAGAGTCCTTCTAGCTTCTTTCTTGAAAATTCATAAGGGCTATTTGGATTTCTGCAGAAAAGAACAAATATACGTCTCCAGACTGCAACAGAAACAACTCATGAAAACTGCCTGAAATCGCAAGGGTTAAAAAATATATATACTTTTTTTTTATTTTGTGCACAGGTAGTCCTTGTTCGATGACCTTAGTGTAGTCTGCCCATTAGGGTCATAGGTCTTGATGGTCATAAAGCAGGTCACCCATGTGACCAACCTGATATTATGACCTTTCTTTTTATGTTAAGCAAGTGCCATGGTCGTTAAATGAACCAATGGTATACTTTTTATCTCCATTGACACCTGAAGTGGTAAAAGAGGAAGAGAGGGAGAAAGAGGCAGGAAGGAAGGAAGGAGGAGGAGGAAGAGTGAAGGGGAAAGAGAAGGAGGAGGAGGAAGAGAAGGAGAAGGAGGAGGAGGAAGGAGGAGGAGGAGGAAGAGTGAAGGGGAAAGAGAAGGAGGAGAAGGAGGAGGAAGAGAAGGAGAAGGTGGAAGGAGGAGGAGGAGGAAGAGTGAAGGGGAAAGAGAAGGAGGAGGAAGAGGAGGAGGAGGAGGAGGTGGAAGGAGGAAGAGCAGGAAGAGTGAAGGGGAAAGAGAAGGAGGAGGAAGAGGAGGAGGAGGAGGAGGTGGAAGGAGGAAGAGCAGGAAGAGTGAAGGGGAAAGAGAAGGAGGAGAAGGAGGAGGAAGAGAAGGAGGAGGTGGATGGAGGAGGAGAAGGAAGAGGGAAGGGGAAAGAAAAGGAGGAGAAGGAGGAAGAGAAGGAGAAGGAAGAGGTGGAAGGAGGAAGAGCAGGAAGAGTGAAGGGGAAAGAGAAGGAGGAGAAGGAGGAGGAAGAGAAGGAGGAGAAGGACGAGGAAGAGAAGGAGGAGGAGGTGGAAGAGAAGGAGAAGGAGGAGGTGGAAGGAGGAGGAAAAGGGAAGGGGAAAGAGAAGGAGGAGAAGGAGGAGGAAGAGAAGGAGGAGGAGGTGGAAGAGAAGGAGAAGGAGGAGGTGGAAGGAGGAGGAAAAGGGAAGGGGAAAGAGAAGGAGGAGGGGGAGAAAGAGAAGGAGGAAGGAGGAGGAGGAGGCATAAGTGAATTTCCAAGGTCATCTCACTGGCTTTTGTAGAACATGCGATCACATAAATATTAATATGCAAAATAAATGCCTATGTTCTTCTGACTGACAAAGGACTTTGCTATCATTTTCCACCCTTGCAGTAATGCCTGAAGTTGGGTCATCATGATGTTCTTTTTCCAGTCGGAGAACATAGATGGATACAGCCAATTCTCATGATGAGATTGTCGGCCATGGCTTTGATAGCTCAAGGATCAAGACTCCCAAATTACAGTAGCATACAGAGATTCAGAGTGCTTCCTGATTGTATCAGCGTGATCTAAATCACGCACAGCCAAATTATACGACATTAGCTGAACCACAGGAAAAGCCACAATCAGCTTCTCTCCTTCATCTATTGCTTAGTTCCAGTTAACATGGGAACAGTAAAAAGCCAGAACCCGTTGTTTGCTCCTTGTTTCCAGGAAAAAACATCCCATAGTGATCAATGGGTTCATTTAACTGTGGTGTTTGCTTAACAATCACGGCGTTTGCTTTGCAATCATCATGTTCACTTAACAACCACCACAAAGAAGGATCCTGGGGTGACCTGTTTTACAGCCATCCCAACTTACGATCAAAATCACAATACGGTCATAACTTGAGGACTACCTGCATGTACCGTAGAGTTGCATTCAAAAGCAGAGTTCAAACTCTTTATTAACAATCCCATCCTTCAACTTTCAGTGATCAATGCTCTTAGCAGTTACCCAGATTTTATAAAGTTGGACATAAAAATTCTTAGCACCTACCCAGATTTTATAAACCTGGACATAAACGTGCTTAGCACCTACCCAGATTTTATAAAGTTGGACATAAACACGCTTAGCACGTATCCAGATTGTATAAAGTTGGACATAAACATGCTTAATACATACCCAGATTGTATAAAGTTGGACATAAACATGCTTAATACATACCCAGATTGTATAAAGTTGGACATAAACATGCTTAATACATACCCAGATTTTATAAAGTTGGACATAAACACGCTTAGCACATACCCAGATTTTATAAAGTTGGACATAAACATGCTTAATACATACCCAGATTGTATAAAGTTGGACATAAACGTGCTTAGCACCTACCCAGATTTTATAAAGTTGGACATAAACACGCTTAGCACGTATCCAGATTGTATAAAGTTGGACATAAACATGCTTAATACATACCCAGATTGTATAAAGTTGGACATAAACATGCTTAATACATACCCAGATTGTATAAAGTTGGACATAAACATGCTTAATACATACCCAGATTTTATAAAGTTGGACATAAACACGCTTAGCACATACCCAGATTTTATAAAGTTGGACATAAACATGCTTAATACATACCCAGATTGTATAAAGTTGGACATAAACGTGCTTAGCACCTACCCAGATTTTATAAAGTTGGACATAAACACGCTTAGCACGTATCCAGATTGTATAAAGTTGGACATAAACATGCTTAATACATACCCAGATTGTATAAAGTTGGACATAAACATGCTTAATACATACCCAGATTGTATAAAGTTGGACATAAACATGCTTAATACATACCCAGATTTTATAAAGTTGGACATAAACACGCTTAGCACATACCCAGATTTTATAAAGTTGGACATAAACATGCTTAATACATACCCAGATTGTATAAAGTTGGACATAAACGTGCTTAGCACCTACCCAGATTTTATAAAGTTGGACATAAACACGCTTAGCACGTATCCAGATTGTATAAAGTTGGACATAAACATGCTTAATACATACCCAGATTGTATAAAGTTGGACATAAACATGCTTAATACATACCCAGATTGTATAAAGTTGGACATAAACATGCTTAATACATACCCAGATTTTATAAAGTTGGACATAAACACGCTTAGCACATACCCAGATTTTATAAAGTTGGACATAAACATGCTTAATACATACCCAGATTGTATAAAGTTGGACATAAACTTGCTTAGCACATACCCAGATTGTATAAAGTTGGACATAAAAACGCTTAGCACATACCCAGATTTTATAAAGTTGGACATAAACATGCTTAGCACCTACCCAGATTTTATAAAGTTGGACATAAACATGCTTAATACATACCCAGATTGTATAAAGTTGGACATAAACTTGCTTAGCACATACCCAGATTGTATAAAGTTGGACATAAAAACGCTTAGCACATACCCAGATTTTATAAAGTTGGACATAAACATGCTTAGCACCTACCCAGATTTTATAAAGTTGGCCATAAACATGCTTAGCACGTATCCAGATTGTATAAAGTTGGACATAAAAATTCTTAGCACCTACCCAGATTTTATAAAGTTGGAGATAAACACGCTTAGCACGTATCCAGATTGTATAAAGTTGGACATAAACATGCTTAGCACATACCCAGATTTTATAAAGTTGGACATAAACATGCTTAGCACATACCCAGATTTTATAAAGTTGGACATAAACATGCTTAGCACATACCCAGATTGTATAAAGTTGGACATAAAAATGCTTAGCACATACCCAGATTTTATAAAGTTGGACAGGTACTGCATAATGACTAAGGAGAGAGTCTTCTCTTCCTGCGTATATCGGTTTTTATACTGAGGATAAAAGGGTAGGCCAAACGCAAGCTGAATATCAGGAATGTATTCCACGCTTGAACTGAAAACAGAAAGCAAGAGAGTGAGCAAAAACCCTGGAATTTTACTTAATTTATTAAATAGCACTTCCATTAAAAAAAATGAGGGGGACAGATATCCCCACATATTTGGTTTATTTAGTTATCATATTTGTGATATGAGCATTTGTAGCATCCCATGATACATTTGTTAATCTTCAAAATAAACTACAAGACTCTGAATCAAACTAACATAAATATTTCCCTGGGGATGAACAAACAGATATTGGAGGTGAACATACAATGCTAAATCACAAATCATCGTGATATAGATGTAACCCTATGCAATAAACCAAGATTCACAGTTCACCATAGTTACATTTTCACACTGGCTGATGTTTATTATATTTATGTTTGGGAATAGTTGGAACTCTTAACAAAATTCATTATATACGTTTTAATCTCTTACAGACCACGGATCTTAAAACTTTATTTCACCCTGAGAGTTGGCATTCAGATGTTTTTTTTTAAAAATGACCTTTTTTTTAGTGAATGCATCACGGTTGTGTAACGCATAAACTTTCCTCCTTTTTCCACAGCACATTTCCAAACCTCATTGTTTAACATTGAATGATCTCATTAGAAGGCATTCATCTTCTGCCTATTTAGCTGCCCTTGTGAATCGTTTGGTTTTAGCTCTTTGAAAAAGAAAGAAAAATATATTGGGAAGCAGTGGAATTGGATGTACAAATTATCTTGCGGCTCAAAAGCGACAAGCCCCAAGTTTTGATTTACAACCACATTTTGTGTGTGTGTCTGCATGTGTGTGTGTGCCAGTCAGGGTGGGGCCTTTTCTGTAGAAACAAAAACAAGAAGCTGCTATAATTCATTTTTAATTCAAGAAAGACTAGAAATGCAGTTAAAAATAGGAGCGGGGATCTGGCAAACACCTCGTCTTTTTTCCCCCAATTCCCTGAAAATGTCTATTTCTGCCTGTTTTCAAGATCGCAGATACTTGGAGCTAAAATGACGTGTGAATGGCTGAAGAGGATTTAATTTTAAAAACAATGCTAGAAAGTTGAGTAGGCTTTGAATTAGAAATGTCCACCGAGTATGGTACAAAAAAAAAAAAAACACTCCACAATGGAGTGAGCAAATCTCCATCGTTTATGGAGATTCTCAATCATCCAGGTCATGCTTGTCCCAAAGGTGCTTTTTCAAGGCAATTGGAGTCTCTTGCTTTTTTTCTTTTGAAGACATTTCACTTTACATCCAAGAAGCTTCTTCAGCTCTTCAGAAGAGCTGAAGAAGCTTCTTAGATGAGAAGCAAAATGTCTTCAAAAGAAAAACAAGAACATACTTGGAATTCTGCATTCAGTTTTGGTCACCACGATGTAGAAAGGCTCTAGAAAGAATGCAGAGAAGAGCAACAGATGATTAGGGGACTGGAGGCTAAAACATATGAAGAACAGTTGCAGGAACTGGGTATGTCTAGTTTGATGAAAAGGACTAGGGCAGTGATGGCGAACCTATGGCACGCGTGCCACAGGTGGCACGCGGAGCCATTTGTCAGGGCATGTGAGGCGCTGCCTTGTCAGCTGGCCAGCGCGTATGCGTGTGCTGGCCAGCTGAGTTCACCCTTTTTTAAAGCCATTTTTCACCCTCCCCAGGCTCCAGAGGCTTTATAGGAGCCTGGGGAGGGCAAAAAGAGCCCCACCCGCCCACCCTGAGGCCCTCCGGAGGCTTCATGAGCTTCCCTGAAGCCTCCGGAGCACAAAAAACCGGCCCCAGCTCAGAGGGTCGTTTTGACTGCTCCGGAGGCTTCAGGGAGGGTCGTTTTGAGCGCTCCGAAGGCTTCAGGGAAGCCTCTTGAAAGTCCCTGAAGCCTCCGGAGTGCTTAAAACGACCCTCCGAGAAAACCGGCTTGGAGGTCATTTTGACTGCTTTGGAGGCTTCAGGGAAGCCTCCCGAAGGTCCCTGAAGCCTCCGGAGGGCTTCTGAGGGGGCGGGGGAGGCTGTTTTTGCCCTCCCCATGCTCCTATAAAGCCTCTGGAGCCTGGGGCAGGTGAAAAAAGCATGCAAAAATGGGGGGGTCACGCCTGTAGCGCGCGCATGTGCACTGGGGGGTCACTCATTGCATTATGGGTGTGGCACACCTGCACACGACCCCCTGCGCTCCCCCCACTTATGGCACGCGAACCAAAAAAGGTTAGCCATCACTGGACTAGCGGAGACATGATAGCAGTCTTCCAATATCTCAGGGGTTGCCACAAAGAAGAGGGAGTCAAACTATTCTCCAAGGCATCTGAGGGTAGAACAAGAAGCAATGGGTGGAAACTAATCAAGGAGAGAAGCAACTTAGCACTGAGGAGAAACTTCCTAACGGTTAGAACAATTAACCGTTGGAACAGAAGTTGGCTCCAGAAGCTGTGAATGCCCCAACACTGGAAGCCTTTAAGATGTTGGATAGCCATTTGTCTGAAACGATATAGGGTTTCCTGCCTAGGCAGGGGGTTGGACTAGAAGATCTCCAAGGTCCCTTCCAACTCTGCCATTGTATTGTATTGTAAGTCCAGTTGCCTCTTGAAAAAGCACCTTTGGGACAAAGCTCCATCAGTGTTTATGCTTATTGCCACGCATATAAAAAGATATCAGAGCTTCAACTACATCTCCATGACTACATCTTCACCAGAGGTGGTTCTGCCGGTTCGTACCGGTTTGGGCGAACCAGTAGTGGCAGTTGCGTGAGTCTCCGCCCGCCCACCCAGACATCACCAAGGGCCTTCTGCGCATGAACAGAAAGTTCTGTGCATGCCCAGGCACGTATGCTCCCGCTACCGAAACAGTAGTGAAGAAAAGAGGATATCATTACTGATCTTCACTCTTTGGACCATACCATATGGACATCTCTGAGCCGAATTAATAAAGTACAAGCATGTGAACAGATAAGCAAGAAATTTCTAATGCCTGCAGAGAAAATGGGAAGAATTCAATTCAAAGTCCACTCCGCCTCCGCCCTCCCCCAAATTATCTTTCTTCTCTTCTTAAAAAAAAGAATATGCAGGAGAAAAAGCAGGTTTCAGGAGAAAATGGGAGAGCCCTTCGCCTATTTATTTTATTTATTTTGTCATCCATCCACCTACTTCTTCAAACATTTATATAGCCGCCTATCTTCTAACCAACTCTGGGCATCTTCCAATCAAATTATACAATTATACTTTCCCCCCTTGAAAAGTGGATAAGGTGTTTTGTCTGCCAAGTATAATGAGAAGCAGGTTTATTTCCGAAACCATGCAAATGTCTGACAATAATCCTGGCTAATGTGAGGAGACCATAATCATGAGGAGAATTTCTTTTTCGTGACCGAAGTTACAACAAGCACTGAAAACGACGACTTATGACTGTTTTTCACACTTATGACCGTTGCGGCATCTCCTGAGTCATGTGATCAAAATTGAAATGCTGGCAACTGGCATGTATTTATGACGGTTGCAGTGTCCCGGGCTCTCATGCGATCTCTTTTTGGGACCTTCTGACAAGCGAAGTTTAATGGGGAAGCCAAATTGACTTCACAACCGTTGCTAACTTAACAATTGTGGTGATTCGCTTAACAACTGTGGCAAGGAAGGTCGTAACGTGGGGCAAAATTGACGCAAAACTTTCTTGCTTAGTCACAGAAATCTTGGGCCCAATTGTGGCCGTACGTTGAGGGCTACCTGTAAAGATAACAGAGTCTCTTTACTGGGTAACAAGCTTCCAACGGATTTAATTTAGCATTTAGACTTAAAAAAAAAGTGGTGGGGGGACAATTGTGAAATAAAATCAACAGTTTGGCATTCAATATCAAGATGGCGAATTTAGGGATCATTCTGAGGGACAGCTATAAAAAGGGAATGGAGACCCATATGAGGCATTCAAATCACAGGCTATTCAATCCTGTTGTTGTTTTTTTTAATGTAGTTCAGCTGTCTATATTACCCTTTTTAGTACGGCTGTGAGGAGGAGATTGAATGTACATTCAGTGAGGTTGGACTAGATGACCTACAAGGTCCCTTCCAACTCTGCTATTCTATTCTATTTAAACGTAGGGAGAAACGGTCTCAAAACTATGAAATCTTGCTCGTTTTCACACTTACAATACAATAATACAAAAGCAGAGTTGGAAGGGACCTTGGAGGTCTTCTAGTCCAACCCCCTGCCTAGGCAGGAAACCCTATACCATTTCAGACAAATGGCTATCCAACATCTTCTTAAAGACTTCCAGTGTTGGGGCATTCACAACTTCTGGAGTCAAGCTGTTCCACTGATTAATTGTTCTAACTGTCAGGAAATTTCTCCTCAGTTCTAAGTTGCTTCTCTCCTTGATTAGTTTCCACCCATATTTATTGCATGTGACATGAAGGAGGAGTGGTGGCTTTGACAGCCCCTTCCATCTTGACTTTTTTGACTGGTCTTGGGTGCCCCTGGTTGGGCACATCCAATACGGGTTGTCCTCGACTTACGACAGTTCGTTTAGTGACTGAAGTTACAACGGCGCTAAAAACAGTGACTTGTGAACATTTTTCACACTTATGACCATCGAAGCATCCCCATGGTCACGTGATCAAAATTCAGATGCTTGACAAGTGGTTCACATTTATGACGTTTGCAGTGTCCTGGGGTCATGTGGCCTCCTTCTGTGACTTTCTGACAAGCAAAAGTCAACGGGGAAACTAGATTCACTTAAGAACCGTGTTACTAATTTAAGAGCTGCAACGGTTCGCTTAACAAATGTGGTTAGAAAGGGGCAAAATGCAGTGAACAAACTTCTCACTTAACAACACACATTTTTGGCTCAATTGTGGTCGTAGGTTGAGGACCACCTGTATACATCAAATTTGAGGGGATCTGGGTTGGTTTTAAGCATGTTTTATTTGAAATGGTTGTAAACATTTATGGAGTGCACAGAAATCCTACAATTTGGACACAATCTAAGGGACTCTGGTTACAAGTAGTTCTCAACTTAGGACCTGGAATTATGATCGTAAGTCCTGCCAGTTGTTAAGCAGGTCACCAAGTGACAGCGCCGAACCCTTTTTTGCCGTGGTTATTAAGCAAATCACTGCAGTCGTTAACTGAATTGCAGTTGTTAAGTGAATCCTGCTTCCCCCATTGACTTTGCCAGTTGGAAACCATCTGAGAAGGCCATAAATCAGGGGTGTCCAAACTTGGGAACTTTAAGACTTATGGACTTCAACTCCCAGAATTACCCAGCCAGCCATGCTGGCTGGGGAATTCTGGGAGTTGAAGTCCACAAGTCTTAAAATTCCCAAGTTTGGACATCCCTGCCATAAATCATATGACCCAGGGAGGCTGCAACTGTCTGAAGGCTGGTTGTTAAGAGTCCAGATTTTGATCATGGGGCCACAGATGTACCTGATGGTCATATGTGTGAGAACTGGACAAAAATGAATTTTTCCAGTTCTGTTGTGGCTTTGAATGACTGCTAAACAAAGTGGTTGTTAGTCATTTTCCAGATAAATTTGCTTTACCACTTTATCTCCTGCTGAATCGTGATGCAACGTTAAGTCTACCGTTTTGCAATTCTTTGCTACTTCCTTATGAATTTTCACACTGTTACAACATATCTACAAATATTAAAATTATCTCGGGTAAACCTAACGGGATAATTCTGTCTATTATCTTCAAATCACCGGAGGCAAAATGAGCTAACTGCCTCCCAGAATCCTTAACTTTGAGACTTAAATCATTTAAAAAGAATGTTTGAACAAGACATGAGTCAATATTTGTGTTTGTACAAAAATTAACATCAAACAGAAATCTGAAAGGCTCGATGTAAACAGAAATTTGACTAAATCAGACACTGTGCCAGATTCAAAAGAAAGTTAACTGCCTCCAATGTGATTTCCATTTGCTCACCAAGAAACGCTCACAAACCCTAGTTTTTTTCCACATTTCTTGCAAAATCAGCACAGATGTCGTTTAAAAAAAACACTGTATGTGCGCGTATACTTAAATTGAGATTTAAACTTCGCAGAAGATGTTTCAGTTTTTATTTCATTACTCCAGATTTTAGTCTCTCACTCAATCAGAACCTCTTGTGAAAATAAAGGAATTTTGTACAGCTTTCCTAATGACCATTGGCTAGTTAGTCTAGGAACTGAAGTCAAGAAATTGTGGAGACAAAAATTTAGATTAAGTTCTCACTGCTGTCAAGGCTGGTGGTCCACGGAGATCTCGTTAATTTAAGTGCAGCTCAGTTTTAGTAATATAAATGTGATAGCTGACTAGACAGGGAAGTCAAAAATACATCTCAAAAAAAGGCAGGGATGATTTATTTTGGTAGTCTTCGACTTAGTCTTCAAGAAGACTTTTTAGTCTTCTCATTGTTCCTATCACCCATCTCGTCCCACTTATGACTGCATGACTGTAACTTTGTTGCTTGTATCCTTACTATTTATATTGATTGTTTCCTAGTATGATTTGATTGCTTATTTGTACCCTGTGACTATCATTAAGTGTTGCGATTATGATTCGTGTTGAATGCAGCTTTTCTTTTATGTACACTGAGAGCATATGCACCAAAGACAAATTCCTTGTGTGTCCAATCACACTTGGCCAATAAAGAATTCCATTCCATTCCATTCCATTCCATTCCATTCTATTCTATTCTATTCTATTCTATTCTATTCTTACTGTCAACTCCTAAAGTTGCCATAGTGAGAGAAGGGGGGGAACGCATTCCACACATACTTTCGGCGAAAGTCGGATCTCAGATTACTGCAGAAAGCTTGGGAGGGGTGCACCTCATTGGGAAATGTGATTTATGATACAGACTGAGGGGAGGGAAGGAACAGGGGTAAAGTTCAGCTATAACTCAAACAAAGCTCAGATCTGACTGCGAAAAGGCTTTGCCTAATGGTGCTCCTAATAAATGACTAGTTTTGCATTGAAACTTGGCTCTATACTCATGAATCCATTAGGGCATTTTTAGGAAACCTGACACTTACATTTCACTGAGTGGCCGTTTGAAGTTACAAAGGCAATGAAAAAAAGTGACATGACCATTTTTCACACTTACAACCGTTACAGCATCCCCCTGGTCATGTGATCAAAATTCAGGTGCTTGGTGATTGATTTGCATTTATGACGGTTGCAGTGACCCAGGGTGAAATGATCGGTTTTTGCAAACTTTCTGACAATAGAGTAGCCAGATTCACCTAACAATGGTGTTATTAATTTAACTACTGCAGTGATTCACTTAACAACTGGGGCAAGAAATGTTGTGAAATGGGGCACAATTCTCTTAACGTCTCACTTACCAGCAAAATTTTGTGCTCAATTGTGGTCATAAATGAAATACTACCTTTACTACTATGAAACCTGCATGGATGCACTAACCTGGATAGAATTATCTTAAATTTTAATTAACAGAATAACAGAGTAAAAGAGATCTTGTGCCAGGGTTCCAAATATGCATCCAATATAAAATCAAAGTCCGAGGCAAGAGATTCCTCAAATTTCCAATTTATTACAAGAGCCATGTTGGCACATCTGGGAAAACCCGAATCTGAAAGCTTCCTGGTTTTCCCACCCAGTTGAAAGTTCAAGATCCTGCCCGAACACCCACAAGTCCATCACATGATCCAATCTTTCACTGCCACAAAGACAGATTCCACCCATCCGGTTCCTGCCAGGTGCAGAGACAAAGATGACCTTGACTTTCTAAGAAGAATGTTATTATGGCTACACATCACCCATCTCCTTATAATCTCCCCTCCCATTTTCCCACAGTAGAAAGTGTGGCAGACCTGAAACCTAAGAAGGAAAAAAATGGCTTGCAGGCCTGACACTTTGGAGGTCTTCTAGTCCAACCACCAGCAGGAAACTCTATACCAGGGGTGTCCAAACTTGGGAACTTTAAGACTTGTGGACTTCAACTCCCAGAATTCCCCAGCCAGCCATGCTGGCTGGGGAATTCTGGGAGTTGAAGTCCACAAGTCTTAAAGTTCTCAAGTTTGGACACCCCTGCCCTATACCATTTCAGATAAATCTCTTCTTTAAAACTTCCCGTGCTGGAGCATCCACAACTTCTGAAGGCAAGGCCTTCCACTATTAGGAAATTTCTCCTTAGTTTTAGGTTTCTTCTCTCTTTGGTTAGTTTCCATCCATTTCCTCTTGGCCTTCCTTCAGGTGCTTGGCGATTAGATTGACTCCCTCTTCTTTATGGCAACCCCTTAGTTATTGGAACACTACTATCATGTCTCCCATAGTCCTCCTTTTCATTACATTAGACATACTCAACATTAGACATTCAACATTAGACATACTCAGCTGTTCTTCATATGTTTTAGCCTCCAGTCCGGTAATCACCGGGACCATAAGGATTGATCCAAAGAAAACTTTTACTCGTATCGAAATCATTTTACAAATAAGGTCAAAAGATTATCCTTACCTGCTCAAGGAATTGCTGTCTGGCACGTGGTACATAAAAATATTTCCTCTCTTGTTATTAGCCCATTCCTTTGCCATATCTATAGTTGGGCAAATGATGAAGTGGTCTCTAAAAACAGCAAAGAAAGCATCCTTACAATCTGGAATCAATTAACTTTCAAACACAAACAGTTCTGAAGTCTCTGCCTTTCTGTTACAACTCCATATCCACACATTCAGGATTAATTAAAAATAAGAAGACTCAAATTCTCCATAGTTATCCATTACCCTGTTTCTCTGAAAATAAGACCTCCCCGGATAATAAGCCTAATCGGGCTTTTGAGTACTTGGTATGTAAGATGGTAATGTAACCAAATGTAACCAAAAGGGACGAGGTAGCTCAGTGGCTAAGACTCTGAGCTTGTCGATCAGAAAGGTTGGCAGTTCAGAGGTTCGAATCCCTAGCACCATGTAACAGAGTGAGCTCCCATTACTTGTTCCAGACCAATTCTTGAATACAGCTCATCTGCCTGGAATCCACACTGTATATCAGACATTAATACAATTGAGCAGGTCCAGGTTTCACGAGAAGAGTCCTCCACTCCTCTACTCACAATAGAATTCCCTTAGGCCACCAGGCTCGAAATTTTGGGCTTGGACAATCTGGAACTACGCTGCCTGCAGTCCGATCTAAGTATAGTACACAAAATTGTCTGCTACAACGTCCAACCTGTCAATGACTACTTCAGCTTCAACCACAATAACACATGGGCAAACAATCGATACAAACTCAATTGCAGAAAATACGTCTTCAGCAACACAGTGGTTAACACCTGGAATGACTCCATTGCTACATCCTCAAACCCTCACAGCTTTAACCTCAAAATGTCTACCGTTGCCCTCACCCCATTCCTAAGAGGTCCGTAAAGGGGGCGTGCATAAGCGCACCAGTGTGCCTACTGTCCCTGTCCTACAGTCCCCATTTATTTGCATTCATTTCCTTTGTTCAGGTCCATGATCATACTTCTACCTGCTATCTTGTACATGTTTGACAAACTAATAAATAAATAAATAACTCCCATTTTTCATCTAGGTTGCAACATCGGCCAGTAAGCAACTGGCTGTAAATAAAAAATGACTTGATGTTTGGACTCATGCGATGCCTGCAGCTCAAATGATTATATTGATCAAATCCATAGTCCTCTTCTTACCAGGCTTTCCATATTAGGAAAAAAATATAGAAGTTTTTGGCTTTCTTCATGCTAATTGAGAGATCTTTGTGGTTGGATAACAACTTCCCTCACCCAGGTTGACTAAAGCGGATGAGATCTGCAGTTCAAATACATCCCGAGCGTTAAGGGATCATCTACATTCCAAGGTCTACTATTTTCCCCTCTTCATAAAGTTGGAGGAAAGTACTCTCCAAAATACGTGTGTGCCTACACCCTGGTTTTCCTGCGAATTCTAAAGAAGTTATTTTAGACTGCAAAAAATAAATCCTCATTTACTGGAGGCCACAAATCCACAGAGTTGATTGAACCCACTCTGATATTTGGCAGCGGCACAGAGCAAACGCTCATGTTACACACAGATGTTCTCTGTGCTTCGGGAGGTTCAATTTGTTAAAGCTGAAGGTGAGCGAAGATGTAAAAACATAACTTTGAAGTCAGACTTCCAACGCTTAAATTTCCGAGGTGTTCTGCGTGCCAAGTGCATAAGAGAAAGCCAAAACCACCATTTTGCTTTAGAAATTGAAATACAGATAAACGTTCTCAATGTAGAAAGAAGCGTGAGCAAAGAGAACCGGTACCGACTGGTACAGGAACTCACCTGCGGGATACCAATAAATAAAATTAATTAATTTAAGTATTGGAATGGCTGAAGAGGAACCCTAAAATAAGACATGCAGTGGTATGAGCCAGGATGGCACAGTGGTTAGAGTGCAGTACTGCAGGCTGCTTCTACTGACTGCCGACTGCCTGCAGTTTGGCAGATCGAATCTCACCAGGCTCAAGGTTGACTCAGCCTTCCATCCTTCCGAGGTGGATCAAATGAGGACCCAGATTGTTGGGGGCAGTGACGTGCGGTGAGGTTTATGGCTGGTGAGGCTGGTGACGTCATCAGGAAGGCGGGGAATGGGACCACGTGTGCTGGAGGCTCAGGCTGCCTCAGCCTCCAGCACACGTGATCCCATTCCCCGCCTTCCTGAGCGTGCTCCGCCGGCTCGCGCTCCGCAGTCCTCGAAAGCGACTGGGGAACGACGAGAACCTTCCTGCCTCTGCTGGACTTTGCGCGCTCCTCGTGACTGCAATAGACGTCCAGAAGTGGCAGGGGCTGTTGGGCTGGAAACCCAAACCCCATTAGCCACAAAAGCCGCTTCTGGACGTATATTGCAGTCGCTAGGAGCGCGCGAAGTCCAGCAGAGGCAGGAAGGTTCTCGCCGTTCCCCAGTCGCTTTCGTGGCTTTTCATCCGGGCGCGCCGACAACATTTCTGCCTCCGCAGCTCCCGGGCCCGGCCAGACGGATGTATATAATATTATAATATACTATTATTTCATGAAGAGAGGTGAGGCTCTGCCTCCCCTGCCTCCCCTGACCGCACGTCCCTGGTTGGGGGCAATAGGCTGACTCTGTAAACCACTTAGAGAGGGCTGTAAAAGCATTGTAAAGCGGTATATAAGACTAAGTGATATTCCTATTGCTATCTTACTCCTTCTCTGATTAAAAGGGGAAAAAAATTCATCACAAGGAAGGAACAAGAATTGATATCCAGAGGAGCAGATGGAAGTTGGTTTCTTATTTTTAGTCCAATGTGGTAAAGCTGCCAAATTTAAAACTCGAAGAAAAGACATATGAGGAGCCAAAAAAAATGAAAGCAATACTTTTCAACTGCAAAAGACTGTATTTGAAGGTTACAGCTTTCCTGCTCAAAATGTGTTCCTTGAATGTGTTGGAAGGTCTGCAGCCTATAATTTAAAACTGAACTCAACTTGATATATTTATCCAAGGGTTCGGTTTTGACTGCTTCTCTTTTCTGCCCATATACACCTCTGCAGGGTGCATCGAAGTTAGCATCTTGTCCACGATGCGCTATGATGCTCGTGTTTATCCTGACATCCATGCGCGCTAAGCCACAAATTTGATAAGCCACGTGTGTCAAAGCCTTTCGAAATACAATATGTTTGCCTTGGATGGCTGAGTGGGGGGAGCTGGTGTTTTTCTACAGCAGAAAAAGTGCATTTATTATGATTTTTAAAAAAAAAAACTACAGCACTGGAGATGCAATTTAATATTTTGATACTTAAAGGGAACTTATGTTGAGTACTTCCAACCCACTTTCAGCCACACAGACCCAGAATGTGGATTAACAGGGAAAGAATTAGCTTCATTTATTTTTATTGATTGATTGATTGAATGATTGGATTAGATTCAATTTTAACCCATCTTTATTACTTCATAGGCTAACTCAAGGAGATGAACATACATAATATTCCTTCTTCCTTCTATTTTACCACAACTACTACTCTGGGGAGGTGGGTTGGACTGAGATAGAGTCACTGGCACAAAGTCACCCAGCCAGCTTTCATGCCTAAGGCAGGACTAGAACTCACAGTCTCCTGGCAATTGGCCCAAAGTCACCCAACTGTTTTTCATGCCTAAGGGGAGAACTAGAACTCATAGTCTGATGATTGATCCAAAGTCACCCAGCCAAACTTTCATGCCTAAAGTGGGACTAGAATTCACCATCTCCTAGTTTCTAAGACCCGTACCTAAGGCAGGACTAGAACTCACAGTCTCCTGGTGATTGGCTCAAAGTCGGCTTTCACGACTAAGGTGCAACTAGAACTTACCATCTCCTGGTTTCTAAGACAGCATCTTAACCAGATATGAGAACTGTATCCTAAAAGTCACAATTGCTAGCCAGAATAATAAAATACAACAACCCTTCACTAAGCCCTTGTTCATATATAAGAAATCATCTTTTGCTTGTCCTTCCATTCTCCCCCCCCCCCCATGCCTTTCTTCCATGATGATTTCTCTCCAACCTTAACAAAAAAGGGGAGAAACTACTTACCGAGTGGCATTTTCTAATGCCCTGGAGAAGGAAGCATACTCAGTGGATGAATGTTCTAGGGAATAAAACCATGTAGCTGCATCCTGGATGAGAAGGTTCGACTCTTCACCGCCCAAAGAGTTTTGGAGGGCCTGATAAAAAGCGGTTTTGCTATTGCCCCGGCCTTGTCTTTCTTCAAAACGCTAATAAGAGAGGAAAAGAGCATGTAGAAGAATTCAGAAAGCCACTTCACTTTCAGAAATGGTTGCTGGCATTTCAACCAAAATGTATACATCTAAGCAATTACCTGTTCCATCATTGCTGTAAAACAGCAAATTCCAATTCTGTTTTTATGTACCATATTTTTCAGACTATGAGACGCACCAGAGTATAAGATACACCATGATTTTGAAGAGGTAAATTTTTTTTAAAGGTTTTGCACTCTGCAAGCCCCCAAACCTTCTGCATGTCTCATTTTTTGCACACACAAAAAAGGGGGGGGCATGCAGAGCTTTGGGAGGTTTGTAGAGTGCTCCTGGAGGCTGGGGTGGCCAAACACAAGCAAAAAACAGGCCATTTTTCACAAAAATGGGGCATTTTGGGGGAGGGAATGGGCATGCAGAGGGTTTGGGAGGCTTGCAGTGTGCTCCTGGGGGCTGGTGCGGACGAAAATGAGCAAAAACGGCCTGTCTTTTGCTCATTTTTGCCCTCCCCAGCCCCCAGGAGCCCTTTGCAGGCCTCCCAAACCCTCTGCACCTCCATTTTTGCAAAGGGGGTTGGGTTTCGGTAGCCCCAAAATGCTGCATTCGGTGTATAAGACGCACCCAGATTTTCACCCTCTTTTTGAGGGGGAAAAGGTGCATCTTATACTCTGGAAAATACGGTACTTTAACTGTCTTTCTATCCATTTTAAAATCTTTGGTCAGCGTTCCAAGTAATGCACCCATGAGAAGCAGAACTCCGAGGCAGGTAGATTCCTCAAAGAACAATTTATTGGATACATCATATTGGTACAACTGGTGAAAACTGACTCTGAAAGTTCCCACGGTTTTCACCCAATTAAAAAGTGAAAATATCCCCTTTTCCCCAAGTCATCAGTCACATTGTCCAATAGAGGTGCTGGCTGGTTGCTTGGTTACTCCACTCCTCCTCTCCCCAGCCACCTGTTGGAATGTCCTTGGTTCCCACAGGAAATCTTTTTGTTTTGACTATAAAACCCCAGCTATCTATTTACCCACTCCCTGTCCCTTCTTCTTCCTTGTGGCAACTCTGAAGCCTCCATAATGGCCTCAGTCAGGTTCGCTTCAGGGCTGGCATCTTTCTGACAGCTATAAGTAACTATAAATCGTAAAGATAAAGGTTCCCCTTGCACATATGTGCTAGTCGTTCCCGACTCTGGGGGGCGGTGCTCATCTCCGTTTCAAAGCCAAAGAGCCAGCACTGTCCGAAGACGTCTCTATGGTCATGTGGCTGGAATGACTAAATGCTGAAGGCGCACAGACCGCTGTTATCTTCCCACCAAAGTTGGTTCCTATTTTTCTACTTGCATTTTTCCATGCTTTCGAACTGCTAGGTTGGCAGAAGCTGGGACAAGTAAAGGGAACTCACTCCATTATGTGGCACTAAGGGTTCAAACCACCGAACTGCCGACCTTTCTGATCGACAAGCTCAGAGTCTTAGCCACTGAGCCAGCGCGTCCCTAACTATAGTAGTCTTATAGATGCAAAGTGTAACTATAAATACGTTTTACTTACAGAAATCCACTACTGTACTACAGGTGCTCAGAATCCAAGAAGATGTCTCAAGGCTGAAAAGATCCTGATCTAGCCCAGAAACCCAGGTCAGACTCTCTAGGAATCACACCTGGTGTGTGAATCATTCAAAAATCGAGCAAGCGACAAAGAAAGTTTCAGCTGTCCAATTTTACTCTCAGTAGAAGCCAAAACCATTTTAAGGGGATTTTCCCCATGCATTTAAGCAAATGTTTTTGAAATATATATTAATATGTATGGGTGTATGGGTCAGGCATGAAATCTGCTTACCTTCGCTAATGGTTTGGAGGTGGGAGCTCACAGGGCGCTTCTGCGCATGCGCAGAACATTCATTATGATGTCTGGGCAGGTGGGGGGAGCTTCCTGCTGCCGCCAATACCAGTTTGCCTGAACTGGGGTGAACAGGCAGAATGCCACATCTGGTATGGGTGTATTTGCATCAGGGGTGGGTTCCTGCCAGTTCTAACCTCTTCTATAGAAGGGGTTCCACAAATCTACCGTGCCGTTTAGAACCGGTTCCAGCTCCCTCCCCCCGCCCGTCCGTACATCATCAAGATGAAGAGCGAGAGGAGAAATTCTGGGAGTTGAAGTCCACAAGTCTTAAAGCTGTCAAGTTTGAACACCCCTGGGGTTTTTTTTCTAAAGGGTTAGGGGTGCAAGGGTCTTGTAACTTGACAGCTTTAAGACTTGCACACTTCAATGCCAGAGTTCCTCAGCCAACATGACTGGAGGAGGAATTCTGGGAGTTGAAGTCCACAAGTCTTAAAGCTGTCAAGTTTGAACACCCCTGGGGTTTTTGTTTCTAAAGGGTTAGAGGTGCAAGGGTCTTGTAACTTGACAGCTTTAAGACTTGCGTGCTTCAATGCCAGAGTTTTTGAGCCAACATTTTGGCTGCTAAGCAAGAGCGTTGTTAAGTGAGTTTCACCACATTTTACAAGTTGGCCACGCCCACCCAATCACATGACTGCCAAGCGACTCCCACTCAGTCAGATGGCTGGCAAGACACTGCCACCCGGTCACATGGCCAGCAAGCCACTCCCACCCGGTCACATGGCCAGCAAGCCACTCCCACCCGGTCACATTGCCGGCAAGCCATTGCCACCCGATCACATGGCCGGCAAGCCACTCCCACAAATCAGGCCACACCTACAGAAGAGGTTCTAAAAATTCTTGAAACCCACCACTGATTTGCATGTACACATACACACACACACATCCCACACAGACACACACACACCCTTCTCTTTTTAAAAACTATATTCCTTCCATCCCCAGATTATTTTTCCCACTCCTGCGTTGGCTACAGAACAATTTCCTGAAAAGCTGGGAATCTAAGAGTTCCCCATGGACACCTACTACTGATGGCTATTCACTTAAAAACTCAGTTTGAATCATCCTTTTTCCAAATCGTTTCAAAGTTGACATCTGATAATATACTTTTAAAAGTTTCGTAGTGTTGGACTAACTCGGGTTTTTTCTTTTTTCTTTTATGTTCTGGTTTTTACACTAAAAATGATTATGGACACGTAGGCCCCAGTTTAATTACTACCAGACCTCTTGAAGTCCATTTGCACTTCGATTGAACTCTATAGGTCGATGATGGGCTATTAATACAGGTAGTCCTCGACTTACAACAGTTGGTTTTGTGACCTTTCAAAGCCACTGGAAAAAATGTGTGTGTTTGTGCGATTTCTATGGCTGCCCATCTCAGCCAGAGATGACTCCGAGTGACTTACAATTCAGAATTTTGCTTGTTAAGCAAGGCGGCTGTAAGCTGAGTCTAACTACTCACGCTGGTTCCTGTAATGATATTGCCAGCAAAATGTGTTCCACAGGTACTTACACACACTAAATGTGTAAGTACCTCATCTTACAACAGTTCACTTAACAAACGCTTCATTTAGCAACAGGTATTTTGCATTTCTGCTTACCTTAATAGCCTTCGCACGACTAATCAGCCCATCCTGTTGTGCACTTCCAATGAGTAGGTCCAACTTTGAAAGTCGGGAACGTTGCAAAGCAGCTGGAAAAGATTCCTGCAGGTAGGATCCATCAACAACTGGACCCCAATACTGGAATGGCCCACTTATGGCAAGGAGCTACACAAAGAACCACAAAAAGGTTAGCATAGGCGTGGGAAAAAACATGGAGTAAACCCTATTAATGCCAGAGTGAGTAAGAAGTGGGACAGAAAGGCCACTGGTAACTGAGAAGAAAGAAATCACCATTATAATCTTACTAGTAGCTTTTACTAGCAGCAGACAAACTAGGGAATTGCTTGTGTAAATCACAATTGTATATTAATAGTTCATGCCTAGTTGCACCTACAACAGTTCAAGAACAAGTTCCTTTGTCCTTCAGTGCCAGTGTATAGGCCCAGATAAACCATTCAGTGCCTTGAGAAAGTTATTTTTGATAAAAAGAATGGCTTCCCTCCATTCTCAGTTGCTGTTCAGGGTCTCTCTCTCTCTCTCCCTCCCTCCCTCCCCCTCTCTCTCCTTATCAGCTAGTATCCTAATAAAGTTTTTGATAATTTGCATCTTTCTGATCCATCTTCAGCAGCATAAGTATTGTATAATTGTATTGTTCAGACCGGAACTTCTATAATAAACAAAAATCCTAAGGTTTAAAGAGACAGCTGTTCCTTCCTTCTTGAGAAAAGCATCCTCTTCTGCTTAACCAATATTTCTCAACCTAGGCAACTTTAAGATGTATGAACTCCAATTCCTAGAATTCTCCAGGCAACCATGTTCAAAAGAACATCCGATGATGAGCTAAATAAATTGCAGCCTGAATGGTTTTCTTTTTCACAAAGGTGAAAGAAAGAAAGAAAGAAAGAAAGAAAGAAAGAAAGAAAGAGAGGGAGGGAGGGAGGGAGGGAGGGAGGGAGGGAGGGAGGGAGGAAGGAAGGAAGGAAGGAAGGAAGGAAGGAAGGAAGGAAGGAAGGGGGATGGGAGGGAGGAAGGAGGAAGGGAAGGAAGGGAGAGAAGAAGAAAGGAAGAAGGAAGGAAGGAAGAAGGAAGGGAGAGAGAGAGAGGAAAAAAGGAAGGAAGGAGAATGGGAGGGAAGGAGGGAAAGAAGTTAGAAAGAGAAAGAAAGAAAGAGAGAGAGAGAGAGAGAGAGAGAGAAAGGAGATAGAAGGAAGGAAGGACAGAAGGAAGGAAGGAAGGAAGGAAGGAAGGAAGGAAGGAAGGAAGGAAGGAAGGAAGGAGGAAGGAAGGAGGATGGGAGGGAGGGAACGAAAGAAAAAAAAGAAAAAAGGAAGGAAGGAAGGAAAAACTATTTTACGTTCCTTTCCTTTACCTATTTAGACCTTTTTCTAACATTAAACCAGAAGCCGCCTCCTACAACTCAAGACCCATTATCCAGTGCCCTGCCGTGCCTGTTCAAAGGTGCACAAGGGGGCTCTTATGACAACAAGGAGTGACACTCTGCCCCTTTGGCATGTGCACCGTGGTGCATATATGAAAGACATCATTCTCTCCCTTTTCTCTTTTTCTCCTGGAGACAGTTGAATTAACTTTGTCCAAAATATGAATTGCTTGCTTGCAGAGGGCCTGTGGACCTACAGCTACTGCAGGCATCAGATTCATTTCCCGTTCCCATTTGCTGGTGGGTTTGAGGTTGCACGCAGTTTTCAGGCAACGGACAGTTCGCAACTAATTCATCAAATGTACAGTGCTAGTTTTATTTTTTGTTCCACTTCCTTCCGAGCCAAGAGAGAGATTCCTCTAACGAGAAGACATTTATCCCACGTACCAGACTGGACTTTTTCCGGCCCCGCTAGATTTGCACACCCATAGCTTTAAACGGTAGCTCTGGAAATCAACGCACCTTGGTTTGGGCATCGTTAAGTGTTTTGGCAGGCAACTGACGAAGGCACGAGACGATTTCACGACTGCTGGTTGATGGGCAGCCCACATCGCGAGCCAAAACGGCAGCTTGGGATTGTGCTTTCTCTTTGCTGAGCGTTATGGCTGGAGAGAAAGCAGATCCGCCCTAAGAAAAGAAAAAGGGAGAATTAAGTTGGCGGTGGATCTGTTTATATCCAGAATGCATGCTTTTAAAAGGGACATCAAAAATCTAGAAAGGAAGGGGAAAAAAACACTCAAAAGGTGTCCAGCAATTTTATTTCATTTCAACCACAGGCCAGAAGCATTAAAATATAGATATAAAATATAAAATATTGGTAAGGCCACACTTGGAATCCTGCATTCAGTTTTGGTCGCCATGATGTAGAAAAGATGTGGAGACTCTAGAAAGAGTGCAGAGAAGAGCAACAAAGATGATGAGGGGACTGGAGGCTAAAACATATGAAGAACGGTTGCAGGAACTGGGTATGTTTAGCTTAAGAGAAAGAAGGACTAAGGAAGACATAATAGCAGTGTTCCAATATCTCAGGGGTTGCCATAAAGAAGAGGGAGTCAAACTATTCCCCAAGGCACATGAGGGTAGAACAAGAAGCAATGGGTGGAAACTAAACAAGGAGAGAAGCAACTTAGAACTAAGGAGAAATTTCCTGACAGTGAGAACAATTAATCAGTGGAACAGAAGTTGCCTCCAGAAGTTGTGAATGCTCCAACACTGGAAGTCTTTAAGAAGAGATTGGATAACCATTTATCTGAAAGGGTATAGGACGTCCTGCCTAGGCAGGGAGTTGGACTAGAAGACCTCCAAGGTCCCTTCCAACTCTATACCAAAAATGCATTATTTTAGCAATTTCCATGAAGGGAATAACATGCCCTCATATTGATAGAAGCCAGTCACAAATATTCACATGAACCTGGAACATTGCAACTGTCATAAATACATACCAAGCAAGCACCTACATTCTGATTACATGATGGCAGGGATTCTGCAGTGGTCGTAAGTATGAGGACTGGCCATTAGTCACTTTTTTTCAGTGCCATCCTAATTTTGAACATTGGCTAAATGAATGGCCCTAAGTGGAGGATTACCTGAAAAATGAAAGCATGGGATATCAAAAGTCTATAATTCCATGCTTTGAATGGATTAGTGTAGCATTTAAAAAAAAATGTCAAGAAAGCCAACTGGATCAACATTTGGTAAGAGTCCCTCATTTCATCTGGATTTAGTCCTGAGTTAATTTATTTTATCATGTTTTGATTGCATTGTCCACAAAGATAGCATTTGTAAACCAATAGAAGCCTCTCGTGTTGTTTTGCATTTTGCTTCTCCTTTTCTTCATGTTCTTATCTTACTTCCCCATTTCGGCAGTTAGAATTTTGTAAATTTCATTAGAAGGATGTATTCGCCTTACATAAAGACTGTGCAATTATTTTCAAAGAAACTTCTTTTGAAAGAAGAAGGAAATATAATCTGATATATATTGGCTTTAGGACAGCAAGGCTAAACTAGCAAAAATCTAGTTGCAGAAATGATTAAATCAAAGTTTGGAACAAGGGCTAACACAAAAAGTTACTGAAAGTTTATTTTAATACAATACAATAGGAGAGTTGGAAGGGACCTCGTAGGTCTTCTAGTCCAACCCCCTGCCTAGGCAAGAAACCCTATACCGTTTCAGACAGATGGCTATCCAACATCTTCTTAAACACTTCCAGTGTTGGGGCATTCACAACGTCTGAAGGCAAGCTGTTCCGCTGATTAATTGTTCTCACTGTCAGGAAATTTCTCCTTAGTTCTAAGTTGCTTCTCTCCTTGATTAGTTTCCACCCATTGCTCGTCTGCTAGTTCCTTCAGAACCCTGGGCTGTAATCCATCTGGTCCTGATGATTTGAACTCATCTAGGGTAGACAGGTGCTCACTTACCATTTTCTTCCCTATTTCAACTTGTGTTCCTAATCTGATTTTTGTGGTGCTGTTTTTGATAGGTTGGACTGTTTTATCCCTTTGTGTAAAGACAGATGCAAAACATGAGTTAAATAGTTCTGCTTTCTCCCTGTTGCTTGTCACCTTCTTGCCACTTTCTCCCAGCAATGGACCAATTGTTTCCTTAACCTTTTTCTTGTTTTAAGCATGTTGGAAGAAGCTTTTTTTGTTATTTTTTACTTTTGTGGCAAGCCTTTCTTCATTGTGAGCCTTAGTTTTCCTTACTTCATCTTTACAGGCTGGGGCTATTTGCTGATGTTCTGCCTTAGTTATGTCCCCTTCCCATTTTTTATACTTAACTTTTTGTCTTTCAATTTGTCAGAGAGTTCTTTATGCAGCCATGCTGGTTTCTTTTGGGAGCTGTTATTTTTCTTCTTCATTGGTATTGTGCTAGACTGAGCTCTTGTAATCTCATTTTTCAAAATTTCCCAAGCTTCTTGAGTTGTTTTCCCCTTGAAGATTCTCATCCATGGAATTCTTCCCAAGCACTCTCTAAGTTTATTGAAATTAGCTCTCTTAAAATCCAAGAGTCTAGTTTGACTTTGTTCTACTACTTGTGTTTGCAGAATGTTGAATTCCAATATTGCATGGTATTTTTTTTAAAAAAATAATAACTCCCTCTTCATTCATCCCACTCCCACCAACCCTTAATCCATGCAGAGAAATATGACTGGCTACATGCAAAGTATCTTTTTCATTGATACCTGGTATACATATTTATTGTGCGTAACACAGCTATTGCTACATGCAATCTGGAAAAATAAAGGTATGTTCCAAAACTGCTTGACACACGATTCGCTCAACAACTCTTCAATTTAACAAATGCACTTCTGGAAAAAAATATTTTGATAAGTAAAATTTTGGGAAACAAGTTTGAAGGTTAAACTGGACCTAGTAGAGCTGATTCCTGACTAGGCATCAATACACTTAATACAGGTTGTCCTTAACTCTCAACAGTTCATTTGAAGTTACAACAGCACTGAAAAAAAGTGACTTATGACCAGTTTTCACCCTTATGATCATTGCCGCATCCCCGTAGTCACATGATCAAAATTCAGACGCTTGGCAACTGACTCATATTTATGACGATTGCATAATAAGTGTCCCTGGGTCATTTGATCACATTTTGCGACCTTCTGACAAGCAAAGTCAATGGGGAAGTCAAGTCAGATTGACTTAACAACCATGTTACTATCTTAACAACTGCAGGGATTCACTTAAAAGCTGTGGCAAGAAAGGTCGTAAAATGGGGCAAAACCCACTCAACTAGTTTCACGCTTAGCAACAGAAATTGTTGTTATATGTTGAGGACTAGCTGCCCAGGGTATTGGTCTTCTGTCCACTAAAGTAAAGTAAATAGCTCTCCTCGCCCCATAACAAAATCAGAATTGCTGCTTCAGGGCTCCAAGTGCTAAAAGTAGACAGACACACTGGTTGTTGTTTTTTTTCCCCAGCAGCAAATTTTCAAGGTCCTTGATATTATACATATTCTACTGGTTTCTGTATTGCTTCCTCCAACTGGATGGTCTCCAGCAAAGTCTTACAGTTTGCATTTAAAAGAGTGTGATACATAAAGCAAACTTCGGAGTAATAAGGAATCTGGGGACATCCGTTTCCCCCCAGGTCTAGTTCCTACACAGAGAGGTTGTGTAGACTAATGTGGCCTAGGATAACCAGATTGATTGGCCCAAACAGACTTGGGTTGAGCTGAAGAAGGAAATGTACAGCATTAGCGGTTCCAACAATTTCTGTTCCCCCTGTAGAAGAACAGAAGCGAGTTCTTCAAATACTCATTGTGGTACAGCAGCAATTACTTGGCAAGAAGTCAGGAACAGATCTTCACCCTAATGAATTGAACTAATTGTCTCCTGCAAACTCCACTCTCCTTTTGCTCCTCTTTATTCCCTATAGGAAGGGCCATTCACCGTCCACCTGTGGCCTTACTCCCAAGTCAACCCTTGTTCCTTAGCTATACCCTTCTCCTGGCAGCTCTGCGCATGTGCACATTGGGAACATGTTCCAGCTGTTCTTTTGCCCCGCTGATATTCGACTCCGAAGGCAGCTGATAACCGTCAGATGGCCCTGGCCCCATCTCTGCTTCCGACACAGAGCCCTCCTCAGAGCCTTCTCCAGACTCCAGGACTGGCCCATGTTCCTCCTCAACCTCCTCACTATCCGAGTCTGCTGCCAGCTCCGCTGGCCTCTGGTGGGCCACAACAGTTACTAACTTAACAACTGCAGGGATTCCCTTAACAACTGTGAAAAGAAAGGTCATAAAATGGGGCAGAGCTCACTTAACAAATGTTTTCACTTAGCGAAATAAATTTTCGGCTCTATTATGGCTATAAGTCGAGGACTTCCTGTGGGAATAAGCCAAAAGATATTTTTTAAAAACACGAGGGATGTAGCCTGAAATATTTGGAAGAAATCAGGTTCCTTATCCTATTCTACAGAAGCTGCCTGATATTGTCTCAAGTTCAAAATATTTATTCGAAAGTAGGGTTACGGTAGACATCCAATATGGATCCACTCTCTAGAAAATTTGGAACATTTGGTAATAAAAGTGGAACTTATAGCAGCATAAAATAGGAGGAGGAAGGCGTAATGTTGGATATGTTTGCTGCCTTGAGTTATTTATAAAAATAACAAAGGCAGGATACCAGCAAAGAGTACAGCAATTGAGCTCTGTGAAGAAAATATGAATTTTTCCCTAGTGCAAATCACCAAAAATCACTTTAACATTTGAGTCAATTGGTTAGCACTACAATGCTTGGTGTATTTTCTATTTTACATATTACTTGCAAGCTTGCAGAACATTTTGGAACATTACAAAGCTCACAAGTTCCCTTAACACACAGGGCCTTCCTACACATCTTCCTCTAATGTATTTAACTCTTCATGTGACTTGCCCAGTATTGATGGATACCACTCGGTTTAAACAATACAATACAATACAATACAATACAATGCAATGCAATGCAATGCAATACAATGCAATGCAATGCAATGCAATGCAATGCAATACAATACAATACAATACAATACAATACAATAGCAGAGTTGGAAGGGACCTTGGAGGTCTTCTAGTCCAACTCCCTGCCTAGGCAGGAAACCCTACACTGTTCCAGACAAATGGCTATCCAACATCTTCTTAAAGACTTCCAGTGTTAGAGGATTCACAACTTCTGGAGGCAAGCTGTTCCACTGATTAATTGTTCTAACTGTCAGGAAATTTCTCCTCAGTTCTAAGTTGCTTCTCTCCTTGATTAGTTTCCACCCATTGCTTCTTGTTCTACACTCAGGTGCCTTGGAGAATAGTTTGACTCCCTCTTCTTTGCGGCAACCCTTGAGATATTGAAACACCGCTATCCTGTCTCCCCTGGTCCTTCTTTCTATTAAACTAGACATACCCAGTTCCTGCAACAGTTCTTCATATGTTTTAGTCTCCAGTCCCCTAATCATCTTTGTTGCTCTTCTACATCGTGGAGACCAAAACTGGATGCAGTATTCCAAGTGTGGCCTTACCAAGGCATTATAAAGTGCTTATTAACACTTCACGTGATCTTGATTTTATATGCAGACTTTTATTTTTTGACATATCAGTGTCCCAGAATGCAGACTTTTAAAATCCAGATTCCTTAATGCATATTTTTTTAAAAAAAAACATAACTATTGGGATGTACAGGTAGTCCACAACTTAACAATAGTTCTTTAGTGACCATCCAAAGTTACAAAGGCACTGAAGAAAGTGACTTATGACCATTTTTCGCATGTATGACTATTGCAGCATCCCCGTGGTCACGTGATTTATACTTGGATGCTTGACAGCTGACTCACATTTACGACGGTTGCAATGTCCCGGGGTCATGTGATCCCCTTTTGTGACCTTCTGATGAGCAAGATCAATGGGGAAATCAGATTCATTTAACAACCGTGTTGCTAATTTAACAACCGTAGTGATTCCCTTAACAAACATGGCAAGGATCGTCATAAAAATGGGGCAAAACTCACTTAACAAATTTCTCACTCAGCAACATAGATTTTGGGCTCAATTGTGGTCAAGGACTAGCTGTATAAGTGTGATCAGATGTTAATTATCTTTTTTTGAAATCTGCGAGAGGTGGATTTTTGATCTGAGAAATTTGAAAACTAGCAGGAGCCAGTTTTTGTACTGTTTGTTTGTTTATATCCTGCCTTTGTTGTTTCTATAGAAAACTCAAAGCAGCAATTTTATGTTCCTGGGCTCCAAGATCACCGCAGATGGGAATTGCAGCCAAGAAATTAAAAGAAATTAAAAGACGCTTGCTCCTGGGGAGGAAAGCTATGGCAAATACTAAAAAGCAGAGACATCACCCTGCCAACAAAAGTGCATCTAGCTATGGTTTTCCCAGTTGCAATGGATGGCTGTGAAAGTTGGACCATAAGGAAGGCTGAGCGCCAAAGAATGGAAGCCTTTGAACTCTGGTGCTGGAGAAGACTCCTGCGAGTCCCTTGGACTGCAAGGCAATCCAACCGGTTAGTCCTAGAGGAGATCAACCCTGACTGCTCTTTGGAAGGCCAGATCCTGAGGATGAAACTCAAATACTTTGGCCACCTAATGAGAAGGAAAGACTCCCTGGAGAAGAGCCGGATTCTGGGAACAATTGAGGGCAAAAGAAGAGGGGGACGACAGAGAATGAGGTGGCTGGATGGACTCCCTGAAGCAGTGGTGGGATTCAATTTTTTTTACTACTGATTCTGTGGGCGTGGCTTTGTGGGCATGGTGTGGCTTTGTAGGCATGGCAGGGGAAGGTTACTGCAAAATCCCCATTCCCTCCCGATCCCATTAACCTTCTTTCCAGCTCTGTTGTCCTGTTCACGGCAACAAAAGAAGATCGGCTGGGCTGGGCCAACCTATTTGCCGGTTCTTCAAACTGCTCAAAATTTCCGCTACTGGTTCTCCAGAACCTGTGAGAACTGGCTGAATACCACCTCTGCACCGAAGCAGTCGGCGTGAGCTTAAATGGACTCCGGGGGATGGTAGAGGACAGGAAGGCCTGGAGGAACGTTGTCCATGGGGTCATGCTGGGTCGGACACAACTTCGCAACTAACAACAAAAAATAAAGCAGCAAACCTATCCAACATAACAACTTCCTCCTCCTATTTTATCCTGCTGTAAATCCATTAGGAGTGGAATATTCCAAATTCTCTAGAGACTGAATTGAATCCATATTGGATGCCTACTATATCCCTACTTTCAAGTAAATCTTTTGAACTGAGACAATATCAGCCATCTCCTATAGAATAGGGAAAAGAACCTGATTTCTTCAAATATTTCAGGATACATCTTTCGTGTTTTTGAAAACCTTTTGCTGAGATCTTGTTCAGATTGCAGAGAGTCCAAAGTGGCTTATTCATACAAGCAGTCCTTGGCTTACGTCCACCACAGAGCCCAAAATTTCTGTTGCTAAGTGAGACAAGTGAGTTCTGCCGCATTTTATGGCATTTCTTTCCATGGTTTTTAAGGAAATCCCTGTAGTTGTTAAATTAGTAACACGGTTGTTAAGTGAATCTGGCTTCCCATTGGCTTTGCTTGTCAGAAAGTCACAAAAGGTGATCATGTGACCCCCCGGGACACTGCAACCGTCATAAATATGAGTCAGTTGCCAAGCATCATGTCACCATGGAGAATGCCGCAATGGTTGTAAGCGTGAAAAACAACAGTAAGTCACTTTTTTCAGTCTGTTGTGACTGCAAATAGTCATTAAATGAACTGCTGTTAAGCTGAGGACTTCCTGTATTTTAAAATTGAGACTAGATTGGGGGAGATACCTCATTATGACCTTTGGAAAGTTGAATTGTTGTTCTTTGACTTCTACTTCAATCTAACCAGTGCTGGGATTCAAAATTTTTACTCCCAGTTCCCGGCGCACGGCTTGGTGGGCATGACATGGCATGGCTTGGCGGGTGTGGCTTGGTGGTCGTGGCAGTGGAAGGATACTGTAAAATCTCCATTCCCACCCCACTCCAGGGGAAGGTTAATGTAAACTCCCCATTCCTTCCCGATCAGCTGGGTCTCAGGAGGCAGAGAATAGTTGGGGGCATGGCCAGCCAGAGGGGGTATTTACTGGTTCCCCGAGCTACTCAAAATTTCCACTACCAGAATTCCAGAAGTGGTCAGAACCTGCTGAATACCATCTCTAACACATAAAGGAGGATCGTTCTTATGTTTCTGAAAATGTATTGCTCTATAGAAACGAAGTTCTACCAGACGCTGCCCTTATGCTCACCCTTTACTTGTAGACATGATCTTTGCACACTTGAGTTTTTAAGCTATGCAATTGCAGGCGCAGGTCTATGAATCAATGCTGAAGGAGTTATGGAAGTGTAGAACTCACACAGCTTCCCTGTCATCTTATCTGTAGTTCCCCTGTTGAGTTGGCGTCATGTTTCTCCCATCACATTCACTTCCATCATTTTAATCACTTGCATCACTGAGAAATTTCCTCAGGATCTTCCAGAAGGGGTGACGAACCAGACAAAGATTTACCGTACAGAGTCTTAAATGTTGGATGCCGTAAGTTAAAAATATCTACTTCTGAGTTACATACCAGCTTACTTACATAGTCGGTTCTTCTGTCATCTGGACAACCAGATGTTGCAACAGCCTACCTTCCTTCTACCCATCCTTACTCCTGCCGCACATGGGCAAAAAGCAGTGGTGAGTTGCAGGCGGTACATGCTAGTATGGGCATACCGGAGCCTGCCCGGAGCACCGGATACCATTCCGCTATGGTGCTCCGGAGGGCCCCATCCGACCGCAAGAGCTCCTTACCTGTCTTTTAAGGTTTTCCCACTTCTGCGCATGCTGCATACAGCTCCTGCACGACGCAACACTGAGCAGCTGGAGCATCACAGAGGCTTGCGGAGGCGGTAAGATACATGTGCATGCTGCACACATCCATGTGGACGCCTCTGGGCCCTTTCCAACCGTACTGGTTAGAAGGGAATCCGGAACCCACCACTGGCAAAAAGCCACATCAGCTGGTAGATACATTTTCCACATTCTCCCAGTTCCTACGACCTGGTGGTGGGGTCACTCCTGGGGGAGGCTCCAAAAATTTTAGCAAAGGGTTCTCTGCTCGGTTTCTGGGTGGGTGTGGCCATGGTGGGCATGGCCTAGTTGGCCTCCTGCACCCCAGGCTCCAGAGACATACCCAATTTCCACAACTATTTTTCATATGTTTTAGCCTCCAAACCATTAATTCTCCATGGGGCTCTTTTAGAATAGAGAAATATTGATTGATGAACAGATTAAACACAGACAGAGAGAGACAATTCTCCATCTATCTACCCCCTCCAATTTCTTGGGGGGGGTGTGTCCTGTAACATGCTTTCCTGTCATACAATTAGGCAACTTCCCATACAGGAACTACAATTCCCATTATTTCCAATCAGCTCCCTTCTGATCATGCTGGCTGGAAGATGACCCCGCTAAATTGAGCAAGTTCTCCGAGCCACAAAGTTCTCTTTGTTCTAAACTTCTTGTACAGGATTTCAAAAGAACAGATTATTACCAATCCTGGAATAGCAGAAGAAGACTTTATACTGAGGAGAATTCTAAGGACGGAGAGTGCACTACAAGCCACCTTTGATATTCCAAAACGGAAGTCAGCCTCTACCATTAAAACCAGTTTTAATCTCGGTTGTCCGTGTCTGCTTGATTTCTTCTGTGGAGACTTTTGGGTCCAAGGGCTTGTCCCCTATGGCTACTTGGAATCTGCTTATCAGTCAACATTCTGATGTTACGGGCCACATGGAGCTACCAAGTGGTAACCAAACAACTTTATAAATACATCAGCAACATAAACAAGAGATGACCATCTGTGGTTCATTCTATAGGAAGCACAAACTCCGCTTTTCACACAGCCACATCTGCCACTCACCACACAGACACCCATAACTACGTGAAAAGGCCTCATCAACAGTTTTGCCCTCCTCCAAAAACCAACTCCCCTTTAGCCATCCTCCTCCGTTGCAAGTGACAGGAACCACATCTCTTGCAAGTACACAGAAGCCTTCCGTATTTCTAAAAGGAAGTGTGTGGTCTGCTTAACCAGTGCTGCACTACAAGATAGACTGAACTTCCCCAAAGTCCTATTTTGGGGTCAGCTGCTGTCAGTTCTGAAGCTGCAGTTCCTTCTGAGTAGACTTTTCACACTGAGGGACAGCTGTTTCCCAGAGGTAAAGCGAGACAGAATAAAAACATTGAGAGGAAGACACAATGGTTGACATCTGAAGACAAGGTAAGGATCCATTTTACCCATCTCCAGGTAGAAAGATTCCCTCCCTCTACTCATAACATAAAGATCTCTGGCTTAAATCCAAAGATGTTGGAAAAGATTTATCTCTAACAAGAGTTCAGGGTTTCAGTAATCGTTTTGCGTTTTACAAAGAGTTTTGGATCTGAGGTACTTCGGTAGAAGGTCCTACTCATTAAAAGCAACCAGAGATGTGGGAATGTGGCGTTTTTTTTTTCATCCAAATGGGTTCCACAGATGAAGAGAACAGAATTCTGTTCCATCGCCATCATTCCTTTAAGTCCTCACTTGTTCCCAGGAAAAAGGATTGCAACACTAGAGAGCAGAAGAGGAAGGCAGCTACCTACATGCCTCTTTTCACTGTGGACACCAAGAGACGTTATCTCCAGATACTTGCCTACTTTGACACATCAGCTATGGGAAGACCTCAGATGCTTCCTGGACCACCTGACCCTCTTCAGACTGCTAGGATCTGTTTACCTACCCTCCTTGAACAAACAGGCAGTATCCACAGAAGAGAAATCAAGCACAAAATTTGTCACCTTGGTTGCTGTTCTCCCATTGGGAGATGATTCGATTGGATTCAGAGGACAAGTGATCTGTACCTGTGGAAGATCTTCCAACTTTGCTTGGAAGAGGGGCATTGTCTTTTTAGACAAAAGTCAACAAAGAAACTGTGATAGAAATAGTCAAGAGAAGATGGACTTGCTTGGAGGAAGGAAGACTGTGTTGAATAACAGAATAACAAAGAGCTGGAAGGGACCTTGGAGGTCTTCTAGTCCAATCCGCTGCTCAAGCAGGAAACCCTACAGCATTTCAGACAAATGGTTGTCCAATCTCTTCTTAAAAACCTCCAGTGTTGGAGTACCCACAACTTCTGAAACCAAAGCAATTTTCAAAGGCCTACCCAAATATGTTGTAGATAGTTGACCTCTATGTGGATTGAGAGCCAGCTTGGTCAAGTGGTCAAGGCATCAGATTAGAAATCAGGAAATTGTGCCTTCTATTTCTGCCATAGGCATAAAGTCAGCTGGGTGGACCTTGGGCCAGCCACTTTCTCTCAGCCCTAGGAAGGAGGCAATGGCAAATCATTTCTGAAACCTGGCCAAGAAACTGTAAGGAATTGTCTGGGAAGTCACCAGAGGTCACCAGTGACTTGAACACACTCCAAAAGAAATGTGTATTAGGTTTGGACTGGGTGGAAAATCTCATGCATAATTTGTCCCTAACTCAGGGCAGAAAATGTTGGGGGTGGAAAGGCAAGGCTGCTTCTATTTCAGAGGCAGAAAGGGGGAAAAAAACACCCACGCCCACTTCGTATCACCTTTGATCCATTTTTAAAGTTCTCATGGGAAAAAAACCGCAATCCAGCCCCTGTCACACCTGCTTCTCAGAAGCAAAATCGGGGTGAATTTCGCAGACATCACGAACCCCCAAATTCTCTTTGGAATTGCCTTCCACGCTGTCTTTGGGCTACTTCAGAACAATTGTGGGGATTCACTGAGATTGTGGGGAAATTGAGCCCAAATGAATTAACAATCTGATGTTAAGAATTGACTCATACGTAGTTTAACACCTATCGGTGTGAAGGAGCCGGAAAACACACCCAAATAGAAAAGTGAGTATGTTCATTTCAGTTTCAAAACTAAATTAAGAAACGCTTCAATGCATCTGTTAAACCAAATAAACACACATCTCTCTTAGCAAGGCCGTATCCATCCAGGATTCCAGACCAACAGACTTTAGATGAGACAATTTCATTTCACAGTCTTGACTTTTATTTTTCTCTTTTATTCTCCCTCCTATTTCCCCAAGAAAAGGAGGTCAATATTAAACCTTACTTTTTTTTCTTTACCACCACATAATTTGGATTAACCCTGCGTGGAGTTTTAAAAGAAATATTAAATGGAAAAAGCATAAGCTGTAGCATAAGCATAAGGATAAGGCTGTGCATAAGCGCACCAGCGTGGCTACCATCCCTGTCCTACTGTCCCAATTTTTTTGTACGCATTTCCTTTGTTCATATCCATGTTTATACTTACACCTGTTATCTTGTACATGTTTGACAAATAAAATAAATAAAAGTAAATAAAAATAAATAAAAGAAGAGTTGTTGGAGAAGACAAACTAAACAAGCTTATTCATTTAGAAATACAGCTGTTCTTGGGACCTCTTTACGATTTTTAAATATCTGGAACTGGAGAAGCAGGTCTAATTTGGGTTGAAAACTCCTGCAGGATTCGAGGCACTTGATCTATTTCATGGATTTCTCAGAGATCCTAGAGTTGGAAGAAGGCCATTTGGGTGATCACATTCAATTCCTTGCTTAGTGTACAACTTCAATAAATACTTATCAAGTCCTGGCTAAAAAAACAGCAAAGGTGATCTCATCTATTCCTTCAATGGTTGATTTCCACCTGCTCTTATTTCGATTTTCCCCTCTATTGTTTCATCAGAATTCTTCCTGTAGCAAGACCAATATTTCATCTCCTTCAGACTGGGAAAATAGAGCATAAACATAGACTTTTATCAGGTATCCCTCAACAGATATCTCTTCTGGGTGTATTTTACAGGGTCCTGAGAAGTTAGAAGGGTCTTGTTCAAAATAGAATGTTTACAAAAGTTGGCATATGGAGAATGCACTCATCATTATTCAGATTGTTGTAATATCACAGTTGAGAGCCAGTTGATGTACTGATTAAGACATCAGGCTAGAAAAGGGAGACCTTTGGTTTTATTTTCACATTGGACACAAAGTCAACTGGGTGTCACTCTCCCTTAGTCCTAGGAAGAAAGCAATGGCAAACTATTTCTGAAAATCCTTGCCAAGAAAACTGGAGACAGCATCCGACAACCGGACACAAGAAAGATTAAAATAGTTTTGTAAACTTGAACACTCCAGTGTGTGTATATGTATAGAATAGAATAACAGAGTTGGAAGGGACCTTGGAGGTCTTCTAGTCCAACCCCCTGTAGATAAATATTGGACCACAAGTTCTCATCAAGCTTTCTATCTATCCTACAAAATAATAACTACCTTCTTCATATGCCAAGTTTGAAAAAATTATCTTTTAAAAAATCTGATGTGATTGAACTTTTCATGTTTGTTTTCCCTAGTTCTGGGGTGGAGGAAATCATTTGGAAGGAAGAGAAAAACAATGGGGAATGCTATCAAAATACTGAAAACGACACCTGAAGTGAAGAATACACCTTGGCAATCAGGTAGGTGATCTTTTTTTTAAACTATGATTCAAGAGGACATAGGAAAGGGGAAAAAGTACAGAAATGGAATGATAACTAGAAATATATTCCTGTAGACAACTAGTCTACAATGTCCCATGACATCATAGTTGGCATCGATGCTTGGTAGCCCACCAAATGTTGGGGTCCCAGTGGCCGAATGTTGGCCTCTTCCCCATGGTCCCCTTCAGCTGGTGTTTCAGACTCTTTTGAATTTAGAATTTAGAATAACAGAGTTGGAAGGGACTTTGAAGGTCTTCTAGTCCAACCTCCTGCCTAGGCAGGAAAGCCTAGACAAATGGCTATCCAACATCTTCTTAAAGACTTCCAGTGTTGGGGCATTCAAAACTTCTGGAGACAAGTTGTTCCACTGATTAATTGTTCTAACTGTCAGGAAGTTTCTCCTCAGTTCTAAGTTGCTTCTCTCCTTGATTAGTTTCCACCCATTGCTTCTTGTTCTACCCTCAGGTGCCCTGGAGAATAGATTGACTCCCTCTTCTTTGTGGCAACCCCTGAGATATTGGAACAATGCTATCATATCTCCCCTAGTCTATCTTTTCATTAAACTAGACATACTCAGTTCCTGCAACCTGTCTTCATATGTTTTAGCCTCCAGTTCCCTAATCATCTTTGTTGCTCTTCTCTGCACTCTTTCTAGAGTCTCCACATTTTGCGTGATAGGCAGTTGAATTAGATAGCTGTTGTTTTAATTCTGCACAATTCCCTTCTGCGTAGTTCTCCTTTTCTACCAAGTAGGCCTATGTTTTATGTTGCCTTGCTCGGGTGAGGGTTCTTCTGAGAAATGGCTTCCTTTTTTTTTTTAATTGGGGAAGAAGGAGAAAGCACCAAGGCTCTCTCGTCTTCTTCCAGTTTGAACTGGTTGCATGCCATATTCCCCCAGTCTGCCTATCGTTATTTTGACTTGTATCTACAAAGGCTTACCTTTCAAGCTACAGCCAACCTCGCTTCTGATATGATTTCTCTCTACATCTCTGGCTCACCAGATCCCAACAGTTTACCCCAAGCACAGGTAGGCCTCGACCTATAACCATTTGTTGAGTGACCGTTTGACGTTACGACGACTCTGAAAAAAATGACTTATGACCGTTGTGTTGCATAAGGGGAATTATATGGTACAGGAGGAGTTGTGTAGAAGGGAGTTCTGTTCTCACCATCTTCTGTGCATGCTGATGGCTGATGTTTGGACTTAGTCAAGGCCAACCATCTCGAATACCAACCTGACGAGGCCTTTTGAAAATGCACCCCACATGACACCTTAGGGAGTTGCAAACTGGACTCTGGGCTGGGGTAACTGGAGGGAGGGGGCTTGGCAATCATTTGATATGTACTTGTTTGCGCCTTTTTGGCTCAGATCTTGCTTTCCTTTTTGTTGCTTTCAATACATATCTAGTAAAAGTACTTTATCTCTATTCCAATGGAGTTGAGGTTTTTCTTTCTTGGATATTGAAGGAGGCATGCCTGACAGGAAGCCAGATTCACTTAACAAACATGTTACTAATTTAACAACTGCAGTGATTCACTTAATAACTGGGGCAAGAAAGGTTGAAGAACTCATTTTGCGACTGCCTCCGCAACAAAAACGTATGGCTGAATTGTGGCCATAATTCAAGGACTCCCTGTGTTAGATGCACCCCTTTTGTTTCAATTCTCTTACTAGAATTCAAATTAAGTTCAACCACACCATTTGCATACTTCCATTTAGTTGCATTTTATTGCTTTCTTTCACCAAAAGTATGGCGGGTTATGTTAAGCCTTTAGCTGAATGGAAGGGAAGAGTATCCAAATGAATGAATGGAAAGGTTAATGAATAAGAGGATGCTGTTTTAGAAGGCCATTTTTATTTTTTTGACTCAAACTGTGAGGAGTCAAAAATGATAATCAGGCTAAAAGATGACTCAATTTAACTTTGTTCTTTCCCTTACTTTTAATCTTGATAAACATTCATATCTCTTTGTGCTATTTTTCCTTAAATGGGTGCTCCATCACTGGATGTTTTTAAGAAGAGACTAGACAGTCACTTATCTGAAATACTATAGATTCTCCTGCTTGAGCAGGGGGCTGGACTAGAAGACCTCTAAGGTCCCTTTCAGCTCATTTATTCTATGCTATAAGTAAGCATATTTGAAAGACGTTTTCAAATATTATAACTTCTACTACACGTAGTTCTCAACTTATGACCACAATTGAGCCCAAAATTTCTGTTGCTAAGTGAGAAATTTGTTAAGCGAGTTTTGCCTCATTTTATGACTTTTCTGATCACATGACTCCGGGACATTGCAACCGTCATAAATGTGAGTCAGCTGTCAAGCATCCAAATGTAAATCACGTGATCGTGGGAACGTAACAGTGTAATGGTTGTAAGTCCCTTGGGGAGAGGGGGCGGTCTATAAATTTAATAAATGAATGAAATGAATGAATGAAGTGTGAAACATGGTCATAAGTCACTTTTTTCAGCACCATTGTAACTTTGAACAGTCACTAAATGAATTGTTGTAAGTTGAGGACTACTGTACTGCACATATTTATGTACAAGTTCACCCTAAATTAAGTATTTGGTATTCAATTTTTAAATTGCACTTAAAATGTAAAAAAAAATGCAGTTTTCAGCAAATAACTGTTTCGATTTACATGAAGTAGTTGAACATTTCTTGGAATGAATTATGGGGCCTACTTATTTTCCCCTCCTCGCTCATTTTCCACTACTTAAAACTACATCGACTTTGACTGCAGCTGTTTATCCGTCCATCATTTCATGTTCTAACATTAAAGCCTTTAAAAAAAAAAAAAGTCGACACTGAAGTCTGTTGATGCTTGATAAGACTATTACAGATTGTTCTTTTAAAATACGTCTTCAGTCAAAAGAACAAAGATCTTTTTTTAAAAAAAAATTCTAATGAGATGATCAGATCCAGTTTGTATTTAGCTTTCTTGGCTATTTCACTATGTAAGGCCAGATCAATACTTTCCTTCCTGTCTTTCTTCTAACATCTCCATAAACATGCAAACCATCTAACAACCTGTTGTAGCTGTTTAAGTTATGGATTGATTTATGAGATTCTACTTGTACAATAGCGAGGGAAAATAGTGTTCTCTTTTCCCGCAAGTTTTAATTAATTCACAGACCTAATGACCATAGCTTATTTTTTGTAGCAAAGGGACGGGAAGAGCCTAAGGATGGAATCAAAAGAGGAATTAGCCTGGAGTCATTCTGTTTCCATAAGCGATCAAACCCTCTTGATTTCCACAGACTCTTATCTAGAATCAATTTAGTGCTGACCATTAGTAACTAGATTTTTTTTGTAATAAAATTTTATTGGTTTTTCAAAATTTATAGGGAAAAGGGTAAATGGACAGGTATACAAATTTTGGCAGTTGCAAAGTGTGTGAGGCCCCCCTCCCTCCATACCCATAGCGTACATTTATATATAATGCATTAGTATATAATTGATTATAATCAGCATATTAGTTCTATTATTAAATTCAATCAAATTAAACATTACAATATAAAATCCAAATATAATTCCATTTTCACTTTCGGTCAATTTATAATAATATGATTTTCATATTTATTTCTGTGATCTGAGTCTTCTTGCTATTGCCCCATCTCCCTCCACTGGCAGAGCTCTGGCCCCTCCCGTGTCCTGCGTGTCCGTTGTAGTGTCTGGTGGTTTCTCTAGGAGTGTTTTATTTTTTTCCATAAAGGCCTGCGCCTCTATGGGTGAATTAATTCTGATTCTTGTCTCCTCCCAGAATATCAGCATACCTTCAGGCATCAACCATCTAAACCACACCCCTTTCTGGTATAATTTATTCGCTAATTGCGAATAATTTTTTCTTTTTTCTCTAATCTTCTTAGGGATCTGCTTCAGAATGGTTATCTCCATATCATGATATGTCAATGCTTGCCCCCTTTGTACACCCAGAATTTCATCTCTTGTGGTTTTTCTAAGGAATTTAATGTGAACCTCCCTGGGTAAATTGTGTGTTCTAGCATAAGCTGAGTTCACTCTATAAACCAGATCTATATCCCACCCCATCTGTTGTTTTTCTTTGTGTGTATAGTCAGCCAGAATGTTTGTCATGATGTCCCTTATATTTTCCCCATCTTCTTCTATAACATTTTGAAATCTAAGATAATAGGACATTCTCTCAAATTCTAATTTCATCTGTTGGATGTCAAGATCTTTGTTCCCTTTCTGCACGGCTTCCACCCCCCCCCTCACCTCCTCCACCCCCCCTTCCACAAGATTCAGTCTTTGTGAGTTCTTATATATTTGGGCTTGATTTTCTTTAATTTCATCTTTCATTTCCCTTAACTGTTTCTTGATTTCCTCCTGGCCCTGTAGAATTTGTTGAAGCATTTGTTGAAAGTCCATCTCTGTAGTCTTATGTTGCATCAGTTCTGTTATCTTTGACTGTGTGGCTGGACTGGATGTTGCGGATGTTGGAGCAGAAGTGGCAAAGCCAGGTTTTCCAGGAGGGGGTCTTTTAGATGCCATCCTTTATAACGTTAAAAGTTCAGTCCAAATATGAAGTAAGCAATTAGAAAAGAAGGGTAGCCAGGTGGATCCGGGAGCAGAATAACCAGGCAGAAGAGAATCTCTCCAATAAGTCTGGCAATAGATAGAAAATTTCCCCTAGAAGGTTAAAAAAATACCAATCCACAAGAGGTTCCTCTGGGAGACACGGAGACAAAGACCGGAAGCCTGAATTTTAAAGGTGGAGTCAAGTTTCAGAGTTCATAAAGACAACGGAAGTGTGCCATCTTGCCCTGCCAGTTTTGGGCACAGAGGCGTAACAAAGTTTTAGAAAGTTCCAAAAGTCCTCAAATCATTGTAATATGTAAAATTAAATTGAAAAGAAAATCATCTCAGCCTAAGTGAGGCTTCATTCGTTGGCTCTCCCCCCTCCTCCTTCCCCGGGGGCTGAGAGCAAAATTGTTTCTTGCCGCTTGTCCAAGGGGGGGGGGGAAACCCCCCTCCCTCCAGCCGCACCTCCAAAATGCTCCGAAAGTTGTTTTAAAGTTTTAAAAGCTGAATCAAATCTTCATGCAAAGTAAGGGATGAAGAGAGAGGCAACCTCACCGCACCGCAGCTGCTTCCTTCAATTGTAGCATTCTCCAGTCGGCTTGTAGCGAGGCGCGAGGCGTGGAAACGCGATGCGCCCTCCGAGCTTGCTCCCCGGTGCCTTGGGCGCGCGAGAGAGCCCCCGCCGGCTGCCGCCGCTGCAGGAGACCTCCGCGATGCCGCCCCTCCGGCAGGACCCCTCTGCGGGGTGTCCTGTGCCCCCCAAGAAGTGGGGAAGCCCACCGGGGAGCCGGAGCGGGCAAAGAGCTGCCCGTCGCCGCCGCCGCCGGAACCGGAACTCCAGTAACTAGATTTTTGTGCACAGGCTTCAGCAATAAATCAACTTAACTAGACATTAACCTGTGGCCCTGATTCTTCGTGCATGACATTTTTCTTGATTAAAATGTCAATGCCAACTTTTTTTTCACCATGCAGCACTGTGGGAAGGCCCCTCTCTCAGACTAAAATATTCTATAAAATATTCATCATAGAATTCATCATAAAATAACAGAGTTGGAAGGGCCCTTGGAGGCCTTCTAGTCCAACCCCCTGCTTAGGCAGGAAGCCCTACACCATCAAGTCCACAACCAAAAGAAGCTTAACATTGCCATTGCCTCTCACAATACAATACAATACAATACAATACAATACAATACAATAGTAGAGTTGGAAGGGACCTTGGAGGTCTTCTAGTCCAACCCCCTGCCTAGGCAGGAAACCCTATACCGTTTCAGGCAAATGGCTATCCAACATCTTCTTAAAGACTTCCAGTGTTGGGGCATTCACAACTTCTGGAGGCATTTTCTGTTCCACTGATTAATTGTTCTAACTGTCAGGAAATTTCTCCTCAGTTCTAAGTTGCTTCTCTCCTTGATTAGTTTCCACCCATTGCTTCTTGTTCTACCCTCAGGTGCTTTGGAGAATAGTTTGACTCCCTCTTCTTTGTGGCAGCCCCTGAGATATTGGAACAATGCTATCATGTCTCATAAGTAGTTGCATAAGTTGTCCACCTATTATCTTGCAGCTGAAGATGAAAAGCCCACAGTTACTTTGGTAGTAGTGGAGGAGGAAGTGTACACATTTATGAAATCTTGCACCCCCTCTGTTGCCAAATGGAAACATATAATCGGGAAATAGAGTGGCTCTACTTCTGGTGACAGAATAACAGAGCTGGAAGGGCTCTTGGAGGTCTTCTAGTCCAAAGCTTGCTTAAAGCAGGAGACCCTGTACCATTTCAGACAAATGGTTATCCAATCTCTTCTTTAAAACTTCCAGTGTTGGAGCATTTACAACTTCTGGATGCAAATTGTTCTACAGATTCATTGTTCTATCAGGACATTTCTCCTTGTTTCTAGGTTGCTTCTCTCATTGATTAGTTTCCACCCATTGCTTCTTGTCCTGCCTTCAGTTCAGATGCTTTGGAGAATAGGTTGACCCCCTCTTCTTTCTGGCAGCCCTTAGATATCAGAATACTGCTATCATGTCACCCCTAGTCCTTCTTTACATTAAACTAGACATACCCAATTTCAACAACTGTTATTTATATGGAAACTAATCAAGGAGAGAAGCAACCTAGAACTAAGGAGAAATTTCCTGACAGAACAATTAATCAGTGGAACAAATTGCCTCCAGAAGTTGTAAATGCTCCAACACTGGAAGTTTTTAAGTATTTTCTTTCTTTCTTTCTTTCTTTCTTTCTTTCTTTCTTTCTTTCTTTCTTTCTTTCTTTCTCTCTCTCTCTCTCTCTCTCTCTCCCTTCCTTCCTTCCTTCCTTCCTTCCTTCCTTCCTTCCTTTTATCAAACCAGAGGATCTTGACTTAACAGCTTCCCTGAATGCTTTCTTGATTTTTCTGCCTTCTTATATAGTTTTCTGATATGGTTTTCTTTTCTTATATAGTTTTCTGCCTTCTTCTACTTTTTAATTTCCCATGGCGCTATTGTTAAATCTAAATTTGATCTGACACCCTGAGCAAGACCACAATATGCTGTTTAAGCAATCTAATAAAACCAGTTTGCTATCTTGTGATTGTAACCGTACAGGTTAACACAACATTCTCTATAAATGCAGTCTCTTTTAGTGCGACTATCAAATTTCCTAATGATGCCCTAATTCATTCATAATGATCGAGTCAAGTTTTTTTTTAATACAAAACCAGTAATTTATTAGGCACTTCTTTAAGCAATATCTGTTCGCAGTCGAGCCTGTGCTTTATTTGATTTTTCTTCTGAATTTTACCCCTGTTCCTTCCCTCCCCTCAGTCTGGTCACGATCACATTCCCCTGTAAGGTGCACCCCTTTCAAGCCAGCTGCAGTAATCTGAGATCTGACTTCAGCCGTCAGTATGCGTGGGATATACTCCCCCTCCTTTCTACTATGACAACACCAGGGAGTTGACAGTGACTTAATGACATTTACTATTCTACTAATACATAACTGCTAAGTAGTTGGAATGAAACAAGGACACAAATTAATGGAATGAATATTAATTGCTAGGAGATCACAATAACAAGAGGACAATTCCCACCAATCCTTCCTTGTGAGATCCTTGAATGCATCTGGAAGGCCATCACACTTCACAAACTGATTAGATGCCTCCTCTAACATCTGGCCCTTCAGGGACTTTAAACTTTTGTTTTGCAGAGCATGTTAATCAAACTCAAGCAACTATACCTTACATTGTAGTAACTGATTGATGACTGACTGATTGATTGATTCTGCAGGCCAGAGAAGTGATTTTCTCGCTGTACTCTATGACTACCCTACGCCGGATGTAAGCCAGCCTATATTTCAAGTTGGGGAAAAACTACGCGTGCTATCAGAGTAAGTATGCAAATTTTGTTTGTGTTATAAAAGTTGTGGCTATGGAGATTCTCAATCATCCAGGTCATGGTTGTCCCAAAGGTGCTTTTTCAAGAGGCAACTGGACTTTCTTGGTTTTTCTTTGAAGAGATTTCACTTCTCCTCCAAGAAGCTTCCTGGATGAGCTGAAGAAGCTTCTTGGATGAGAAGTGAAACATCTTCAAAGAAAAACCAGAACGTCCAATTGCCTCTTGAAAAAGCACCTTTGGGATTATAAAAGTTGTGTTTTCATATGTATTTTCTTATATGGTTTGGCTACGTTGTGTTAATGTTATATATATTTTAGAGCAGATGTTATATTTGAAGATAGCCATTTGTCTGAAACGGTACAGGGTTTGGTATAGGGTCTTGGATAGCCATTTGTCTGAAACGGTATAGGGTTTCCTGCCTAGGCAGGGGGTTGGACTAGAAGACCTCCAAGGTCCCTTCCAACTCTGCTATTGTATTGTATTGTATAAGAAATAGATTTCTAACTCTTTTAAGGTTTTCTTCCATCCATCCCCACCAAAAAGAGGTGGAAAAAATCCTCCCCCACTCAATTGCAATAAAGGTCAAGAATTTAGTAAATTCAATTTTACCATCCTTCCATATCATTTTAATAGTATAGTATAGTCTTTATTGTCATTGTGCAAAATAAAAAGAACGAAATTGGTTAATAATATTGTTAAAGGTAGATTTTACTCCACTTTTGTTCTTTGCTTAACTAATAATTTGGCTGCTTTTTTGAACTCAAGAATTACAGCAGCATAATTTCTCATATATTTTGATAAGTGTTTAGTAAAGTATTTCCATACTTTATCCCTGATTTATTTTATTTATTGGTTGGTTAGTTTTGTCATGTTTATGTAATGTGTATTGGAGGTGATGACCCTTTGAAGGTTGTATGCAATGAAAATTTCATTTTAATGTATGTCGATTGATTTACATTTAAAGTGACAATAAAGTTATTCTAAGTTCTAAGTGATTTGTTGACAAAATGAACAAATTAGGCAACCATTCACAACTGATTCTAGCATCTCACAATCGCTATGATCTGCAACGTTTTTTGCCAGTTTACAGCTAAAAATTAATGCTCATTCAGGAGAATGAATTCAGACTTACGACTGCATACGACTTTAACAACCATTGTTAAAAATGGTCATAAAATCCAGTCTGATCATAAGGGTGCCTCAGCTTACTGTCATGTCTTACAACTAAAATTCCAGCCCAATTGTAGTTCTAATTCTAAGATTAACTGTATGGGCTGCAGAAGCCAGCTGAAGAAGACCCTTGAAAGCAAGAAGAATTGATGGAAACAGAAAATTAGCACTGGGTGGGGTAGGGATGCTGAGCTTGTTGATCAGAAAGGTCAGACATTCGGTGGTTCGAATCCCTAGCGCCGAGTAATGGAGTGAGCTCCCGTTACTTGTCCCAGCTTCTGCCAACCTAGCAGTTCGAAACACGTAAAAAATACAAGTAGAAAAATAGGAACCACCTTTGGTGGGAAGGTAACAGCGTTCTGTGTAGTTCTCAATGGAACTGCATCTACATGGAGGGAAGTATGCAGTGGAGTACCCCAAGGCTCTGTTTTAGGCCCAGTACTCTTCAACATCTTCATCAATGATTTGGATGAGGGAATAAATGGGGAACTCATCAAATTTGCAGATGATACCAAGCTGGCAGGAATAGCCAACACTCCAGAAGATAGGCTTAAGATACAGAAGGATCTTGACAAACTTGAACATTGGGCACTATCTAATAAAATGAAATTCAATGGTGAAAAGAGTAAGGTTCTACATTTAGGCAACAAAAACGGAATGCACAGGTACAGTATAGGTGATACCATACTCAGTAGTAGTAACTGTGAAAGGGATCTTGGAGTCCTAGTGGACAACCATTTAAATATGAGCCAGCAGTGTGCAGCAGCTGCCAAAAAAGCCAACACAGTTCTAGGCTGCATCAACAGAGGGATAGAATCAAGATCACGTGAAGTGTTAATACCACTTTATAATGCCTTGGTAAGGCCACACTTGGAATACTGCATTCAGTTCTGGTCGCCACGATGTAAAAAAGATGTGGAGACTCTAGAAAGAGTGCAGAGAAGAGCAACAAAGATGATTAGGGGACTGGAGACTAAAACATATGAAGAACGGTTGCAGGAACTGGGTATGTTTAGCTTAAGAGAAAGAAGGACTAGGGGAGACATGATAGCATTATTCCAATATCTCAGAGGTTGCCACAAAGAAGAGGGAGTCAAACTATTCTCCAAAGCACCTGAGGGTAGAACAAGAAGCAATGGGTGGAAACTAATCAAGGAGAGAAGCAATTTAGAACTGAGGAGGAATTTCCTGACAGTGAGAACAATTAATCAGTGGAACAGCTTGCCTCCAGAAGTTGTGAATGCCCCAACACTGGAAGTCTTTAAGAAGATGTTGGATAGCTATTTGTCTGAAACGGTATAGGGTTTCCTGCCTAGGCAGGGGGTTGGACTAGAAGACCTCCAAGGTCCCTTCCAACTCTACTATTGTATTGTATTGTATTGTGCGCCTTCGGCGTTTAGTCATGCCGGCCACATGACCACGGAAACATCTTCGGACAGCACTGGCTCTTTGGCTTTGAAATGGAAATGAGCATCGCCCCTAGAGTCGGGAACGACTAGCACATATGTGGGAGGGGAAGCTTTACCTTTTAATCATTACGTGTTTTTTTTAAAGGAATTAAAACAGACATTGATGGAAAAACCATATAGGTTCTCTAGTCTCTAAATTGTGGAAGGAAATTCTTGCCTTTCCTGACATCACAAATGACAATCAGTATGGTTTGTTTCCAACCAATGTTCCTCCTCTTTCCTTCTACCTTAAAAAAACAAAACAAAACCACGAAGATGAAAGAATCCGCCTTTTGAGTGTGCAAAGAGGAAACAGCCCACCGTCACCCTTGTGTAAATTGCCAAGAAAGTAGCTATTTGTCTCCACACAGGTCTTTCAAACCAGGTGATCAGGTGTGTTGATGATGGACAGTTTTAAACCAGGCCCCAAAATAAACATTTATTTTCTTGCAATGTACCTTTCGTGTACCAGTCAAGCGTTTGAGCTCACAACTGACAAGTGTGGCAGTCGAGACTGGATGGAACTTTCCTCTTCCTGTTATGACACTGCTGGGCACACAAACAAACGTCACGAGAGCTTTCAGAATATGCTAAGAGTTGTGGGTCCCTTTAATAGTAGGGTACCTACAGGGCAAATAGTTGTTTCCTATGAGGAAAGTATGCAGAAATAGGGTCCATCGACTTTTAAGTGCCTGCTCTTAAAATTCCTTGATGGCATTACGGGTCAAGGCACTCAAACTAATGCATACAACGATTCCACCGTTTTGGAATCTGCTAAAATTAGCATGTTCTTTCCGTCTATACCTTTCTTTAAATCTGAGCCTAAACATGAACTTCACTGTATGACTCTAGAAAGAGTGCAGAGAAGAGCAACAAGAGACTAAAACATATGAAGAATGGTTGCAGGAACTGGGTATGTCTAGCTGAATAGAAAGAAGGACTAGGGGAGACATGATAGCAGTGTTCCAATATCTCAGGGTTGCCACAAAGAAGAGGGAGTCAAACTATTCTCCAAGGCACCTGAGGGTAGAACAAGCAACAATGGGTGGAAACTAATCAAGGAGAGAAGCAACTTAGAACTTCCTGACAGTTAGAACAATTAATCAGTGGAACAGCTTGCCTGTGATCTCTTTTTGTGACCTTCTGACAAGCAAAGTCAATGAGGAAACAAGATCCACTTAACAAACGGTATTACTAATTTAACAACTGCAGCGATTCACTTAACAAACGTGGCGAGAAAAGTTTGTAAAATGGGATAAAACTCACTGAACAAATTTCTCACTGAACAATATAAATGTTGGGCTCAGTTGTGGTCATAAGTTGAGATCCACCTGTAAAGCATGAAAAACTAGCAAAAACTGCTTGATTTTATCTCATCAACGCCGCGTTGCCCAGAACAAATCCCCCTTACCAGAGGAAGTCCCCTTGTGGAATACTGTGAAGCCGTTACCATGGCAACTTCACTATGCTGTGCAGCAGAAGCCATTTTAAGGCACAACAGGCTGTATCTTAACCGAACTTGAACCAAAATGCACACTATCACTGTCAAAAGTACTGTGATTGAACACTATAGATATAATTCATTCCTTTTCATTTCAGCAGCCCACGTGTTCCAGAGTTATGCTAGAGCACACACAGACACACACCCTGAGGGGTGTTAGGGGTGTCTTACCCCCACAGTATATTTTTCCAGAGAGTAAGTCATGATAGATAGATAGATAGATGATAGATAGATAGATAGATAGATAGATAGATAGATAGATAGATAGACAGACAGACAGACAGACAGACGGACAGAGAGACAACTATGAGATAATAGGTCTGTCTTGATCATTTTAAGGTAACTGGGTAAGTTTTCCAGAAAAAAAAATCAAATTGCAGGATATATTTTATTTCTAGCTTCTGGGACTAGAAATCCTTCAAAATCCTTTATAACGCTATGAGAGCACAAAGGACCCCTCAGTTCAACCTGCTGCAAATATTCTGTATGATTGAGACCAATTTTAATTCCTGACTGTTTTCACCATGCCTTTGACAGCAGCTTCCTCTTTTCACTTTTGCAGCGAGGGTGTCTGGTGGAAAGCTTGTTCCCTGACTACAGGAACAGAAAATTATATTCCGGAAAATTGTGTTGCCAGAGTTTACCACGGGTAAGGAATTTCCTTATGTGTATCTATGCTTACACGGGCTAACGTACCCACGCTGTTGAAAATGCCCATTTCTGTACTCATATATGACTAGCTGATAACTTGGCATTGCCCGGGTATTTATTTATAGAGGGAAAATGCCCAGACCAAACATAATTTCTAATGTTAGATTTTCTCCCTTATGGGAGGGAGCCCCCTTGTGGAGTACTGTGAAGCTGTTACCATGGCAACTCCACTGCGCTGTACAGTAGAAGCCATTTTAAGGCACAACAGGCTGTATCATAACAGAACACATACCCAAGGGGTGTTAGGGGTGTCTTACCCTCACAATATTTGTTTCCAGAGAGTAAGTCATTTGTGTACCAAGTTTGGTTGAAATTGCTCGAGGTGTTCCATTGTTATGCTGGAACACACACACACACACACACACACAACCATGTGTGTGTGTGTGTGTGTGTGTGTGTGTTGTATTTGTGCTGATAAATAAATAAAGGGAGACTAGTATAGATCTATTTCAAGCTATTTAGCTCTCATCAGCTAGCCATACCCTTACTGGGATTTGAACCTGGGCTGTATTACATATTATACAGGAGTAAGCCTAATATGTAATACAGCCCAGGTTCAAATCCCAGTAAGGGTATGGCTAGCTGATGAGAGCTAAATAGCTTGAAATAGATCTATACTAGTCTCCCTTTATTTATTTATCAGCACAAATACAATACAAATATAAAAAGGCAACATTAAAAATAAAAATATGGTTTTCTGCCTGGATGGTTTTCTGTAATGAGCCGAAGGACAGGAAGAGGGAGTAGTGAACTTCCTCCCATATTTGGGCATACCAGGGGTTGTAACACACATACATACATACATACATACATACATACATACATACATACATACGTGTGTGAGTGTGTATGTGTGTATCTATATATATCTATATAGCTATATATCTATATATAGCTATATATCTATATCTATATCTACATCTATATCTATGAGATATGCCCATCAATTACATTTTCCACTCTCTAATAGCGATCAGCAACTGGCGGGAAAATCCAGATGTGTACAAATTAGAATATTTCATGAGACATCTTACTTAGACTTCCTGAGCCTGTTGTACACTTTGCTGAGCAAAATTATCTTCTCTTTTCCCCCCTGTATAAACCTGACCTATTTCTCTTTTGCTTTTCCTGCAGCTGGTTATTTGAAGGCATCAGCAGAGAAAAAGCTGAAGAACTTCTGCTCCTTCCAAGTAACAAAGCTGGCTCTTTCATGGTTAGAAAAAGTGAGACCACAAATGGTAAGCAAAAGCTGGTTAGGTAACCCTGGTCTATTTTCTCACAAACCAGTAAGCGTATGAGTGACTCTATGCTCTTGGGCTGCTATCCTGATTGCTGGCTAGACTGCCTAGGGTAGATAGGAATTGAGTTCAGCATCTAAAGCAGTGTTTCTTCACCTTGGCAACTTGAAGATCTGTGGACTCCAACTCCCAGAATTCCCCAGCCAGTCTTGCTGAGAGTTAAAGTACACACATCTTCAAGCTGCCAAGTCTGAAATGTTGCCCTAGAGCTGTGATGGCGAACCTATGGCACACGTGCCACAGGTGGCATGTGGAGCCATTTGTCAGGGCATGCAAGGCATTGCCCTGTCACCTGGCCAGCGTGCATGCACGCACTGGCCAGCTGACTTCGGCCTTCTTTTGAGGCCATTTTGCACCCTCCGGAGGCTTCAGCCTCCGGCGGGCACAAAATGGCCTCTAAAGAAGCCTCCGGAGTGCAACAAACCAGCCCGATAGGCAAACCGCAAGTTCAGGAACAGACTTCAGGTTTGCTCGTAGGACTGTTTTTCACCCTCCAGAGCCTTCAGGGAAGCATCCTGAAGGCCCCCGAAGGCTCCGGAGGTCGAAAATCGGCTCTATGGACAAACCGCAAGTCACCATTCCTGAACTTCCAGTTCCCCGTAGGTCCGCTTTTTGCCCTCCAGAGACTTTAGGAAAGCTCCTGAGGCCTCCAGAGGGCGTCCGGGGGGCGGGGAGGCTGTTTTCGCCCTCCCCAGGCTCATAGAAAGCCTCTGGAACCTGGGGAGGATGAAAAAGTCATGGCAAAAGCAGGGGGGACACACACATAGCATTATGGGTGTGGCACACCATTGCACGACCCAACTGTGCTCCTCCCGCTTTTGGCCAAGGAGCCAAAAAAGCTTCACCATCACTGCCCTAGAGTATAAACGCTACAGACAAATTTGTAGGACAAGGTTAGGGGCGGGATTCAGCCAGTTTGGACTGGTTCGAGTGAACCGGATGCTAATTTTACATCTAGTTCACTGAACCGGTAGTTGCAAGGACTGGCTGGCCCCACCCAGGGAAACAATATGCTAACCCTATATATCTCTTTTTCCAATGAGAGATATCTAGCTGACGGAAAGGGCAAACATGAGCATCACACTCAAGAATGAGAAAGTGTGTGAAACAGATGTTAAGAAGGATTGAGTCTAGTGAGGAGTTCTGGGAGTTGAAGTCCACACATCTTCAAGCTGCCAAGGTTGAGAAACAGTGATCTAGGGACTATACAAGGGATACAAAGGAATATTAGGATAGGGACGGTAGGCACTAGTGCGCTTATCCATGCCCCTTAAAGACCTCTTAGGAATGGGGTGAGATCGACAGTAGACAGTCTTAGGTTAAAGTTGTGGGGATTTGGGGAAGAAACCACAGGTAGGACATTCCAGGCATTGACAACTCTGTTTCTAAAGTCGTATTTTCTGCAATCAAGTTTGGAGCCGTTTACCATAAGTTTGTGTCTATTGTGAGCTCGTGTGTTGTTGTTGTTGCAGCTGAAGTATAAATGGGGACTCTTATTATAGCAACTTTGCTTTCCCTCCAGGTTTTTATTCGCTGTCAGTCCGGCACGCAAATGTGAAACATTACCGGATCTTCCGCTTGCCAAACAATTGGTATTATATCTCCCCTCGGCAAACCTTTCAGTGTCTCGAGGACCTCGTAAACCACTATTCTGGTAAGAGAAAGCTCCAACCCCCTTCTTTTCCAAGATCAGAAATACAACTTGTCAAGTTATCCTAGCTAGGATTTATATTTTCTGTCCATGCAATGTTCAGTCGTACCGAGGGTGTAGAAATGAATCACGTGTCCCCCTAGAGTCGGTCTAATGTGCTTGTAGCAAACAAACAAACAAGTCCAATAATGTTTTAGACAATATGGGGAAGTAGGATCCTTGGTGCTCTCTGAGCTTGGTTGTTTTCTTGCAGGTGTTTTATTACCCAACTAGGTAACATCATCAGTGCTAGGAAGGAATGGGGGTTTGCAGTCCCCTAACCAAGGAGAGAAGCAACCTAGGAGAAATTTCCTAACAGTGAGAGCAATCAGCTAATGGAACAGCCTGTCTTCAAACGTTCCGGGTACTCCGTCACTTTCAAAAAGAGACTGGACAATCATTTTTCTGAAATGATATAGGGCAGTGATGGCTAACCTTTTTTGGCTCGCATGCCAAAAGCGGGAGGAGCGCAGGGGGGTCGTGCGCAGGCATGCCACACCCATAATGCTATGAGCATGGACCCAGCGCGCAGACGTGCACTCACTCCCCCCCCACGCACTTTTGGCACCCTTTTTTCACCCTCCCCAGGCTCCAGGGGCTTTCTAGGAGCCTGGAGAGGGTGAAGAAAAGCCTCCCCCCCCCGGAGACCCTCTGGAGCACGAAAAACTGGCCCTACGGGCAAACCAGCAGTTCAGGAACAGTTTTCACTGTCTGGAGCCTTCAGGGGCCTTCAGGAGGCTTCCCTGAAGGCTCCAGAGGACGAAAAATGGCCCTACGAGCAAACCAGAAGTCACTTCCAATTTGTTCATAAGGTCATTTTTTGCACTCCGGAGCTTGAAGGCTCCGGAGGGTGAAAAACGGCCCTACAGATAAACCGGAAGTCACTTCCGAATTGCTCATAGGGTTGTTTTTTGCCCTCCGGAGGCTTCAGGGAAGGCTTCCAAAGGCTCCTGAATGCTCTGGAGGGCGAAAAACAGTCCTATGAGCAAACTGGAAGCCCTTTCCTGAAGTTCCGCTTTGCCCATAGGGCCGGTTTTTCGTGCTCCAGAGGCTTCAAAGAAGACTCTGGAGGGAAAAAAACAGCTTCAAAAGGAGGCCGAAGTTAGCTGGCCAGCGTGCATGTGCGCTCTGGAGAAGACAGGGCAACGTCTCACGTATCCAAACAAATGCCTCTGTGTGCCACCTGTGGCACGCTTGCTCCCATGTTTCCCCAAAAATACAACATGTGCTGATAATAAGACCATGCCACATTTTTCCCTCCCTGGACGACAACCCCCTCCAGCCAGGCAGAGCGGCACTCACCGACCTAGCAGTATCCTGAAGGCGTCAAGCCGCATGAACAGGGTGAGGGGGGCAAAGGCTCACGTTGCTTGGCGCCTTCGGGATACTGCGCAATACAGCCGTTGGCCCCTGAGGCTGTGCCTGGCTCTTCGGGCACCTGCTCGCAAGAGAGCAGCTACCTGGCAACCCCAAAACGATACCCCCCGATCATAAGACCCAATTAATATTTTGGGGGTCAAAAGAAAATAAGACCCTGTCTTATTTTTGGGGAAATACGGTATTCATTCGCCATCAAGGCCATACGTTCGCCATCATCTTCTATTCGAGCAGGGTTTGGACTAGAAGACCTCCGAAGTCCCTTCCAACTGTATTATTCTATGTTCTAATTAAAGTGAATATCTCATGCATTTTCAATGGTGTGAAACCACAACTTCCCTAACAACAACCAAGCCACTTCTCTCACAAACCAAGCTAGCTGAAGATTCACTTCGTTCCCAACAGGAAACCATGGTTTTACACCCAGCGATCGATAAATATCAGGACTCGGTGCTTATATTTCAAACTGCTTCAGTGGATTAGAAACACCAGTTGTCCGGTGATGTCATGTACAAATCTCTTTCTCCATCACTCACCTCAAAACATTTTGCTTTTTTTAAAAAAAAAAACCATTTAAAATAGAGGATGTGAAAGTGGAAGTCATATGATAAGCAGCAACTAATTTTAGCCTCAATCTGTTTTGCACAGCTAGATCTTTTTTTTTTCCATACTCACCCTCACAAACTCATTACCTAAACGGAGTTGATTCAAATGTGCACCTGAAACTGTCATTTGGAAATTGTTTGAAGCTTTGGGTTTTGTTTTGTTTTTTAATATCTCAATGGAAACCGTTTCCTCCTATTTGCAGATGTGCTTAAAATAAAATAGCATTAGGGAAAAGAAAGGGGGGGGAGCCATCCTTTCGCATTTGGAGGAGCTGCTAAAACTGTAGCAGTTAATCTTCAACGTTGCAGAGAATTTCACCGTGCACTTTAAAGAGTCCAGAGATTTTCCTGCAAACCGATTAGAAAAGAATGCCCAGTTCTAAAGCATATTGGAAAGCCTAGAATTATCGTTCTTTCTTTGTGTTAGTCTGTCTTTTACATCTGCTTTTATTTTAAGTTCACCTTCTGCTATTTCAGTGTTGGATTTGACTTATATAAAGAAAGAAATTATAAAGAAAGGTAAAGAGTTTAAAATCTACTCCTTCAATTGAAGTAGAGCTGGAAGGGACCTTGATTGGTCTTTTAGTCCAATCCCCTGCTCAAGCAGGAAACCCTATACCAGGGACGTCAAACTGGCCACAAGACATTGTCATCACGTGAAGTATTGCATTTTTTCCCCCTTCGTTAAACCGGAGATGGCCGTGGCCATCGGACCGTGAGTTTGACACTCCTGCTCTATACCAGTTCAGATAGGTGGCTGGCCAGTCTTTTCTTAAAAACCTCAGTAATGGAGCCCCACAATTTCCAAAGGTTCCACTGGTTAATTGTCCTCACTGTTAGGAAGTTTCTCTTTAATTGCAGGTTGCTTTTCTCCTTGATTAGTTTCCATCCATTGTTTCCTGTCCTGCCTTCTGGTGCTTTGCAAAATAAGTTGACCCCCTTCTTCTTTGTGGCACCCCCTCAAATACTGGAATGCTGCTACCATGTCACCCCTAATTCTTCTTTTCTTTACACTAGTTAGACCCAAAACCTGCAGCCGTTCTTCATATGGTTTAGTCTCCAGGCCTTGGATTTTAAGAACTTCTCCTTAAAATATTCAGATGTATAGAGTGGCGCTCCATCTACCCATTAAATAAGAGACGTAGCTTGTATTGTTTCGCTTCCAAATTTATCTATCAATATAGTGTGTGTTCTGTTAAGATACGGCCTGTTGTGCCTTAAAATGGCTTCTACGGTACTGCTGTAAAATGGCTTCTACTGCACAGTGCAGTGGAGATGCTATGGTAACGGCTTCACAGTACTCCACAAGGGGGCTCCCTCTGGTAAGGGGGAAAATCCAATAGAAATGACATTTGGTCCATGCATTTTCCACTTATAAATAAATATCCAGGCAACGCCGGGTTATTGGCTAGTTCAACATATACACAGACACACAGACATATATACATACATACATTTCTGGAATTTATAGTATTGCACAGTCACTTGGAACATCAATGTATCAGTGGATAGCCTAAAATGAGGTTGATTGTATGCGTTTTGCCTTTCTTTCAATCTGCAGAGGTGGCTGACGGCTTGTGCTGTATCCTCACAACTCCTTGCCTCACCCAACACACCCCCATCCAGGAAGTAAGAGCTCAAGAGCCGCCCGTAGTGATGCGCAACAAAACCTTCAAGTGGAATCATATGCAAAGGTACTCCTTGTTTAAGATAAGACTCTTGAGATATAGTTTATTCCAAAACTGGAAATAGAACAAAAGTCAGAGAAGGAACAGCCCTAAATTCTCAATTTTGCCATGGAAATAAATTATTCGGTACAGGTAGCCCTTGATTTTACAATCCCAGCTGGGCCCGAAATTCCTGTCGCTAAAAGCGGGACTGTGATTAAGTGACTTTTGCCCCCATTTAACGACCTTTCTTGCCACAGTTGTTAATCACTACGCTTCTTAAGGTAGTAACATGGTTGTAAAACGAATCTGGCTTTCCCGTTGACTTTGCTCATCAGAAGGTCACAAAAGGTCCCAGAACACTGCAGCCATCATAAATACGAGTCAGTTACCAAACATTTGAATTTTGGCCATGCTGCAATGGTCGTAAGTATGAAAAATGGTCATAAGTCACTTTCTTCAGTGACATAACTTTGAACGGTCACTAAACAAATGCTGGTAAGTTGAGGGCTGCCTGTAGAATAAATGCAAGCTTGCTTACTACATGGTCTTACACAACGCTTTGAAGCCAGACATAAGTTCAGGGATGGGCTATGGGAGGTTTGCAGGGGTTCGGGAGAACCTCTAGCTAAGATTCTATGCAGTTTGGAGAACCCCCAAATTCCACTCCTGGCTGGCCCTGCCCCGCCCACCCCACACCGCCCATCCCAGGAGTCCCCACGCGGCCCGTTTTGGATGCAAGTAAGTGCAGGGGGTGCACAGAGGCTCGGGGAGAGCAAAAAATGGGCCTACCGGAACTTCGGGAAGGCTGCAAACAGGCCCGGTTTCAGCCTCCAAAGGGCCTCCACAGCCTGGGGAGGCCGTTTTTGCCCTCCCGGAGGCTCAAAAAAAGCCTCCGGAGCCTGGGGAGGGATAAAACGCCCCCTCCGTGGTGCAGCAGGCTGACTGACTAGGCCATGCCCACCATGCCCCCCACCCACCCAGCAACCGGGCAGAGAACCCCTTGGTACAACTTTAGAAGCCCACCCTTCCCTGTACAAATCTTCTCTTCTATAACCATGAAAGTTTTAAAGCAAAAGAATGGCTCACTTCTTTATGAATTGTTTAACGGGAATCCTGCAGGTCATCTGCGAAGAAACCTTTTGAGTCAAACCTCAGTATCTCTTGCATGTAGGCCAGTGGTCACTCTGGGATAGAAGAATGGATTCTAGACATGCTCAGAGGTTAAAGCTTTTAAAGCCTTCCTCCATACAGACTCAGCAGCCCCATCCTGCAGACTTTGCCTTAATCCCCAGGAGCCTGGGGCATTCCTTCAGACTACAACTCCCATCCACCCCTTCCACGGTCCTGGAGCCAAGCCTCCTACGAATTCAGCCGTCAGCAAGTCTCAAGAAAGACCCCCGCAAAAGGTCGGAAGGAGGCCAACCCGGGAATTTCAAACGCAAATGTGAATGCCCCCCCCCTTTAAAATATTAAAAAGTTAAATATTTAAATTAAAAAAAAAAAAAAAAAAAAAAAAAAAAAAAAAAAGAAAGTTTTAAAGCCCCTTTTCTTTTCTCCCAAGGTCCAGGGAGTGTGACGGTGACATTGCAGACATGCTCAGATTGGAAGACTCTGGCCTCAGCTACGGTCTCCGAAACAGCATCGCCTCTTACCTTGCCCTAACTATGGACGACAATCCTTCTTTTGTGAGAAAGAAAGCCAAAAAGACCCAGTCTATGATCTATCGGAGCAACCACCAATCCCAACCTGGTTTCCTATATCATGAGGACTGAACCTGAGAAAAGCCAACTTGGGAGTTACCAAGACGGATGCGAATTAGCACTTTGAGTAGATGTTGCCTGCACTCTCGGAAATCTCATCGACATCATTCCTAGATAACTGAGATCTCATCTCCAACCTCACGGATGCCCTAAATATACCCATATTTATATTTATTTATGCATGATGGGGTGGGGGTTTTCCCTTGTAAAATATGGACTTTATTCATGTATGATCCTTGGACAAAGCTGAAAAGTATGCACATGTGTGTAACTTTATGTATATACATCATCTCTCGTGATATTAAAATATTTTAAACAATTCAATACCTGTTTTACACTCACCTGGAATCTTATTTTACCTTTACCTTTACCTTTTATTTCGATTTTTATACTGCCCCCTCTCACCAAAGGGACTCGGGGCATTTTTTTCACATGCATCTCGGTTGTTATTCAGTTGCTAAGTCATGTCCGATCCTCTACGACTCCATGGGCCATAGCATTCCAGGCCCTCCTGTCCTCCACTGTCTCCCACAGTTTGCCCAAATTCGTGTTCATTGCATTGTTGACACTATCTAAGCATCTCATCCTCTGATGTCCCCTTCTCCTTTTGCCTTCAGCCTTTCGCAACATCAGGGTCTTTTCTAATGAATCTTTTTTTTTCTCATTAGGTGGCCAAAGTTTGTGAGCTTCAGTACCTGTCCTTATGTTGAAATGTATCTTTATGCAACCATTACAGTACTATTCAGCCAGTAGATGGCAGTGTTTGCAAGTTTGGATCTATGGTATACAACTCTATGCTCTTTTGTTCTGAGTTTCCTGTTACAGTCAAATAGTTGAGCAGTAAAGCACATGGTGACTGTGTTCTTTGCTTTCTCTGTGATGCTGTATATAAACAGAATTTCTAACACTTTACTCATCTGAAAATAAATAGGACTTACCATCAGTAGTGCCCTCTTGAACAGGATTGGATTCGAAGTTTTCTTAAGGAGGTGAATGCTGATAATATCTGCTCCCCTGTCAGGGGCTCCAATTGTTATCTGTCCTGCGTCTCCCCCAAACCTTGCAATGTTCCTCCTTATCCATTGTAGAGCCATGTCTTCATCCAAAAGGCCCCAATTTCCACTTGCAACACTGGAACCTACACAAATAAATAAACAAAGGGTGGGTTGTACATTGGCACAAGAGATCAAAACAACTTACAGCATTTCAAATATCTGGAAAGAAAGAATGTCCCATAGAAGATCAAGACTTTCCAGGAGGAAAGGACAATTCCTCAGGAGGACAGTTGAAAGAAGACTGTCTTAGCTCCTGCCCTGTCCTTAGATATTTCTAAGCCTGCATGTTTTGGACAACTATGATCACAACATATGATCACAGTTGTCCAAAACATGCAGGTTTAGAAAGAATAATATTTCAAAGTTATGCAAAGGTTAATTGTGACTGAACGTTAGGAAAAGGCAATAAGGAACAGTGTGCCAAATATGGATTTGAATAGCCAACCTAATCTTGAGCAGCAACAGATTTTTTTGCCATTGGTGACTAACTGGAACGACCTTTACTACAGTCATTAGAACAGAAGTAGCACAATCATTATCACGCAGTAAAAAGCATTGTTCACTTTCGGAGAAGCTGCTCACAGTCAGTGTGGACCAAGGATTCCAACAGAAGAAAGTGCTCAGGATTGAACTGTGTTTCAATCTTGGTGGCTTTTCTTGCAGATGTTTCATTACCAAACTAGGTGACATCATCAGTGCTAGTAAGTAGTGGGGTTTACTCTCATTATCCATTACCTATTAGCACTGATCGTGCTACTTAGTTTGGTAAATCAAATTTACCAAACTAGGTAGCAAGAAAACCATGAAGCTCACAGAGCACCAAGGACCTTATTGAAGATGGACAATTTATGGAGGCTCTATGGCAGTGATGGTGAACTGTCATAGGGTTATAGGCTAAGGAAGGAATTTGTGGAGGGGGGGAGGGGGGAATCCCAGAAGAAGGGAATTATAATCTACTTCCATAATACTGTCAAGAAGTCTACACGGCCATATTTGTAGCCCACCAGGAATCAAATGTGACTCAGTGGTGTATTTTCTATTACTTAAGGATTAACGAACCACTTTTAAATGAAAAGACTCGACCCATTCTAAAGATAAAGAAAAACCTAGTTATCTTCCACCACTGTTGGGGACATCCCCCTATACTCCTTCACATTAATTTCCATATATGTCTGTCTATGAACGGTTTGCCTTCAGAAGCTGTAGGTGCTACAACACTGGAGATTTTTAGTAGAAGAGATTGGGCAATCGTTTGTCTGAAATGGTAATAGGGTCTCCTGCCTCAGCAGGGGGTTGGACTAGAACAGTGCTCACCAACTGGTGTTCCGTGGACCACTGGTGGTCTGCAAGAAAATTTTGGTGGTCCTCAGAAAAATTATTTGCATTTTTTATATTGCACTAAATCAGGGGTCCTCAAACTACGGCCCCTGGGCCGGATACGTGCAATGAACGTTTGTCTTGTTGCAGAGAGTCTCCCCCTTCGGGGTCTTTTTGTGTGGGGCAGTGGGAGGGGCAGAAATTCCGACTTGAGGTCTGCTTCAGCCTCCAGGTGTGGGGCTTTGGGCGAAGGCTGGAGGGAAGCGCCTCTGGTGGCAAAGAACCAGAGGGCCTTGTTCCAGTGGGACTGCATCATGGACTGGAACTGGCTGACCATCTCAGCCTGCTGAGCCTCCTAGGCACCAGTACCTGGCCTTGCACTCCTGTAGGTCTTCCCTCTGCTTGGAAAGCCTAGAATGCTCGTAGTCCTCAGTGAGGTGCTTCTGCTGAGCCTCCTTCTCAGTCAGATCCAATTTGAACTGAGCCAGCTGTTTTGCCAACTCTTTCTCATGATGGCTGCTTAGCTCCAACAACTGCTTCCTGTTGGGGCCCTAATAAGCCCTGGCAGGCAGGCGAGGAATGGCTGGGAGGGGAGGGGTCAGTAGAGGCCAGCGAGGCGCACCTCAAAGTGAGTGACATCAAGTTGGCCATGCCCAATCAGTCACACCTAGCCACGCCCATCCAGCTGGTCATTAGGCAGATCAAATTAGTGGTCCGTGGGATTTAAAATTATGAATTCAGTGGTCTCTGAGGTCCGAAAGGTTGGTAACCCCTGGACTAGAAGACCTCCAAGGTCCCTTCCAACTCCATTCATCTGCTATTATTCTGTTTCTCTTCACGTTATTCTTAAACTCATTAAACCTATTGGCACGTGTCCTTTAACATAAGAGTATGGCTGAGAAAGAAGAATTAATAAGAAATTCCTGTGAAAGCCACCAAAAGGAAGAATAAATAATAATAATAATAATAATAATAATAATAATAATAATAATAATAATAATAATAATAATAATAATAATAATAATAATAATAATAATAAGACATCATCGTCCGAGTAAGTGGATGTATCCTAGCCTATCAAATTGACAGAGATTAAGATCTAGGTTTACTGCTGAAAATGAAGTTTTGAAACAGCTCTCAGCAGAATTTAGGGCATTCTATAAAATCAGAACTCAGCAGGGAAGAAAAAGAATTGAGAAAAAAGAAGAACGGAAGCACAGTACGTTGCTGCAACGTTTTATTTCCACTGAGCCTAGTGGAAAGATTTGTCAAAATGCAGGCGTGGTTTAGCACCTTTTTTCTTTGGAAAAAAAAAGGTACTGCTTTTCTGATAAGCAGGTCAGAGTGGAGAACCAATAAGATGGGAGTATTTGCCAGGAGCTCAGCAATTGGCTCGACACCATGAAGAGATAACAGATTAACAGATTGACGGAGTTGGAAGGGACCTTGTAGGTGATCTAGTCCAACTCCCCTGCCCAAGGAGGAGACCTTACACCATTTCTGACAAATGGCAGTCCAATCTTTTCTTGAAAGTCTCAAGCGATGAAGCTCCCACAACTTCTGAAGGCAACTTCTGTTCCATGGGTTGATTGTTCTCCCTGTCAGAAAATTTCTCCTTATTTCCAGGTTGAATCTCTCCTTGTTCAGTTTTCATCCATTCTTCCTTGTCTAGCCTTGAGTGCTTTGGAAAATAGCTTGACCCCTTCCTCTCTATAACAGCCTCTCAAATATTGGAAGACTGCTATCATGTCTCCCCTGGTCCTTCTCTTCACTAGACCAGCTATGCCCATTTCCTGCAACCGTTCATCATGTATTTTAGCCTCCAATCCCCTAATCCTCTTGGTTGCTCTTCTCTGAACTTTTTCTAGAGTCTCAACATCTTTTTTATAGTGTAGTGACCAAAACTGGATGCAGTATTCTAGGTGTGGTCTTACTAAGGCTTTATAGAGTGGTATTAGTACCTCACTTGATCTTGATTGTATCCTTCTGTTAATGCAATTTAGGATGGTTCCGATAAAAAAAAATCACAATTTTTTTTTAGCGGCCGATTTTCCCTTCTACGCCATTTTTTTTTAATCGCCAAATTTACAAAATTAGGTTCAGGTCACAACCAAATGGGGTTGCCACCAAAGTTGTGGAACAAAATATGGTTGTGACCAGAGATTCTCCCCAAATCATTGATCTGATATTTGCTTCTTGTTTTTTTAAAAAAGTCCATATAAAGTTTCCAATCGATCAAAAAGTTATTTGTCCGTTTTTATCTGAGCAAGATGGTCAGTTTTCTCATTTCTGCAAACTCAATTAACTTTTTAATCCAATCTTCCACTGGGGCTTTGTCATTGCTTTTCCAATTTTGTGCAAACAATAATCTCATTGCAGTTTCCAATACAGTATTAAATTCCACATTTCTTTCCTAATTCCATTTCCATAAGACCCAGCAGGAATAATTCTGGTTTTATCATTAAAAGCCCTATTTTCAAACTGAGATATAACTCACCAGTGCTTAAAAAGCCAAAAACTCCTACACGGTAATTTGCAGTTACAACAATGAGATTTCCAACTCCGGCTAAGTAGGATCCATCAAGGGCTGCCTTTTTGTCTTGATCATCAGCATTTAGGCTGTTGTGGAAGAAAACCAGCACTGGTAGATTTCCTCCCTGCCACAATAAATGATAGGTTGGTTGTTATTGTTCTTAATTGAAATATATTATAGCTGCTGCCCTCTCCCACATACTCTAAGTTGCCACAATTACAAATGAATAAAAAGTAGTTTAAAACATACAGTCCCGTAGACAGCTCGGAGTTAAACAATTAAACAATAACATCAATTAACAATTAAAACAGTTAAAGAAGCTGTGGATTGAGAACTAAGGTCAGCCATAAATAATATTCATTAATGTTGCCCTTATCTTAGCATTGCTAACTTGTCATCCTCATTGCAGCCAAAGTTGACCAGGGCCAAAAATATCTATTGCGGGGAGTTGTAATTTTAACTGAAAATAGCAGAGGTTCCTAGTTTTCTAAGGTGATCTAGTGTACTTAATAATTCATGAGTAATCAATGATAATTTGGAAAAGTGAAACTTCTGGGACATTCTGGATCCTCCATACTCACGAGATCTTTCACTCCAAATCACTGACACCTCCTTATTGTATCATTTCAGTAAAAAGAATACTGAAATCTTGCAAGAAGTCTTATGCCAGAACATGGAATTCTCCTTCCCTCCTTCCTTCCTTCCTCCTTCCCTCCTTTCTCTTGCTCTTCCCTCCCTCTTTTTCTTTTTCTTTCTTTCTTGTTCTATCCTTTTCTCTTTCCACTTAGATCATCACATTCAACATTGCATGATGAACCCCAGCGTCTGAGAAAAGTGCTGATCTATACGTTTCACAGAATTCTGAAGGGGCGACTAGATAAAGATGCAAAATTTTGTTCTGAGATGAATCTGCTAGGGGACACACTAATTCATGGCCAAGGACTTGCATTTGTGTGAAATTTAAATGTATCCTCGTTGTTTCCACAGATGAAGCATTTCCATTTGACGTCACATCATTATGCCCCAGTAAAGTTGGTTGATTCTGAAGGCATTACCAGAGCTCAACAGTTCTCCCCCTCTATCGTTTCAAAACCATAGTTCTCTCCAAAAACCTCTTCATCTAATTAAATTGGAGAAAAAGCACAACAGACAGTGAACACCTCTCTCTTTCGTTTCTCCACAACCACTTCAGGGTTCAGAACTGAAACCCTTAAACGCCTGATTATGAACAACAGGAAAAGCAGAAAAACTGAGCAGGGCCTCGAGACCTTTTTGAAGGCATGAAGGGGTGGTAGAGAGAACAGAGGCAGGAATGTAGCACCTGTCTGTGGCTTCTTACACCAAACCTATCTTTTCCTGAGATCATGGGATACCTGACATGGGGCAATCATATAATGCTGGGGAAAGATGCAGCTGCTTTAAAGAGTCACAGACAGGTACAGTACCCTTGTACGTTCTGAACCTCCTTTTGGTTTTTAAATCGAAAGGACTACATCCAGTGGTGGAACTTCCCCACTGCATTAAAAATCAAAAGCGTTTCCAATAAGTCAGGGTCATCTTTGTCAGAGTTTCTTGCAGAAATCAAATCCAGAAAGCGCACCCAGGTAACTGATTCAGCAGGATTCATTAACTTCTCTTTATATATAATATAACACATGAGACACAAATACCAAGAATGGTTCTTCCAACGTGGTTTTCAGTTTAGTTCAGAGTTGCAGCCCAGTTCTTAGCTTTTTGCACAGATTCACAGCTACAGAGCTAAGCCACGCCCAGGCTCCAAAGGGTTTCAGTTCCCATTGGCTGACCTTGTTGCTATGCCCTAATCCAGTTCATGAATATACTCTGACAATCTCTCATTGCATCTAGGTACAGGAATATCCTAATATCAGTTTCCATTCAGCCGAAGTGCAGTTCAAAGTCTTTGAAGTTTGAAGAACATGAAATCATTGAGTCTGAAGCGACTTCGTCACCCTCCCACTTTCTTCCTGCTCCCAAATTCTCAGAACTGCTTTGGAAACAAACTATTCTGTTTTCTTGCAATGATGCATAAGTCATGTGTATTTGCCTCCTTTCATTGTTTGTAGGAGAAGAGCAGGCACAGCTGGGGAAGGGAGCGTTAAGTGCATTATCAGTCTAGAGTCATTACATTGCCGCAAACATCCAAGTCCAACTCCTCCTGAATTCTGTTGACCCTTATCTGGCACCAATTTAGTCTTGAACTTTAGTTGGACTAGGTTCTTGTGTACAGTGTTGAGCAATAAATCTTGGAACTGCAAATTAACTCTGGTCCTGATTTTGCAGTGAAATTTTTTAACCTCCTGGCGCAATTTACACCTCTTTGTTTTTTTATATTTTTCTGGTGGTCTTCCAACCTAATATTATTTATGTTAAGTTATTGCTTATGATGTCATTTATGTGCAAAGGGAACTTTGATGATACCATTGTGGTGGCCATCTTGACATTTTGACCACGCTGTGTGGACACCCCTGTCTCCAAGATATTAACCAGTCGAAAAGAGCTTCATAACAAGACACATGGACTTCTACACAACTAAAATCCTTAATGTTCAGGACTCCTAATTGCATCAACTGCTCACCTCCAAATTCCCTAAAAATGACCGTGACATTCCATGAGTATCTAAGCATAGATCCAAAAAGATGCCATTGTCAATGGGTTTAGCAACCTCATCTCATGCTTCTTTCCTCAAAGTAGATTCCTGGGATGAGGGAATGGTCCGAGAAGACTAAGGTAGTTCGTTAATTCAGTACTTACATTGTTCTGCGGGACAAAGATGTTCAAAAACAAGCAATCTTCACTGACTGAAGATAAGTTGTCATCCCCTGGCTGCCAGCAGCTAGCTCTAAAGATACAATAAAGTACTTTATGATTTGTTTGAGGTTCTAGTGATCATGAAGAAACAAGGGAATAAGGTTGTGGGTGGCATGCAAGGTGAGTTTTACATTTAGAACTACTTTACGGGTGTGTCATGTAGAACAACTTTAAGAAGTGTAGACTTCAACTCCCAGAATTCTCCCGATGTGAAGATGGGTGGAATTCTGGGGGTTGAAGTCCACACATCTTAAAGTTGCCAAGGTTGAGAAAAAAACAGAAGTGGAGCAACCTCCACCAATCTGAGTACCTTCCAAATGCGTGACTTTAATTCCCAGAATTCCCTAGTCGGTATAGTCAATGCTGAGAATTCTGGGAACAGACATTCTTTCCTTTGGAGAACATGCCAAGCAGAGATTCATTGAATTCCTATTTTTTTAACCATGTGCTCTTTCTCTTGCTCTTCCCCAGCAGCACTTCAGCTTCAACCCCAATAATAAACGAGCAAACAATAGATGCAAATTCAAGGTAAACAGCTCCAAACCCGATTGCAGAAAATACGACTTCAGCAACCGAGTGGTCAGTGCCTGGAATGCTCTACCTGTTGTTACATCCCCAAACCCCCATAATTTTAACCTAAGACTGCCTCTTACGTTGACCTCACCCCATTCCTAAGAGGTCTATAAGGGGCATGCATAAGCGCAACAGCGTGCCTACCCTCCCTGTCCCACTGTCTCCATTTATTCGTACCTATTTACTGCGTTCACATTTATGTTTATGCTGACCTGTTATCTTTTACGTGTTTGACAGACTACATAAAATAAATAAATAAAAGAAATCATGCATCCACAGACTGAAGCATTATTATTAACAAAGCATTATATGATTAAACAGTGAAAGCATTATTAATTTAGAAAAGACATAACAAAGAATTAAGTGGGGCAGATTACAGCAATATTACAAGTAGGTTCTTTCAGTATCTTTTTAAAATTTGATGTCTTGCACGAACTACTCCAGAATTAACAGTTTCAAGTAGGGTTTGTTTGTTTTTTTTGTCAAGAAGGAATGTTTCTCATTTATAAGGCCGAATTCTTAAAAATCCTGCACAATTACCAAAAAAAGAAAAGAAAAGAAAGAAAGACACCTGTCAGTTCACATCTCGCTTATAAAGACCCTAACAATAGAGCCTTTTTTTTCTGAAGGAAAGGAATGGAATAAAGAATGACAATGTGGCTCAAGACAACATACACCACTGTTATGGTGTTAACTGCACGGCCCTGTGCACCTGGATGAGCAAGATGTGGCCTCTTTTGTGGTAAACTGTAAGCACAAACTGGTTGAGTTAATGCAACCCACACAACTCAGGTGCCTAAGAAATTAGGTCATCCAAAGCAAGAGTAACCATCCAATCATACAAGGCAAAGCCTAATGGGGAAAAAATATTTTAAAAAAGATTACTGCCATTTTTGTGAATATTTTAACGTCAAGCTTGAGAATTTGGTACAATTGCTTTCCTTCTAGGGAAACTCCAACACAGGCTGAACCATTTCCTTGCCATGTCTCTTAGGCAAAATAGTGCAGTTGTTAGGTAAATCGTGTGGCCATTAAAAAAAATCCCCAGTAGAGGGATTCAAAAATGTTAGCAACCCGTTCTCTGCCCGGTTGCTGGGCGGGCGTAGCCATGGTGGACATGGCCTACTCAGCCTCCTGCACCAGGGTGGGGGCCTTTTTGCCTTCCCCAGGCTCTGGAGGCTTTCTGCAAGCCTCCAGGAGGTCAAAAACGGCCTCCACCAGGCTCCAGAGGCTCTCCGGAAGCCGGAAATGGGCCTCTTTTCGGACTTCTGATAGACCTCTCTTTCGCCCTCCAGAATCTTCCCCGAACCTCTGGGAGGGTGAAAACAGCCTCCCCTGGGCTCCAGAAGCTGGAAATGGGTTCGTTTCCAGACTTCTTGTACTTCCGGTAGGCACGTTTTTCACCCTCCGGAGTCTCCAGAGGCTTCCCTGAGCCTCCAGGAGGGCAAAATCGATCTACCCCAGACTCCGGAGGCCTTCTGGAGGCCAGAAACAGGCCTGTTTTGGACTTCCAGAACTTCTGGTAGGCCCATTTTTCACCTTCCCAGACCCTCCACGTGGGCCCTGTAATTACCTGGCATGATGAGTGGGCCGTGTGGAGACTCCTGGGAGGGAAGGGAGGAGTGGGCAGATCCAGACAGTGTTTGCAACAACCGGTTCAGCAAACTAGATGCAAAATTAGCATCCGGTTCAACCGAACCGATCCGAACCGTCTGAATCCAACCCCTGGGCTTCCCGCATTGGCTTTGCTTGTTAGAAGCCAGGTTGGAAAGTCAAAAATGACCTACCACATGACCCTGGGATTCTGCAAATAGATACTTTCTGGTTGGCAAGCACCCAAATTTTGATCATGTAACTTAACAATCATTTCACTTAATAACTGTGGCAGGAAAGGTCGTAAAACGGGCTAAAATTCACTTTGTCTCACTTAGCAACAGAAAGTCTGGGTTCAATTGTGGCCATAAATACTTTATGATATCTAAGAAAGTGAATGTTGGCTATTCAGGTGCTCTTGGTCTCCTCACCGGGTTGTGGTGGCGTTCCAGAAGTCTGTCCAGGTGAAAGGCTGTGGAGGATGGAACCGATTCTCTCCCACTGGAGGCGCTGCATATGGAACCCCAAGGAAGCTTCCAATGCTCTTCCATTCAGAATCCACTTGAATTACTTGAGAGACGCCCAACATGGTCCCTTGTGATGGGATCACGACTGAAGGCTCGTCGTTTCCTTCACCAGTGGCTAGGATCACATCTGTACAGAGATGGGGGGGGGGAAACCTCTTTGAGAAGACACTCTAAGTCTAATGATGCAGGTTTCAATCTGGGGTCTATTTGTTGGACTAAAATTCACCATGGCCAAACCTGCTTATAATCCAAGAGATGCAATGACTATTACAGAGACTCTTCTGGAGGCTAAAACATACAAAAATGTATTCATCACCGGCCATTGCTAAGGTGAAGTCAAGGTTATCCCAATGTAAAAAAAGATGTGGAGACTCTAGAAAGAGTGCAGAGAAGAGCAACAAAGATGATTAGGGGACTTGAGGCTAAAACATATGAAGAATGGTTGCAGGGATTAGGAATGTCTAGTTTAATAGAAAGAAGGACTAGGGGAGACATGATAGCATTGTTCCAATATCTCAGGGGTTGCCACAAAGAAGAGGGAGTCAAACTAGTCTCCAAGGCACCTGAGGGTAGAACAAAAAGCAATGGGTGGAAACTAATCAAGGAGAGAAGCAACTTAGAACTGAGGAGAAACTTCCTGACAGTTAGAACAATTAATCAGTGGAACAGCTTGCCTCCAGAAGTTGTGAATGCTCCAACACTGGAAGGTTTTAAGAAGATGTTGGATAACCATTTGCCTGAAGCTGCGTAGGGTTTTCTGCCTGAGCAGGGGGTTGAACTAGAAGATCTTCAAGGTCCCTTCCAACTCTGTTATTCTATTCTATTCTGCTCTGCTCCATTCTATTCTATTCTATTCCATTCCAGTCCACTCCATTCTATTCTATTCTCAAAAGTTGTTGTTTTAACCATTTACTGTAGTTGTGTCTGACTCTTGACGACTTTATAGGCAAATGCTCTCCATCCTACCCACAGCTTCTTTCAGTTTTTGGATGTTCATCTTTGTATCAGCTTTCATGGGATCAAGACCGTATGTTCTTTGCTTGCCCCTTCTTCTTGATCCACTAACAATTCCTCCCGTGAGGAATTGAAAAAGCACCTTTGGGACAACCATGACCTGGATGACTGAGAGTCTCCATAGACTGTCACATGGCACTGCTACGTCTATCCCCACTGCTGTCTTCTGGTCCTTGTCTACTACCTTGATGTCTGATTGCTTGGCCAACACCTGCCTACCTGTCTGTCTGGACCTGGAGTCCCATAGGGTCTTAGCCATCTTATGTTCTGCTACCTTATATGGAATCTCCCATCTGGACTTGGTTGGGTCCAGCCCATACATTGAGCAGTTCATGTGGTTTTCATCTATCCCTTTGATTGGGGGCAGCTTTATGTATTCACTTTTAGTCTTCTATTCTTAACCAAACTTGGCATTGTTCAACAGCTGTAAGATCTACTGCCATGCTGGTTTATTTCCACTGTGTCTCCTGGTTTTGTGTTTCAGGGAAAGCAAAGATTAGCAAATCAAGCCTCCTTAATCTTTTGCCACCTACGCACCTTGCTTTCGATAGATGTAAGTAGCCGGCTCCTTGAGCAAAATACGACAGCGGTGGCCTTGTAGACTCAGGGTACAACTCTGTGTTTCTGGATAGAATACACATCGCACTGCTGATGACAACATTTCAAGTGTGATCACTCGGCACATGTTGTCCTTTGAACAGACTGTAAAGAAAGAAATGGCCAACTGTGAATTGCACAAGCAGATAAAACAAAGGGCAGGTGAAAAGTGATGTTTTGGAGATTGAAATGGAGAACATAATCCATAATGAATCCAACCAGATTGGGAAATTCTCAGGCGGCTGCAGTGATAATTGTCAACTCATAAAGTTGCCATGGGAGGGGGTAGCGCGTTCCACTCATAGTTTCAGCTAGAGTCAGATCTCAGATTACTGCAGCAGGTTTGGGAGGGGTGTACCTCATTGGGGAATGTGATTTGTGATACAGACTGTGGGGAGGGAAGGAACAGTGGTAAAATTCAGCTATAATTCAAATAAGGCTCAGATCTGACTGCATAAGGTCTTGCCAAATGGTGCTCCTAATAAATGACTAGTTTTCTTTTGAAACTTGGCTGGAGACTCATGAAACAATCAGGGCATCTTTCGGAAACCTGACAATGATATTTAGAAGGCCATCTCAGGAGGTGTTTTAAGGTTCATCAAAAGAAACAAATGCAATCAATCTACTGTTCAATAGAGTAATGAAAGCCTCAATTTCTTTGCTGTCGCTTACAGCTGTGTTACCCTGGACACCCTGTATCCCAGGACTTCCATAAATATCACATGAAAAGAAGAGACAGTTATTACAAAAGATACAGCTTTGTATATGATAATGTAGGATACTTTTTTCCCCAACTCCAGATATAAAGAGACCGGGAATTCTGAAAGCTGCAATCTGGACATGTATAGATAGAGGAAAAATCACTGCAGGATATGCTTATTAGTACTAATTATTATCACTGCTTAATGGTGAAGTTAGGGATGCGGTGGCTCAGTGGCTAAGACGCTGAGCTTGTTGATCAGAAAGGTTGGCAGTTCGGCAATCTTGAATCTGTAGCGCTGCGTAATGGAGTGAGCTCCCGTTACTTGTCCCAGCTTCTGCCAACCTAGCAGTTTGAAAGCTGAAAAAATGCAAGTAGAGAAATAGGAACCACCTTTGGTGGGAAGGTAACAGTGTTCCGTGTGCCTTCAGCATTTAGTCATGCCAACCACATGACCATGGAGGCGTCTTTGGACAGCGCTGGCTCTTCGGCTTTGAAACGGAGATGAGCATCACCCCTTAGAGTTGGGATCGAGTAGCACATACCATAAAAAGATTTCAGCAATTCCCTTTAAGTCTGTGCTGATTCAACTCCTATTTCCACATTATTTCCACATTTGTTTTAAAAAATGGCACACTAATTCCAGTTAGTCAATTAACAATGTAATTAATACAACTTGAATTTAAGAAGTCTGAAGAGACCAAAGTAGAAACCAAGAGTTCTAGTTCTACCTTAGACACCTGAGTGGCCCTGGGCCAGTCATTTTCTTTCAACCCAGCAAAGAAGGCAATGGCAAACCACTTCTGAAATCAGAGGGAGGGAGGGAGGAGTGATCAGTGGATGGATGGGGAGGATGGAAGGAGAGGTGTGGATGGATGGATGGATGGATGGAAGGAAGGAAGGAAGGAAGGAAGGAAGGAAGGAAGGAAGGAAGGAAGGAAGGAAGAAGTAGGGGATGGATCGATGGATGGATCGATGGATGGGGAAGATGGAAGGAGGGATGTGGAAGGAAGGAAGGAGTAGGGGATGTATGGATGGATGGGTGGATAGATGGATGAATGGATGGATAGGGAAGATGGAAGAAGGGGTGTGGAAGGAATGAAGGAGTAGGGGATGGATGGATGGATGGATGGATGGATGGATGAGGAGGAGGATGGAGGAGTGGTGTGGGAGGAAGGAAGGAAAGGAAGGAAGGAGTGAGTAGGGGATGGATGAATGGGGAGGATGGAAAGAGTGGTGTGGGGGAAGGAAGGATGTTAGGAAGGAAGGAGTAGGGGATGGATTGATGGATTGATGGATGGATGGATGGGGAGGATGGAAGGAGGGGTGTGGAAGGAAGGAAGGAAGGAAGGAAGGAAGGAAGGAAGGAAGGAAGGAAGGAAGGAAGGAGTAGGAGTTGGATGGATGGGTGGATAGATGGATGGAGAGGATGGAAGGAGTGGTATGGGAGGAAGGAAGGAAAGGAAGGAAGGAGTGAGTAGGAGTGGATGGATGGGGAGGATGGAAAGAGGGGTGTGGGGGAAGGAAGGGATGATGTTAGGAAGGAAGGAAGGAGTAGGGGATGGATTGATGGATGGATGGATGGGGAGGATGGAAGGGTGTGTGTGGAGGGAAAGAAGGAAGGAAGAAAGGAAGGAGTAGGGGATGGATTGATGGATGGATTTTATTTATTTTTATTTTTATTAGATTTCTAGACCGCCCCCTCTCCCCGAAGGGACTCGGGGCGGTGTACAGGTATAAATTTAAAAAACCATACAATGGGTGGGGAGGATGGAAGGCGGGGTGCAGGAGGAAGGAAGGAAGGAATTATTTTGGAAAATAAGCCATCTTACCTGAGAGACAAAAATTTTGGATGGCAGCAAAGTCACTGGAAGGATCTCTGCTGACGTGGATGACATCAAATTTAGAAATGGAAGGATCTAGAATAGTGGAGGTCCTGTCCAAACTCTGCCATTTGTCCAAGGTCACTAAAAAAAAACACAATGCAGAAGTTCAACAGGAGGCGTCTTGAGAAACCGTAATTTATATTTGTTGGAATACAAAATGAAATAATGGATCAAAGGAGCCAAATAATCAGCGGAATATGTGAGTCGCAACTAAGTAAAATCATAGGATTTTGTTGTCAAGAAATATGTCTGAACGTTCTACTGAAGGTTATAATTATTGTTATAATTAATTACCATCTCTCTGATGGTCTGTAACCCCCCTTGGTTCTCATCCTTTTATTCAAACATTTTCATTTATTGACCCCATAATCCCTTGCTGTATGGCAGGGGTGTCCAAACTTGGGAACTTTAAGACTTGTGGACTTCAACTCCCAGAATTCCCCAGCCAGCCATGCTGGCTGGGGAATTCTGGGAGTTGAAGTCCACAAGTCTTAAAGTTCCCAAGTTTGGACACCCCTGCTGTATGGCGTCTGGGCAACTGAAAGGAGCTAGCAATTTGTTTTAATGGCCAGATGCCTTTCCTGTCACCAATGCAGAGTTATGTCCAGCAGATATATTTTTCAATATGCCAAGAGAGAGAAAAAACTGCCTCTACCTAGGATCAAACTCACCATCCTTTTATTCAAAGTCTGGGGGAAATTCCTCCCACACAGAGGTCTTTCAATACAGACAATCTTCAACTTACAAACCATTCCTTGAGTGGCCATTTGAAGTTAATAGTGGCACTGAAGAAAGGGGTCTTTTTTTAACACTAATGACTGTTGTAGCATTCCCCATGGTCATCCAAATTTAGACACTTGACAACTGACTCATATTTACAATGGTTTGCAGTGTCCCGCAAGCATGTGAATCGCTTTTTGTGACCTTCTCAGAAGCAAAACTACGTAGGAAGCCAGATTCATTTAACTGGGTTACTCAGTTGAAGGTGGCTCAGTGGCTAAGACTCTGAGCTTGTCGATCAGAAAGGTCAGCAGTTTAGTGGTTCAAATCCCTAGCGCCACATAACGGAGTGAGCTCCCGTTACTTGTCCCAGTTTCTGCCTACCTAGCACTTCGAAAGTATGTAAAAATGCAAGTAGAAAAATAGGAACCACCTTTGGTGCGAAGGTAACAGCATTCTGTGCACCGTTGCTATTTAGTCATGCCAGCCACATGACCACGAAGACGTCTTCGGACAGCGCTGGCTCTTCGGCTTTGAAACGGAGATGAGCACTGCCCCCCAGAGTCAGGAACGACTCACTGCGAGGGGAACCGAACCTTACTCACTTAACACTTGCAGTGATTCACTGAATGTTTGTGTCAAGAAAGGTCATGAAATGGGGCAAAAATTCACTTAACCACTGTCTTGTTTAGCAACAGAAATGTTGAGCTCAGTTGTAATCATAAGTCAAGGACCACCTGTCATCTGGTCACCAAGAAACGGGACTTCTGCCTTTGAGAAATAGTCAGAGACTTTCTCAATTTGCTAGAAATAGTTTAAAAGGATTGTCCATCCAATCTCTTTTGACTACATATTTGGTAGAACATTTCACAAAAGGCTGCTTCTTCCTGCTATAGCAGGGGTGGCGAACACGCGGCTCGCGAGCCGCATGCAGCTCCCGGCCAAAATAAATGAGGCTCTTTGCCTCTTATCATTATTTAGTATACTGTGGCTCGGATCGCGCGCTCCCTTTCGGAAGCTGGGGAGGTCCTTTGCAGGCAGCTAGAACGGGCTATAGGCTATAGGCATGATTTCAAAGAAAGTAAATCACGGTTCACATCAGATCCAATCTACTGTCTTCTCTGGAATGTACAAAAATTGAACAGCCCCCTTGATTTTATTTCTCGTTGCATATTTGTTTTTCAAAAGCCACACTTTAATAATTAGATTTAAAAACAAAAACAGAAGAAGGATTTTACAGACTCTCGGGGAGGGGGGCGGTAGCCATAAAAACAACAGAAGTGGAGCCTTCCCAGGGATAGGAATTTAAGAAAAACAGTTTGAACAATAATTACACATCAATTTTCCGCAGTCTGAGTTGCCAGTTCCAATGGCGTAGAAGTTATTTGTCTAGCTCCAGACCCAAATCTGAAAACGACTACTTATGCTCTTAAAAAGAAAAAAGAAAAAACCCGAAAAGACAGACAACCTTTATTTTGGATTCAATGTCAGCCAAGGATGTCTGGACTATCTTGCTGATTTTAAAGTATGTTTGGTTTGGAATTATTTATTTATATATAAATATATATGATCTTGTATTCGGGTCTTTTCTCGTGTAAGATTGAGATTGTCTTGGCAAGGTTTCAGCGAGGTCTCACTTGCCATCTTCAGGCTGGGTTTTGGACTTAAAGTGTGATCGGAGCTGCCGTCTTTCTATAAATCTTGGTGGGGGTGTGTGGAGTGCTGGCTTTGTTTCAATAAGTGGAATGATTGGTTGTGTGGTTGTATCATGATTGGTAGATTGGTGCTGATTGGTGTTGGCTGTGTGTCTATTGTTGTTTCGTGTTGTAACGGCCTGGGTGGTGGGTGAGGCTCATTTGTTGACTTGGGCTGGTTTCCAGATGTCTGGTAGGTGGGAGGTCCTAGTCAGCCCTAGTCAACAAACAAGCCCCACCCACCACCCAGGCATTACAACATGAAACAACAATAGATACACAGCCAGCACCAATCTACCAATCATTCCACTTACTGAAACAAAGCCAGCACTCCACACCCACCCACCAAGATTTATATATATTCTTTATTTAAAGGTTTATTAACCTTTAGTAAGTCGACGCCTAGAATACTGCATTCAGTTTTGGTTACCACGTTATCGCGGCTTTTCAATGAGTCACTTACATTTCATGGCTTTTTTTTTTACTGCAGTCATTAAATGAATCATAGAGTTGTTAAGCAAATCTGGTTTCCCCTATTGACTTTGCTTGTCTGGAAACCAGATGGGAAAGTCACAAACTGGCAATTAGGTGACTCTGGGACATGGCAACTGTCATAAGTACAAGCCAGTTGCCAAGCTTCTCAATTTTGATCATGTGGTCATGGAAACCCTGCAATGGCCATAAATACAAGGATGGTTGCAAGTCACTTTTTTAGCACTGTTGTAACTTTGAATGCTCATTAAACAAATGGTCATAAGTCAACAATTACCTAGACCTAAACTAGACCTCTGGGTAACCAGATGTTCTGACCGAGGCTTCCCAAGAGCATGAAGCAAACTCCTTCTTCCGATAAAAAACCCTTTTATGAATTTACTGTGAATTCTGCTCATTCACATCCAGCAAAGTCTTTCAAGGGAGGATTTACGGTCACAGACCTTATCTGGCATGGAGAGCTGCCAGGCCGATATCTGCAAAACGTGGCAAGGAGTCTTGGAGAGTCATGAACCAATTAAGCGAACTGTCTCCTGCAAACTCCACTCCCCTTTCGCTCCTCTTTTATTTCCCCTGGGAGGGGTCATTCAACGTCCACCTGTGACCTTACTCCCAAGTCGACCCCTGTTCTTTAGCTGTTCCCTTCATCTGGCAACTCTGTGCATGCACACACTGGGAACAGGCTCCAGCTGTTCTTCTGCCTCACTGATATCTGATTCCAAAGGCAGTTGATAACTTGACCCCCTCTCTGCCTCCGATGCAGAGTCCTCATCAGAACCTTCCCCAGACTCCAGGACTGGCCCAGGTTCCTCCCCAACCTCTTCGCTGTCCGAATCTACTGCCAGCTCCGCTGGCCACTGGCGGGCCACAACACCAGTTAGATCTTTGTGATCCCACTGTGAACAGTGATATCGCTCTTGGTGTCTATCGTATTTCACTAGATTTTCCATTTTAAAAAAATGAAAACCTAGCATGCTACAACGTGCATAGTGGCTGAAGGACTAACTTCGGATACTATATTTACTCCTTGTAATTCTTCCAAGCCACAGGCATCTTAAACAGCATAAAAGTGCTGGGTGGCCGGAACTCAGTGCTTTTTTAAAGAATGGTGTCCATCTGTCTCCTATAAAAGACCCAGTGAAGTTGGGATGGTGGATAGAATTCTGAGGAGATCAAGGGAAACGTAGAAAGCAGCATCCCAATTTTCCTTCTGGTAAATGACATCTCGAGAGAGGTTTCCAAATTTCTCAAAGGCATCCACCACGCCAAAAAGATGGGAGTTCCCCAAATAGAATTTGGGGGAACTTAAATGGATCAGAAATCAATGCTATTGCCCATCACCTGATGGTGATAGGAATATCAGCCTGGTATCTTCTGGCTGGGCCAGCACTGAACTTCTAATGTTGACTAGAATTTTTGGAAGTTGAGAAGATCTGAAGGACTATAGAGATTCTCCCATCATCCAGGTCATGGTTATCCCAAAAGGTGATTTTTCAAGAGACAACTGGACTTATTGGTTTTTCTTTGAAAACGTTTTGCTTCTCATCCAAGAAGTTTCTTCAGCTCTGACTGGATGGTGAGGAATGGAAGGATTTATATTCCTTGCAGACAGCTGGTCATTTGGTTTGAAAGAGGGGTCAAAATTGAACAGCCCTCTCTCAACAGAATAGAATAACTATTGTCACTTTGCATGTACACTAATTGCCACACATTAAAATGAAATTCTGTTGCATACAGAGAGGGAGGGATACGGCATCATCTATCTTCAGTCTACAACACAATCCTTTCAGTAGTTCCAAGAAGGCTCCACATTCATTTGCACTACTCAGGTGACCCCGAGATAACCTAGGTAAACCTCCAGGTGGCCTCTACAACTCTCTAAAAGGATGCAAATGACAAGCTGTCTGCAAGGCATATAAAATCTTTCCATTCCTAACCATCCAGCCAGAGCTGAAGAAGCTTCTTGGATGAGAAGAGAAATGTCTTCAGAGAAAAAGCAAGACAGATCAGTTGCCTCCTGAAAAAGAACCTTTGGGACAAGATCACTTTGGAGAACACTGCTGTACAAGATGATTTGCAAACACCTATACCTGTCAAGATGAGATGTCTTATGCAGTCCTCTATGGGCTTACAGAGAAGATTCTTCCACTGAATTTTGTGGACTTTGAGCCAGGAATTCATCTCTGGAATTTACGTTCTAGGTAATGTGGACTTTAACTCCCAGAACCTTCAAGTGCCAAGGTTGAGAAACACTGCTAGAGGGACAATAAACTGAACTGAAATATCAACTGCTTTTAACCATAGCAATAGCACTTAGACTTATATACCACTTTACAGCCCTCTCTAAGCAGTTTACAGAGTCAGCATATTGCCCCCAACAATTTGGGTCCTCATTTTACCCATCTCGGAAGGATGGAAGGCTGAGTCAACCTTGAGCCTGGTAGGATTTTGAACTGCTAAATTTCAGGCAGCCAGCAGGCAGCAGAAGTAGCCTGCAGTACTGCACTCTAACCACTGCGCCACCGTGGCTTTTCCATTTCATTTGGCATTGCCATGCAGAACAGAGGTGAGATCGCTATTGTTCATCACATTTTCATAAAAGGAGAGGGGGAAGCAACTAGCTTTCAGAGATCTAACTGTAGGAGTGCTATAGCAAAGGATTTTCCAGTAGGAAATCCTAGCAGATCATATTTATTTTCCTGAACCTGTTACATGCATGGATTTCTGCTAGTCTGGCTGGAGACGTGAGAATACTGTATGACAATATGTACCACTTTCCTGAAATCTTTGGTGGGTAATAACTATAATCAGACCTCGGCACTTCCCTCTACCCACCAAGCTGTCATTTGAAAGAAAGAAGAAACGGTCCAACGTTGAAATGAAAGCAGACCAGATGTTTATCTGGATGCTAAAATAGGTGGCTTCTAAATAGGGCGAAGCCTTCCCCTTCCAAATCAGTAGTTTCAAACCACAGCAATCCCATAATAAGTCTCCACTGCTCCACATTCCATGGTCCATTTGAGATTGTAGACCTGAGGAACTTTCACTGAATGAATGTCAAAGATGCAATTATTGCTAATTGGAAAGTTTTCCCAGATGACCCAAAGGTGCTTTTTCAAGAGGCAATTGGACTTTTTGGTTTTTCTTAGAAGATGTTTCGCTTCTCATCCAAGAAGCTTCTTCAGCTCTGACTGGATGGTGGGGAATGGAAGGATTTTTACGCCTTGCAGACAGCTGGCCAGTTGCAGTCTTTTAGAGAATCATTGAGGCCACCTGGAGGTTTATCTGTGACCTCGGGGTCACCTGAGTAGTGAAACTAAGTAGTTTCAACAGTTCCAAGAAGGCTCCACACCAATTTGCACTACTAAGGACACAGATAAACCTCTAAGTGATTCAGTGACCCTCTAAAAGGATGCAAATGACCAGCTGTCTGCAAGGGGTATAAATCCTTCCATTCCACGCCATCCAAACGGAGCGGAAGAAACTTCTTGGCTGAGGAGTGTCATGTCTTCAAAAAAAACCCAGAAAGTCTAGTTGCCTTTTGAAAAAGCACCTTTGGGCCAACCACAACCTGGATGACTGAGAATCTCCACAGACATTTTCCTAGTTGAATTTCCAAGTTGCAGAGGAGAAGAGTTGTGTTAGCTCGACAGGAAGTCCTGGACTTCCATTCATTGAACACTGTTGGAAGTTACATCAGTGTGGATAAAAGTTAGTTATGATCCGTCCTTCCACTTACAATCTTCACGGATCCTCACAATTACGGGATCTTGATTCTGCTGCTTAACAACTGGCATGCATTTATGATGGTTGCAGCACATGCGATCACTAGTTGTCCCTTTCCCAGCAGACTTCCAACAAACAAAGTCAAGGGAGAAGGCCAGTTTCCCTTAATGACGGCATGATTCAGGTAGCAACTGCAATGATTTGCTTAATGACCAGGGTGAAAGAGGTAATAAAATCAGGTGTGACTCGCTTAATGACCACATCGCTTAGCTATGGACGTTCCAATCCCAATAGAGGTCATAAGTCATGCACTTCTTGCACCTATCCTTCTCCTGGATCCCAGGAACCTGAAGCTCAATTATCTTCCATTGACTCAAGGTCTGTTTTCCTTACCGTTTTCTTGATTTTCTGGCAAAGGAACAGGTGGACACACTCGGGGCAGAATTGCTGTGGGAAGAAGAAGAAAAAAGAGAGATCACTTTCATTAACAGAAGCAAGGATTCACGGAACACTTAAAAGAACAGAGGAGAATCAAGCATGATTAGAAAAGCAAATGGCAACCACAATGGTGTGATAGAACCACTGCCTGTTGTTTTTTTAATATGTGACACAAACACACCCTGTGGAGATCTCAGGAAGTCATGTTATCTTTGCCAGAAGGTGTCAAGTGAAGAAAATTAGGAAAACAGACAGTTCAAATGAACAAGTAGGTTTATTGCAAGCTTAAGCTCTCTACAAGAATCTGAACTACTAACGGTCAAAGTGAATGGCAGCAGATAAGTTAATGGACTTCAAGGTGGGCTGGACTTTGATTTCTTTTAGGCTTGAAGGGACTCGAGACTGATTATACGTTTGACCCCTCCCTCATGCTCAGCCTGGTCCTCTCCTACAAAAGGATGTTGAGATAGCCTCTATCATAATGTCTAGGCAAAACTACACTCTTTGGTGAGAGAGAAAGAAAGATGAATAATCAATCACCAAAGCAAGATATGTAGAGCCATGGTGGTGCAGTGGTTAGAATCAGGGGTGAGTTCGGCAGCCGCTACTGCCGGTTTGCTCATGGTTGTGCAGCGCGAGCACACTTGCGCAGTACTATAAAAATGCTTCTGTGCATGTACAGAAGCCAAAAATAAGATGGCGGTGCCTACAGCGCTTCCGGGAGAATTGGTTTGGGGGCATGGCAGGCCTGGGTCGCTGCTGGTTCCAACAATCCAGGCCACCAAACCACTACCGGTTGAGCTGAACCGGTCCGAACCTGTAGGACCCCACCACTGGTTAGAATGCAGTACTGCAGGCTACTTCTGCTGACTGCCAGCTGCCTGCAATTTGGCAGTTTCAATCTCACTAGGCTCCAGGTTGACTCAGCCTTCCATCCTTCCAAGATCAATAAAATGAGGATCCAGATTGTTGGGGAAATAGGCTGACTCTGTAAACCGCTTAGACCAGGAGTGTCAAACTCTCTGTATCACATTGTCGTCACGTGACTTATAGTGACTTTTTTCCCCCTTGTTAAACCGGGGGTGGGGGTGGCCAGCCTGTGATGCATCCAGCCCGCAGGTCACGAGTTTGACACCCCTGACTTAGACAGTGCTGTAAATCACTATGAAGCGGTATATAAAGCTAAGTGCTACTGCTATATTGCAGGTCCCATCTGATGATGAGAAATAGGGAGAGGCTTGTCTGAGAGATTTTCTCAAGTTACTTTCTTGACCCAGCTCAAAGCTCTCTTATCTAGTGCAGGGGTCAGCAAACTGCAGCTCTGGAGCCTCATGTGGCTCTTTCCTCCCTCTGCTGTGGCCCCGTCACCAGTCGGTACTACACTTTTGAGAGGAGCTTCTGGTGGGCAGGGGGGGGGAGAGAAACACAGTGCGCCAGGAGAAGACTCTATGGCAAGGGGAGGGTTTTCCAGTTGTCTCCACAATTGATAGGGCTTCCGATTATGACAGGTAGAGGGAAAAGTATGCTGTGCTAGGAGGAGACTCTATGGTGGGGGAACTGAACTTCCGGTCAGCTCCAGAACTGAACAGGGGGCTTCCGGTTAGGACCTTTGTGCCTCCCGATGTTTTCTTTTCTGTGGGAAACGGGTCCAAATGGCTCTTTGAGTGTTTAAGTTTGCCGACCCCTGACCTAGTGGATCTTCCTCCTATCCTACAAGGCTTACACCTACGTCTTCCCTTTCTACAATACAGATAGTCCTCAATTTACAACAGCAGGCTGAATGACCGTTCGACGTCACAACGGCGCTGACAAAATTGACCTGACCATTTTTCACACAAATATTGCAGCATTCCCATGGTCCCATGATCAAAATTCAGGTGCTTAGCCACAGGCTCATATTTATGACGGTTCTGGAGTCAGCTGATTACTTTTTGTCAATGAGGAAGCCAGATTCACTTAATAACCATGCTACTAACTTAACAACTGCCGGGATTCACTTATTTATTTATTTGATAATAGCTTGCTACTTAATCAGAACAAAGTCTTACTGCTCAACACAGCTGACCAGTTCACAAGAAGATGAAGGAACGATAAACATTATTCCGATTAAGATACTGATGCCTGTTGAAAAAAATCCATCTGCAGACTGAATTCGCACTCCCTGGGCAAGAGTTCAGCAGAGTTCAGAATTTAAAACTTCTTTACATTCCAGATGGCCTGTGCGTTTTGGGACTGTAAGTATTTACCGTCTCTGCTTAAATAATCGGTTGCATATGTACACAACACAGTGTGAAATAATTTCCTGCAGACTCAAGCAGAAACTAACCTGCTATTAAACTGGATTAGATTTTCTTCTAGTACAATTTTTTTAAAAAAATAAGAAAACCTTGTAGATTTTCTAACACCCTGAACGTTTGAGCTACGGATACGTGCATATTATGCAGCTACACAGGAATGTATGCTATACGGAAGTGTAATTCAGATTCTTTTTGGCTCAAGTGCCATCAAAAATGGCACTCTGTCTAGGATCACATCTGGCAATCTGTTCAAAACACACATTGCAGGAAAGATGAAACATCTGGAAGGCATTTATCTTACATCTGAACCCTCTACCTATTTTGGCTAGAGTTCTTATTCCTCCCTCCCTCCCTCCCTCCCTCCCTCCCTCCCTCCCTCCCTCCCTCTCTCTCTCTCTCTCTCTCTCTTGGTCCTTAAAGTAAGGAAGCATGTGGGAAAGATGTGAAGGATTTTCCAGGCAGGATAAATAAGAATATGTGGCTTTCATTACTGAAAATAAAAGACTGCCTTGAATTCTAAAACAAGAAAAGCAGAACTCTGGCAAGTGTTTTCTGGCAAATGCCTTAAGGTTGGGTGAATTGGGCAAATTCCTGCCATCTCCTCCCTAAGGTTTCCCTGTCCATGGTCATCTTGTTAGCTTGTCTACACGTCTAGGCACACAGTAGTCTGTTACCTGCCTACTGAAGGGGTATCTATTTTTCTACTTGCATTTGCATGCTTTCAAACTGCTATGGCTGTGGTTTTCCCAGTTGCAATGGATGGCTGTGAAAGTTGGACCATAAGAAAGGCTGAGCGCCAAAGAATTGAGGCCTTTGGACTCTGGTGCTGGAGAAGAGTCCTGTGAGTCCCTTGGACTGCAAGATGATCCAACCGGTCAGTCCTAGAGGAGATCAACCCTGACTGCTCTTTAGAAGGCCAGATCCTGAAGAGGAAACTCAAATACTTTTACCACCTAAGGAGAAGGAAAGACTCCCTGGAGAAGAGCCTCATGCTGGGAAAGATTGAGGGCAAAAGAAGAAAGGGACGACAGAGAATGAGGTGGCTGGATGGACTCACTGAAGAAGTAAGCATGAGCTTAAATGGACTCCAGAGGATGGTACAGGACAGGAAGGCCTGGCGGAACATTGTCCATGGGGTTGTGATGGGTCGAACATGAGTTCGCAACAATAACAACAAAAGTGCTAGGTGACAGGAGCTGAGGCAAGAACAGGAGCTCACCCATTGTGCAGCACTCAGGGTCTCAAACCCAGACTATCAGCTTCCCAGCTGACAAGCTCAGTGCCTTTAATTGCTGAGCCATCAGTGGCTTCATTTTTTCCATACTCTTCAGCTAGCCACTGAACGAGATCTATGCATGGAAAGACCCTGACAGACGATGATGAATGGACCCGAACATGTACTTTCTCAATTTCAGTCCAACGTGGTTATTTATTTTATTGTATTCTATTTACTTGTTAAATTTATTTGCCTTTGGCATCGCCCTGAGGCTATTCTAGGTGGCTTGCAATAATAAAAAGGAAGAAAAATGACAAGGGTGTAAACAGAACAGAAGTAAAATAAGAACACAACAAAATAAACAATGACAAGGGAACGCAGCAAGAATAAATAAATCCCTGGTGGTGCAGTGGTTAGAATGCAGTATTGCAGGCTAACTCTGCCCACAGTCTCGAGTTCGATCATGACTGGCTCAAGCTTGACCCAGTCTTACCTCCTTCTGAGATTGGTGTTCTGACTGAGGCGTCTCAAGAGCATGAAGAAAACTCTTTGTCCCGACAAAAAACCCTTTTATTAATTTACTGTGAATTCTGCTCATTCACATGCAACCAAGTCTTTCAAGGGAGGATTTACAGTCATAGACATTATCTGGCTTGGAGAGCTGACAGGCCGATATCCGCAAAACTTGGCAAGGAGTCTCCTTCAAACTCCACTCCCCTTTCACTCCTCTTTTATTTCCTCTGGGAGGGGCCACTCATCGTCCACCTATGGTCTTACTCCCAAGTCGACCCGTTCTTTAGCTGTTCCCTTCATCTGGCAATTCTATGCATGCGCACACTGGGCTGTTCGTCTACCTCACTGATGTCTGATTCCAAAGGCAGCTGATAACTGGCATACAGCTCTGTCTTCCTCTCTGCCTCCGACACAGAGCCCTCATCAGAGCCTTCCCCAGACTCCAGGACTGGCCCATGTTCCTCCCCAACCTCCTCACTGTCCGAATCTGCTGCCAGCTCTGCTGGCCACTAGTGGGCCACAACAATTGGTAAAAATCAAGAACCAGATTGTTGGGGGCAATATTCCAGTATTTGAGAGGCTGCATAAAGAGGAGGGGGTAAACCTATTTAGCAAAGCACCAGAGGGCAAGATAAGAAACAACCAATCAAGGAGAGATTTGGTACTCACAGGATTTCTGATACCAGCCAAAGGGGTGCACCCTGGCCTCAGTTTCCAGAGACGTACAAGGAAAAATCTGCCAATCACTTCTTAATTCATCGCTGCAGGTTTGAATTCCCAAACTGCCCAGAGTCAAACACAAGATCTTGCTGTCTGAAACGAGAAAACAGTGGCAGGTTATCATTATTTTTCTATACATTTCTACAGGCGCTTGGCGTTTTTAAGTAATCCATCCACCAACGTATCACTGAAGAAATAAAAACACTATTCTAGTCAGAGGTGGCATTCAGCAGGTTCTGACCAGTTCTGGAGAACCGGTAGCGGAAACTTTGAGTAGTTTGGAAAACCAGTAAATACTACCTCTGGCTGGCCCCGCCCCCATCTATTCTCTGCCTCCTGAGTCCCAGCTGATTTGAAGGGAATTGGGATTTTGCAGTATCCTTCCCCTGCCACACCTCCAAGCCATGCCACGCCCACCAAGCCACGCCCACAGAACCAGTAGTAAACATTTTTGAATCCCCCCACTGATTCTAGTTGATAGAGAGATGGCTTGCTGTCATAAAATTAGCAGTGTGACCTGGCTGTCAGAAAAAAATGGCAACGCATTTGGAACAACCAACATGTTTTAGCAAAAAAGTACCTGTGTCTTGGGAAACATTTAGAAGGCCAAAACCCGAGCAGCAAGTATCAGCATCGCAAAGCCGTTCACAGTCAAAAAATCTGAATGGAAAAAGAAAGAAAGAAAGAAAGGAAGGAAGGAAGGAAGGAAGGAAGGGAGAAAGAGAGAGAGAAAGAAAGAAAGAAAGAGAAAAACAAAAGAAAATGAACACATCTCACATCTTAATTCCTGAGAAATCAACAGGAAACTCCTACACTTTGTTAAGAGAGATAAATGGGCTTTGGAACTCAGTAGTCTGAGCGAAACTTGCATTCCAAACCAGAAGCAAATAACAAGAATATCAATTTATATTAAGGCCACTGGGATTTTTTTTTAAAAAAAAAACCAATCTTAAAGCAGAAGTTAATGATTTTCTTAAGATATAGAACAGATGTCTACAGCAAAATTTAAATGAACAACTGGGACCCAGCAAAGTCACAGAGGGGTTTTATTAACTTGTTCTAAAGGTGTTCTTGCTTCTTTTATATATTGTTATAACCTGCCCAAGGTAAGAGGCCCAGTGGTGGCTTAATGATGCTGGAAATGGTTTCTGCTCCAGTGGCTTGAGTCCTAGCACTGCATGGTGGGGCAAGTTCCCATCACTCAACTCAGCTTCTGTCCACCTAACCATTTAAAAGCATACTCTATGTGAGTAGATAAATAGGTACCACTTTGATGGGAGACAAGCGGATGCTCTGTGCAGGCTGTCAGATTGCTGATGGCTCTGAACCTTCCTAACTGCTGTGCCCCTTTGCAAGGTGGCTCCAGGGAGGGAGGGGCCCTTGGATAACACTGCAGAAAGAACCACTCATCTTTCTTTCTGGTGTGAAGCCAGCTTACCCACCTGTGGCGCACCTTGAGCATTTCCTACAACAGAACTGATACCTCAGCAGCCAAGCTACTACCCTGTGATAGCATTGTGGTCTCCTGACTAATATAACAATGTCATAAGATAATAATTACTATAATACCTGTCCAAGGTATGCCTAAAGTGAGAACATCTCACTTTGATGAGCCGCAGTGGCGCAGTGGTTAGAACACATTACTTGTGCTGCCTGCTAGCTGCCTGCAATTTGGCAGTTCAAATCTCACCCGGCTCCAGGTTGACTCAGCCTTCCATCCTTCCAAAGGGGGTAAAATTAGGACCCAGATTGGGGACAATATGCTGACTCTGTAAACAGCTTAGAGAGGGCTGTAAAGCACTGTAAAGTGGTATATAAGTCTAAGTGCTATTCCTATATCCTTGGGTGATATAGGTCCGTGATGGCGAACCTATGGCACACATGCGGGCACACCAGCCATTGCCCAACTCAGCTCCACCGCAGATGTGTGAGCGCTTCCCACCAGCCAGCTGATTTTCAAGTCTCTGCCGTGCATGCGGGAGACGTGCATACATGCAGAGGGGTTATACACATATGCGTGGGGGGCAGGTGGTCATGCGCACATGTGGGAGGAGTCACACGCACATGCGCAGGGGCGGATGGAGCACAGTGTTGTGTGCCTCCTCTGCAGCCCATGCTTTGTTTCAGGAGGCTTCAGGGAGGCCTGCTAGGCCCACAACGGACCGCAGGGGGGAAGGTGCGGCCCAAAACAGGGCAGGGGGATCGTGCACATGCGCAGGGCCAGGGGGAGCACGGGGAGTCATGCATGCATGTGCAGGAGTTGGGGCACATTGCATTATGGGTGTGAGCACACATATTGTGTTGCCGCATGCATGTGCGTGATTTCGGCACGCGAGGACGAAAAGGTTAGCGATCACTAATATAGGTAGATAGGTAGTGGTGGGAAAATAGACAGACAGAACTGGAAAAGGCAACCTAGCTCGAATTCTACAATATCCCATATGACAGTCTCAAAATCTCACAAGATTTTCTCAAAAGGTTTCAGACTTTGAAAGCAGAACCCAAAATAAGAAAGATTGCTAATCACTGTGATAGAGTACACACATTTCACAACGTTTTTTTCCCACAGGCATTTGCCTTTGAGTCATCTCCCGACGGTTTTGTGGCTAATGCTATTTTTTTGTACTTATCGCTAAGCCGTTACGCAACTGCCCCAAAGTCTTTCGATCCTTTTATTTATTTATTTTAAATGTATTTTATGAAACTGAAATGTCCTCAGTTCGTTTCCTGGTTTATCCAGCTGTAGAAAACATAGGACTGGGGAATCTTGGGAGTTGAAGTCCAATCATCTTAAAGGGTTGAAAAACATCGGTGTATGGACTTTATCAGGCCTGTTCAAACTTGGCAGCTTTAAAACTTGTGGACTTCAACTCCCAGAATTCCCCTGCTCCAAGTCTTAAAGTTGCCAAGTTTGGAGACCCCTTGACCAAAGATTGTAGCGTTTTTAAGTTGTTGGGAAACAAAGGGGAAGGGCTCATAGATGGAACACAACAGGAAGAAAACCTACCCCTTTGACACTGTTTTCCTAGTCATATCCATCTTGTTTCTCACGGAGACTCCTGATATTTTACGGAATGGTAGACGGGTGTAAAAATTTTTGATGCTCCCTTCAAGAGATACTGCAAAATCAACCATTAAAAAAAAGTCAGGAGTTTTAGTCCCAACATTTAATCCCCACGCAATCCAGTTCTTACAATCAAGAAATCTCTCCCTCATTTCTTCCTCATTATATCTTCTTCTTCTCTCTATATATAAAAATAGGTGGGGGCGGGGGTGATCCAGTATAACTCTGGAATGCCTGGAGCAATTTCAACCAAACTTGGTACACAGATAACTCACTCTCTGGAAATGAATACTATGGGGGTAATACAGCCCTAACACCCCTCGCGGTGTGTGTTCTGTTAAGATACAGCCTTTTGTGCCTTAAAACGGCTTCTACTGTATTGCTGTAAAATGGCTTCTACTGTGCAATACAGTGGAGTTGCCATGGTAATGGCTTCATAGTTCTCCACAAGGGGGCTCCCTCTGGTAAGGGGGAAAATCCAACATTAGAAATTACGTTTCATCCAGACCTTTTCCCCCTATAAATAAATACCCGGGCAACGCCATGTTATTGGCTTGTAGGGAATGAGTTAGCAAGTCAATTAGCTCACCTGTCTTCTGATATAAAAGTTGGGTCTTTTGAGGTAAAACAATCTTGCAGTTGTTGGGGACATTGTTAATGGAAGTGTTACAGACTTGGGCTGCTGGATAGAGGGTACAAGGAAAGAATGCTGTGTCTGTGTTATTTGGGATATCGGCCAGTAGACAAAACTCATCTTCTCGACAACCTGAAACAGAGGACAAACAAGTCATGGTTACCATTTTTATAACAGGTAGTCCTCAACTTACGATCACAATTGAGCCCAACGTGTATGTTGCTAAGTGAGAAATTTGCCCCATTGTACGACTTTTCTTACCACATTTGTTAAGTGAATCAGTGCAGTTGTTAAATTAGTAACCCAATTGTTAAGCAAATCTAGTTTCCCCCTTTTCCCCGGTTGTTAAATGAATCTGGTTTCCCCATTGGTTGCAAAAGGTGATCACATGACCCAGGGTCACTGAAACACAGGCTGGAATTTTTGAAGCCCAAAATCCTAAAACAAATATTCTTTTCCCAGGCAGTTTCCTCCTCCAGCTTTGCATGACTAAAACCATGTTGAAAGAAGCAGATGTTACAAAACTCAACCTTTTTAGAAGTTTCCCCAGAAAATTTGGAATTTTTGTTTGTGGTCAGAGATGATGGGAACAACAGAGTAAAATATCTGGGAAGCATCAAGATAAGAAGGCAGACTCTTTTCTCAGTCAAGGAATTCCCCATATGTCAATTAACCTAAACTTTTCCTACAATTCTATATTTTACTGCTTTCCTCCCTTAACAAGTTAGCATTTCAAGATTTCATTTCTTAATACGCTGGTGGAATTTTTCTTGATAGGAGACTGAGATCGCTTAATGAAAATGAATGTGCTTTGTTAGAAATAGAGAAGACCATTTATTCTCAAAGTCTCAGCCGGCTATCAGTTTTATAATTTAGTTTTAGTTTAAATTAGTTTTGTTTATTATCATTACACCTCATACAACAAAATTAAATGCCATGTACATTAAGATAATGGTAAAGATTCCCCTCACACATATGTGCTAGTCGTTCCCGACTCTACTGGCTGGTGCTCATCTCCGTTTCAAAGCCGAAGAGCCAGTGCTGTCTGAAGATGTCTCCGTGGCCGTCGCTGGCATGACTAAACACCGAAGGCGCACGGAACGTTGTTACCTTCCCACCAAAGGTGGTCCCTATTTTTCCACTAGCATTTTTTACGTGTTTTCAAACTACTAGGTTGGTAGAAACTGGGACAAGTAACGGGAGCTCACTCCATTATGCGGTGCTAGGGATTCAAACTGTCAACCTTCCTGATCGACAAGGTCAGCATCTTAGCCACTGAGCCACTGCGTCCTCTCAGTGTACATTATAACTATAATAATACAATACAATACAATACAATAGCAGAGTTGGAAGGGACCTTGGAGGTCTTCTAGTCCAACCCCCTGCCTAGGCAGGAAACCCTATACCGTTTCAGACAGATGGCTATCCAACATCTTCTTAAAGAGTTCCAGTGTTGGGGCATTCACAACTTCTGGAGGCAACTTCTGTTCCACTGATTAATTGTTCTAACTGTCAAGAAATTTCTCCTCAGTTCTAAGTTGCGTCTCTACTTGATTAGTTTCCACCCATAATAAAACACAAACACCACTCCTTCACTTTCTATACAATTGAATTGAAAATCCCTGATATTGCATTAATACTGCACTATACAGTAGAATTCAATATAGTTACTGCCCTGGGATAGAAGCCGTTTTTCAGCCTATTTGTCCTTGTTTTTATTGTCCTGTACCGTCTGCCAGGTGGTAATAGTTCAAAAAAAAAGGTTGCCCAGGATGAGATGGATCTTTAAGAATGTTTTGAACTTTCTTCAGGCAGCGGGAGCTATAAAGCTCTTCCAAAGAGGGGAGAGGGCAACCCATGATCCTCTGGGCAATGGCGTTAACCCTCTGGAGTGCTGTCCTATCTGCCACTGGGCAATTGGCAAACCATACACAGGTGCAGTCAGTTAAAATACTGTCACATCAACTTTAGGGTCAACTTTTTTAAAATTAGCTTTTGGGTTTTTATTCTCTATTGATATGCTTAGAGAAGATCGTAAACATTCTAGAAAGAGTACAGCGTGTCCAGGACCTTGATTAATTCATTGTATGACCCTTTCCCCATAAACCTAAATTTTCTTACGTGTAAGACACCAGAGACCAGCCTCTTCAGCTGAGTAGCTCTGCTTGAAAAGCCAGTATTTTTGAGATGGCAGAGAACGATTCGGTTCGATCAATATTTGGTCGCTTTCCACTATAGAAAAGAGCTTCTTGGTAGAAGCTGATGAACACAAAGAGATGAGAACACACATGAGGTTTCAATACATCGTTTTCATACAATAGTGAAAACAACCCCGCCCTATTATGATTAGCCCTTCCATATTTCTGTTCCAATAAATAAAATACAATAAATCAGAAACTTTCTCAGAAAGACACGGCGGTTCCATTCACACAAAACCATGTGAGTCCAACTGTGATAGTTTGAAGTGGCACATCAACTAAAAGAGTGGTCCTTGTGTAAACCAGCTACAGTTAAAATTGTGTCTTCGAGTTCTCTCAAGTTTATAGGGAATAGAACAGAAAAGAACAGAATAGAATAGAATAGAATAGAATAGCATAGCATAGCATAGCATAGAAAAGAATAGAAAAAGTAGAGTAGAGTAGGGTGGAGTAGAATAGAATAAATAGACTAGAATAGAATAGAATAGAATAGCATAGAATAGCATAGAAAAGAATAGAAAATAGTAGAGTAGAATAGAATAGAATAGAATAGAATAGAATAGAAAAGAATAGAAAAGAGTAGAGTAGAGCAGGGTAGAGTAGAATAGAATAAATAGAATAGAATAGCATAGCATAGCATAGAAAAGAATAGAAAAGAACAGAAAAGAATAGAAAAGAATAGAAAAGAATAGAAAAGAATAGAAAAGAATAGAAAATAGTAGAGTAGAGTAGAGTAGAGTAGAGTAGAGTAGAGTAGAGCAGAATAGAATAGAATAGAATAGAATAGAATAGAATAGAATAGAGTAGAGTAGAATAGAATTCCTTATTGGCCAAGTGTGACTGGACTCTCAATGTACATAAAAAATATAAGTGATAAATCATGATCATAGTCATCATAAACATTTTATGATGGATTTATGATTTACTATGAATATGACATGGTTCCTTTATGGAGGACAGCCCAATGTTTGAAGTTTAAATTTTAACATTTTCTCTTAAAAGACAAGGTTAACATGCATCAGAGGAACAGAGGAGAAAACCAAGCAAGACACTTGCTCACTATTGGCTTTCTTCTATCTGGCATCCCCCAGGTGGATTGCATCTACAAATCCCCACATCCCAGGTTCAGACTGCCCTTGGATAGGAGAAACATTATAATCTGAACACATTTAGAGAAGAACAGATTGAGGAGAGCTGTTCTTTCATTGCAAAGAGTCTACTTCTACAAATTTAGATGCCTGTCCCATACCTACCTGATAGAAGAGACACAGACGGTGGCGGAACAAGAGTAGCATCACACATAGAAGATCCAATGCGAGTCATCAGGTCAGAATCTAGAGGCAATCAAGCAAAAATCAGGTAAATTTAAAGGTTTGGTCAGTCTGTGGGCAAAAGTGAGAGGGGTGAGGAATTAAGTTGGCAGCACAATTGAAGCTGGGTTCTATGTAGGGGAGACTGCCAGCAGGGGTGGGTTCCTGCTGGCATTACTACCGGTTTGGTACCAGAAGATTTTTGTGTGCGTGCGCATTTGCACTTTTAAAAGCCTGCGCATGCGCACACCATTTAATAAGGGGGGAAAATTACATTTTTTCAATGAAGCTTGTTCTGCGCATGTGCAGAAGAGAAAATAAAAATGGCGGCACTCAGGATAGAACCACTCCAGTCACGTGTTCGGCCGAGTTACTACCTATTTGGCTGAACCAGTCTGAACCAGTAGGAACCCATCTCTGACTGCGGGGTTAGTTTAGCCAGGGAAATTATCACCACCCCCTGCTATCTTGGCCCTGTGCTGTGCTGTAATGGAGAAACGGGCAATGGAGCAGCTGGCATAAGAGAAGGAGGAAAGAGGGAAAGCGGCCTTCTCCTTCCCTCATGCCAATGCTCCATTGCCCATTTCTTCATTTCAGTGCAGCACCCAGGATTCACTTTGATAGTGTGTGGTGGTGGTGGGGTGTAATTTAACAACTGGTTCATTTGAACCAGTGCAAACTAGCTGAATCCCACCACTGGCTGAGGCACATAGAATGCAGTTATCTTCTCACCAAAGTGGTACCTATTAATCTACTTGCATTTGCATGCTTTCAAACTGCTACTTGGGCAGGAGCTGAGGCAAGTAACGGGGGCTCACTCCATCGTCCCACGCTTGGGTCTCAAAACCAGCCTGACAAGCTCAGCTTCTTTAACGACTGAGTCTTTGTGCCTCCTAAGCAGAAAATACGCCACATTTTAATAGACCGGAAGGCAGTTAAAAGCCAAATTATGGATGGATGGATGGACGGATGGAAGGACAGACAGACAGGGAGAGAGAGAGAAAGAGGCAGGCAGGCAGGCAGACAGACAAGGCTATGCACCTGACTGCACTTCCAAGCTAAAGGAAGTTTCCAAGTCAGATTGGAACATCTAAACAAGCCTGAAAAAGTATTTTACAACTTTTATGCATGCATCAAATAGGCTTATTCGTTTATTAAATGTATCTACCACCCATCTTGCAATCTGTCTGCTCTAGGAGGCTTACAGCAAAGTAGCAACAAGAGGGTAAAGCATTAAGAAAATAAATATTCAGATTAAAAAGCCACAAAGACGACAAGGAAGGGAGAAGGATGAAATGGTATCAAAAAGCCTGAATCAGCAAGCCTCAACTCCTCATAGATACATGAATATGCCCTTACAGTTGAATGGGCAACAAACTGAAGATTTCCTCGTTTGTTACCCATAAATATAATAATGAAATCCACCCCTATTTCGCCTTCTTGGATAAGCCAAATGTAACTAGGTGCTGCCACCTAGCTGGGCACCTGTATATGAATCTGCATTTGTATACATTTATGCATGTGTACATTTATTTATATATGTGTAATAAAATTATATAATAGGCCCTTCTGTATATTCTGCCCATAAAAAACATAACTGGCCCCCCTTCTACTGAGACACATATTTGGACATCTTCCTTCCACATTTGACACCTAGCAAATCACCCCCAAATAACCTACCTTTCCAGAAATAAACACGCTGAAAGTTGGTGAAGAATTTTTCTGGGTTTTCTGCAAGCTCAGAAGCTTAAAAAAAAGAGAGAAAACAAAAATTTTGGGTGTCCTTTTCTAAGGAGTCAGCACTGGCATTGGTCTTGAGCATCAGATGGCAGAATAAAAAATAAAATAATGCAGCAAATCTGCTGATTTTGAAATACACATGAATGCAGGATTAAAGACTCAAGGTCTGGTCTAGAATGAATGACAAACTTGAACATTGGGCACTATCTAATAAAATGAAATTCAATGGTGAAAAGAGTAAGGTTCTACATTTAGGCAACAAAAACGGAATGCACAGGTACAGTATAGGTGGTACCGTGCTCAATAGTAGTAAGTGTGAGAGGGATCTTGGAGTTCTAGTGGACAACCATTTAAATATGAGCCAGCAGTGTGCAGCAGTTGCCTAAAAAGCCAACACAGTTCTAGGCTGCATCAACAGAGGGATAGAATCAAGATCACATGAAGGGTTAATACCACTTTATAATGCCTTGGTAAGGCCACACTTGGAATACTGCATTCAGTTCTGGTCACCACGATGTAAAAAAAGATGTGGAGACTCTAGAAAGAGTGCAGAGAAGAGCAACAAAGATGATTAGGGGACTGGAGACTAAAACATATGAAGAACGGTTGCAGGAACTGGGTATGTTTAGTTTAAGAGAAAGAAGGACTAGGGGAGACATGATAGCAGTGTTCCAATATCTCAGGGGTTGCCACAAAGAAGAGGGAGTCAAACTATTCTCCAAGGCACCTGAGGGTAGAACAAGAAGCAATGGGTGGAAACTAATCAAGGAGAGAAGCAACTTAGAACTGAGGAGAAATTTCCTGACAGTTAGAACAATTGATCAGTGGAACAGCTTGCCTTCAGAAGTTGTGAATGCCCCAACACTGGAAGTCTTTAAGAAGATGTTGGATAGCCATCTGTCTGAAACGGTATAGGGTTTCCTGCCTAGGCAGGGGGTTGGACTAGAAGGCCTCCAAGGTCCCTTCCAACTCTACTATTGTATTATTGTATTATTGTATTGAATCATAAGGTAAAGGTTTCCCTCGCACGTATGTACTAGTCGTTCCTGACTCTAGGGGGCGGTGCTCATCTCTGTTTCAAAGCCGAAGAGCCAGTGCTGTCTGCTCACAAAGCTGCATCTGTATCAACTGAAGCTTCCAGAAACATTTTAAGGGTAACCCCACGTAGAATGTGTTGCATAATCCCAATAGGAGGTGACCAGGGCTTGAGTGACTAGTTTACTTATTCACATATAGACTGGGTAAAACCAGGCTTAATAGCAGTAACTGTGAGAGGGATCTTGGAATCTTAGTGGACAACCAGTTATAAATATGAGCCAACAATGTATGGCGGCAGCCAAAGAGGCCAATGCAATCCTAAATTACATTAATAGAGGAATACAATCAACATCATGTGTGGTACTAATACCACTTTATAACGCCTTAGTATTCTAGCACCTAGAATACTGCATCCCGTTTTGGTCACCACACTATAAAAAAGATGTGGAGACTCTAGAAAGAGTGCAGAGAAGAGCAACCAAGATGATTAGGGAACAGAAGGCTAAACCATATGATGAACGGTTGCAGGAACTGGGCATGGCTAGTCTAGTGAAGAGAAGGACCAGGGGAGACATGATAGCAGTCTTCCAATATTTGAGAGGCTGCCACAGAGAGGAGGGGGTCAATCCATTTTCCAAAGCACCTGAAGGCCAGACAAGGAATAATGAATGGAAACTGGGAGTTTCCAAGGAACAGGGAGAGATTCAACCTGGAAATAAGTAGAAATTTTCTGACAGTGGGAACAATGAACCAATGGAACAGCTTGCCTTCAGAGGTTGAGGGAGTTTCATCACTGAAAATTTTCAAGAAAAGACTGGACTGACATGTGTGAGAAAGGGTGTAGGGCCTCCTGCTTGGGTGGGGGGTGTGTGTGGGGGGTGTTTGGACTAGTTGACCTACAAAGTCCCTTCCAACTCTGTTAATCTGTTAATTACACCATCCTAGTCAAATGGTTGTCCAGTCTATTAAATTATTCACTTACCTCCAGCAAGCACTTGGTCTCCAATTCTGACTGTGTATTGGCTCTTCCCTTCGTTGTACTTTGTGCGTTGACATATCTTGCCTTGTCGACGGGTTGCGCTTCCATCCCAGTCATTAAGGTTGCAGATCAATGCACTTGGAGAACCCAGCAGGCTACATGCAAGACTGCCTGGATGCAAGGAAGAAAATATTTACAGGGTTCAGCTCTGTTTAATAAAAGTTTGATCTTGGCCGTGAAAAACTTGGGAAAGTGTTCAATTGGCCTTTTCGGTAATTGTGCTGTAGACGGCTTGCTTGGCCCTTCTTAGGAAGTATAAAAGAACCCATTCCATTCAACTCATCTTGGAAACTGCTTCAGAAGACACAGGACAACCCTAAGGCTTCAGGAATATCCTCTGTATCACAGATTAGATCTACAACTTCAGCACAGTCCAAGGGAAGCAGAGACTGAAATATTGTGCAGTTACATAGTCAGTCCAAGGAGTATCAAAAGAGAGAGAGAGAGAGAGAGATGGCTCTGGATCAGTGGTAGGATTCAGCCGGTTCACACCTATTTAGGAGAACCGGTTGTTAACTTTCTAAACAGTTCAGAGAACCGGTTGTTGGAAGAAATCTTATTTTGTTTTTTTCCACTTCTCAGGACTAATCCTGTAAGGAAAGCAGGAAGGAAACATTCTGGGTGATTTCTAGCCTTATCCTTATTGCCCTGCTTACAGAAACTGCCTCTCCGGTTAACCCTTGTTACATTGCAACAACTAAGGCAAAGCAGCCCTCGACCTGAGTGATGTTGAGTTGGCCATGCCCACATGGTCCTATGACCATCGAGCCACGCCTACCCAGCTGGTCATTAAAGCAGAGAACCGGTTGTCAAATTATTTGAATCCCACCACTGCTCTGGACATATACCTCACACTACAGAGGAACACCTCTGTTATCACAGAATAGATCTAAAACTTCAGCACGGTCCAAGGGAAACCAGAGACTGAAATATCATTCAGTTACATGGTCATTCCAAGGAGTGTCAAAAAAATACCCCAAAGATATGTACTTCACATTCAAGTGATTCTCACTCCCTTTGTACATTCCACTCCAATCAGAGTGGAGTATTCAGCCGGTTCGGGTCGGTTCAGGTGAACCGGTAGCGAAAATTTTGAGTAGTTCAGAGAACCGGCAAATACAACCTCGGGTTGGTCCCGCCCTCCCACTCCCGCTGTTCCCTGTGCTATATTACCTTGTTTTTATCTCAGCTGATTCGCACGGCAGAGTGGATTCAGCTGAGCTAAAAAAAAACAGTTCAGCTCACCAGCGCTGACACCGAGGGCAGTCTTTGAGTGCTGCGCATGAAGCACGAGCATATACATGAAGCATGCTCTCATAGAATCCATAGGAAAAGATTTGGAATCCCACCACTGACTTCAACTTTGATATAATCATAAATGATCTGGAAAATTTTGTCTGTGAGTAAATGGAGCAAAGTCTGGTCCATCCATCCCTTACCTGAACTTCTGAATTCGATTTTGAAATCGTCTATTGGTATGTATTTTCAATTAGGCTATTTGAAGGATTCTTGACTGCAAGGGTATTTTATTTTTCAACATTTTCTTATTTTGCTCAGCTTACATCCTGCCTTTTCTATAATGGAATCAAGGCAGCCAGCATGGTCCTTCTTCCACCACATTTCAATACAATACAATAGCAGAGTTGGAAGGGACCTTGGAGGTCTTCTAGTCCAACCCCCTGCCTAGGCAGGAAACCCTATACTGTTTCAGACAAATGGCTATCCAACATCTTCTTAAAGACTTCCAGTGTTGGGGCATTCACAACTTCTGGAGGCAAGCTGTTCCACTGATTAATTGTTCTAACTGTCAGGAAGTTTCTCCTCTGTTCTAAGTTGCTTCTCTCCTTGATTAGTTTCCACCCATTGCTTCATGTTCTACTTTCAGGTGCCTTGGAGAATAGTTTGACTCCCTCTTCTTTGTGGCAACCCCTGAGATATTGGAACACTGCTATCATGTCTCCCCTAGTCCTTCTTTCTCTTAAGCTAAACATACCCAGTTCCTGCAACCGTTCTTCATATGTTTTAGTCTCCAGTCCTCTAATCATC